>NC_051862.1:56508325-56846923 GCF_015732765.1 Culex quinquefasciatus | reverse complement strand
GTCAGAAGTAAAAATATTGTATAAAATTGGACCCAAAATGCTTCCTTGAGGGACGCCAGCACGTACAGGTAGTTGATCAGATTTGCTATTCTGATAACATACCTGCAGAGCACGATCCGTCAAATAATTTTGAATAATTTTCACGATATAAATCGGAAAATTAAACCTTTTCAATTTCGCAATCAAACCTTTATGCCAAACACTGTCAAATGCTTTTTCTATGTCTAGAAGAGCAGCGCCAGTAGAATAGCCCTCAGATTTGTTGCTTCGAATTAAATTTGAAACTCTCAACAACTGATGAGTAGTTGAATGCCCAAGGCGAAATCCAAACTGCTCATCAGCGAAAATTGAATTTTCATTAATGTGCGTCATCATTCTATTAAGAATTATTCTTTCGAATAATTTACTAATAGATGAAAGCAAACTAATGGGCCGATAGCTTGAGGCTTCAGCAGGATTTTTATCCGGTTTCAAAATCGGAATTACTTTGGCATTTTTCCAACTACTGGGAAAATATGCCAAATCAAAACATTTGTTGAAAATTTTGACCAAGCTACTTAAAGTTGCTTCTGGTAATTTTTAATTAAAATGTAAAAATGCCATCCTCACCAGGGGCTTTCATATTTTTAAATTTTTTGATAATAGATTTTATTTCATTCAGATCCGTATTAAAAACTTCATCTGATGAAAATTCTTGTTCAACAATATTCTGAAATTCTATTGAAATTTGATTTTCAATAGGACTCAAAACATTCAAGTTGAAATTATGAGCACTCTCAAACTGCTGAGCAAGTTTTGAGCTTTTTCCCCATTAGTTAATAGAATATTATCACCATCTTTTAAAGAAGGGATGGGTTTTGAGGTTTCTTAAGAACCTTTGAAAGTTTCCAAAAGGTTTGGAATAAGGTTTAATTTGTTCGACATCTCTTGCGAACTTTTCATTTCGCAGGAGAGTTAATCTGTGGTCAATAACCTTTTGCAAATCTTTTGAATTCGCTTCAGTGCAGGATCACGAGAACGTTGATACTGTCTTCGGCGAACATTTTCAGACGAATCAGAAGCTGAAGATCGTCATCAATAATGGGAGAATCAAATTTGACTTGGACTTTAGGAATAGCAATATTCCTAGCATCCAAAATTGCATTAGTTAAAGATTCCAAGGCTGAATCAATATCAGCTTTGGTTTCTAAAATAAAATCGTGATTCAAATTATTCTCAATATGATGCTGATACCTGTCCCAATTAGCTTTGTGGTAATTAAACACAGAACTATTGGGTCTGGTAACTGCTTCATGAGAAAGTGAAAAAGTTACTGGAAGATGATCAGAATCAAAATCAGCATGAGTCACTAAAGGACCACAATACTGACTTTGATTTGTCAACACCAAATCAATAGTTGATGGATTTCTAACAGAAGAAAAGCAAGTTGGCCCATTCGGGTATAAAACCGAATAAAGACCAGAAGTGCAATCTCTGAATAGAATTTTACCATTGGAATTTACTTTTGAATTATTCCAAGATTGGTGTTTGGCATTAAAATCACCGATGATCAAAAATCGAGATCTATGCCGAGTAAGTTTATTCAAATCCCCTTTGAAATAATTTTTATTTTCCCCAGTGCATTGGAATGGCAAATATGCAGCTGCAATCATAATTTTCCCAAAAGAAGTTTCAAGTTCAATGCCCAAACTTTCAATAACTTTTAACTTAAAGTCACGTAACGTGCTATAAGTCATACTACGGTGGATAACTATTGCAACTCCACCGCCATTTCGATTCATTCGGTTATTGGTTATAACTTTATAATCTGGATCACTTTTCAAATAAGTGCCAGTTTTTAAAAATGTTTCGGTTATAACAGCGACATGCACGTTATGAACTCGTAAAAAGTTGAAAAATTCATTTTCTTTCGCTTTTAAAGAGCGAGCATTAAAATTCATAATATTGATGGAATTACTTAGATCCATGATTAAACTTCAGGGTAAGAACAACATCATTCGCAAATTTTAATCCAATCTGGATTGCTTCCATCATGGATGTAGCATTACTCATTGTTTGAATCAAACCAAACAGTGAGTTTTGCAAAAAGTCATTTTTCAAACGTAACATCGCCGAGATCAGAAGATCCCAAAGCGTTGCCAGCAGAAAAATTTTCAAATGAGATTTGAGGTACCTGCCCAATTTCAGAAAGATTGGTAGAGGATTTAAAATTCGTGGATGAACCCAAACCCGAAACGACGTTAGCATAAGAAATGCCATTGTTGTTACCTAACTTTTCCACGGTAGGGGTATTTCTAGAATTGTTCGAGTGAGACAGCACGAACGTTTGATTTAAAGATGCAGGTACAACCTGACTTTGAGAAAATTTCGGTTTGGATTTCGGCTGATGCTTAGCACGAGAATCCAAAACCTTTTTTCTGATGGGGCAATCCCAGAAATTTGATTTGTGATTTCCACCACAATTTGCACATTTAAATTGGGTGATTTCTTTCACGGGACAATTGTCCTTGTCGTGAGAAGAATCCCCGCAAACCATGCATTTTGGAACCATGGCGCAATGATCAGTACCGTGACCGAATGCCTGGCAACGCCGGCACTGGGTCAGATACTGGCCATTACCGCCATGTTTCTTAAAATGCTCCCACTTTACCCGTACATGGAACAAAAACTGTACTTTGTCCAAAATTTTCAAATTGTTGATTTCATTTCTGTTGAAATGAATCAGATAAAATTGTGAAGTCAAACCAAAGCGAGAAATATTCCCGTTTGATTTTTTCTTCATTGGTATTACTTGGGATGGGGCAAAGCCAAGCAACACCTTAAGTTCGTTTTTGATCTCATCCACCGACAAGTCGTTGGAGAGACCTTTCAAGACCGCCTTGAATGGACGAGCATTCTTGGTCTCATACGTGTAGAAATTGTGTTTGTGGTTTTTCAAATAACCAACAAAAGTTTGGTGATCTTGTAAAGATTCCGTCAACAAGCGACATTCTCCTCTTCGACCAAGCTGGAACGAAACTTTCAAATTGCAAGTTTCCTTGCAATTCTTCAGTTGCGTTCGAAAGCTGGCCAAATCGGAGACGGAAGTCACTACAATTGGCGGAGCCTTTACTCGTTTCTCGACGGCAGAAGGCTCAGTACGAGGAGAAGGTTCCTTGTCATCAGTTTCGGATAAAACGCCGAAACTGTTTGTCAATGGAATTGGAGGATTGACCTCACATTCAGAATCAGAATCAGACCTCAGAAGAGGCTGTTTTCTTTTTCTGTTTCCGTTAGCCGGTTTAGCGTTCAAACGCTTCACCGACGTAACGACCAAATCTTCAGAAGATTTGCGTTTACCTTTGTTTTGACGCATTTTGCAAGCAAAGTTCTTTTAAAAAGATGGCTTCGTTTGTAAAATACAACAAAATTTCAGGTGGTGTTAGTCTTGAAAAGACTGTTTAGAATTTTGGAAAATAACTCAGGTAGTCTTTAAAAAGACTGTGAATTTTGTTTTGAAATAACTCTGAGCTTAGGTAGTAAAAAATACCGCAGCTCTAGTGTCCGTTCACCACGAAGGTTCGCAAGACACTGATTACAAAGTGTATTATTGTATTGTATACATTACAAAGTGTATTATTATGATTTTAATTATGATTAAAATCGTGCTGGAGAGAAGGGTGTCAGCGGATATTTAAATATAAAATCGTCACCGTCGTGCTAACTTGTCGTACGTGCATTTTGGGCCAAATTGAGTTAAGAACGCCATTTTGTGCATCTCACAATGCCACATCTTTTGACCTTTACAGATCCCCAAAATTTGATTTCAATCCTAAGATATTCAATGAAAACCAAATAATCTTAGAAATTTTTTGTCACTTTTCATATAAAAGTAGTTTCAATCTTGTCGTGCTATCTTGTCACTCCCAGAAAATTGATGTAAGTGCGACAAAAGGCCAAAGGGATTTCAGGTCAGGATGCGTTTGACGCACGTACAAGCTAGACTACCGCAAACATTTGTAATTATAACTCGGGACTCCAGCAACCAACTTCAACCAAACTTCGGGTCAATGCACAGAATGGTGAGCCAAACAAAACGTGTTTGTTATTGTTTACATTGCGTGCTCTCGTTTTTGTTTATTCAAGGTCAAACATTAAAACGCGTTTTTCTCGGAACGTCAAAATGGCGGGTGCGACAAGATAGCACGACGACGTCGAAATAAAGGTACCCTCTCTTTCGAGGTGTAATACTTACAACAGCTTATCGTTGCCGTCGATGTTGTTGAAGATACCGGCGTAGACCGCGATGATGGAGAAGATGACACAGGCCAGCGCCACGGTTGCGAACTTGTTGACGAATTTGACACCCAGATAGACGATCAGACCTAGAGAGTAAAAAAAAAACGGTTTGCATTAGTATGTGTGCTTTATCACGTGTACGTGTGCCAAATTGGTGTGTATGTGTGAGTTTGTGTGTGCGGGAATTATCATTTGTTAAATTTTGCTGCGGTTGGCAAATTTTCCGTTGTCGTTGTCTGTTTGGGAAAAGTCGGGAAAATTTTGCTGCCGGTTTTTGGGGCTGCCTAATCGGTCCCGGGGATCGGACTGGGTACGGTCGGATTAATTTGCATGATAGAGTGAGTGGACTGGATGCTGGCCAGAGCGAACATATTTTCCGGACGAAATTGATTGGGCCCGATTAGAGTGAAGAACGCTTGAGCTCCGCACAAAGGCTAAATTTATGAGAGTTGGTGAATTAGGATGATTGGTTTGTGTTTGTATAAATGAAATGGGTTTTATTTTTCCGGTGAAGCGATACAGAAAGTTTGGATCTATGAGTTGATTTAATGGTACAAAAGTCATTTTCTTAAATTTTGTTTTGAGTGTAATATTAAGAAGGTTAATTTAACTTATAAGAAATTTGATCGAACAAAGACAGCAAGGACGCAATTGTACAAATCCGAAAGGTAATGAACTAAAATCCAATAAAAACAAAAACATAAATCTTGCTCCTGCCCAGCTTCCACTTCAAAACGCAATTAATTTATACAACCTTCGCGTCCAGATCTCCGATTTCATGTTCCTTCAGCTCCCGGAATAATTAGTCCCCACGTCCTTCCCCTGTGTCAATTTCATCCTTCAGCCCCCGTCCACCTTCCACATCGGACAATATTTGGACATTGAATCCAATTTGGCGTGGTGGCGATAAAATCACACGGGGCATGTTTGTGCGAGCAACTGAGAAGCTCCACGTGTCCTGTCCACAAACCCCATGCTCCCAGCCCCTCAAATCATCCCGAGGACGTGATTTATTTATCGTTTCCGCGATGTACATTAATCCAAATGTCCCACTTTGGGTGCGTTCATCGGCGCCCCGTCCCTCCCCATAGCCATTACAATCGCGCAGCTTCTGGAATATCGGTTGGATTGTGCAATCCAAGGATCATGAAGGACGGCGATGGGAAGCACATTTCATGGGCAAAACGACACAAAGCAGCAGCAGCCCGACGACGACGACGAGAATACGCATGATTTATGGCCAAGCCTGGCAGTAGGCCGTCAGGATCACCAGAACTAGGCGTCTAGGTTGCATGCGTAACGAGTACGAACTACAGGGTGGCTGTCTAATATGGCAAAAATAAAACTAAGGTTTTGTGCAAATCTGGACACACATTTTGATCTTGATTTGGATTCATTGCATAATGATTCCTATAAGACCACATAAGATCCTTCTGATGAGTTGCCACCCTGTCGCACATCGCACAATACCCAGCTTCATGAATATGTTGATTCAGCCCAGGTACCTGACATGTCCCGGTGTGTTCTGGTGCTGATCCACCGTGCCAAATTCCGCGCCCGGAGAAGGTGTGTGATTGAGGCGCGCAATTTCGAGAATCAATTCAACCAAGGACGTTAGTTGGCCGTGGGGCAAATTTGGCGGCCATAGGTACAATTTTTCAATAAAAGCTCCTCTGCGCGGATGCTGCTGTCCGCACCAGGGTCCGACAATTCATCACGGACTCGGAAAAGGCTCGGCTTGGGTGGTGAACAACGTGATTCATCAATTCGGAATTGGATTGAATTTGAGAGGGTTCAGAAAATAACTTTACCGCGTACAGCTAGCGGTTAGAAATGGTTCAAAAAGAGCACTTTATTGCTAGGCAAAACCGATATTCGAGTACAAAATTGCAGAGCAAAATATGGAATTCGCTGAACCAGATAAATTGTTTACCAAGGTTGGCATCTGCAAACATCGGATCCGAGCATCCGGATTCAAATCAGATTGTTCACCAGAGAGCAATTACCAGTGAATAAATACCAATTGAACAGTTTGCCCCTGGTGGTAGGCAACACCGATCCCAATACACCCCCAGTTCAATAGTGCTGTTGGTTGTATTGTGCGGGCGTATCTTTGTAGGTCATGATGGTTTGTATGTATGTGGCCACGTGTCCTGGGAGCACACGAAACGAATCTATTTGAACATTCAAACATAATTTTCCAATATTTACCCATTACACAAAGCAGACCCGTGCCGTACACGCGAAAGTTGTTGTACATCGCCGATTGGTCCTTGGTGAAGTCGCCGAATATTGACAGCCACGGTGCCATGTACGTCTGGAAAGAGGGAGGAGAAAAAGATGAGCAAAAATCACGTAAACACGTTTTCAGTGAGCGCAGATTTTCAGCGGATTAAATTACATTAGGTTTAAATTAGGTTTGGACACATACATCATTGCGGGTGCGGTGGTCATCATGGTTTTGAATATTTCAATTGAATTATTTTCATTTATTGAGTTTAATTTATTCATGCGATACCTGATTTAGCAAATTTGGTTACACTAATGGAATAGTGCGACAATGTTGCTGATGCTAACTGGGTTTGAAATATGTAAAACTGGTTTGTTATGAATTTTACATACTTTTTTTGAACATAAATTTATTCATACATGTTTGAATGATTATACAGCTACAACTGTGGATTACTATCAACCGATGTTGAGATATCATTGATTCTAATTAATTCATTAAAATAACATTGTTGGTCAAAATCTGATCGTGAATGTTAACCTTCCCATACCAGTCATCTATTGAAGGTTCATTGCTCTTTTTTTGACCCTCATTTCTTATAGGGGAACTATACCCTTTCTCAGCCTATTTCTATTATCGGCCTATCAGCACTTTTATCATGAATTACAGCTTAAATAAAGTGTTTTTGACTGTTTCAAAGTAATAAATAGCTCAAATAAAAGTGAGCAAGCAACTCTTCATTGTTGATACATCTGAAAATGTTGATTTAATAGCGGAAAACGGCAAAAGTGATGAGAATTGGTCGAACGGCTTAGTGTGATTAAAATGGGTATATTTCCCCTACTTTGCTTTTTGGTGACGCTTTGCCAACTCACACAAAATCGGAAAAAGTTGCCCCGAGACCACGAATCTAAATGAACATTTTTCGACACCTCGCGAGGGGGGTTGTACGACTCCTTTAATTCTTAAAATTTGTAAATTAAACGTATTTGCAATTGCAAATGACTTTACACAAGTTTGTTTGATAAAATTCACCTTTTTCAAATTGGAGACATCTTAAACCCTTCAGGCTTAAAAATACTTTGGGCCGCTATTTTTTTTTTGATCAATATGTCTTATCATGCCTAAAAATGTTAAAAACATCTAAGGCTGTTACAAATTTTATTTAAAACCCACTTTTCGAAATTGGCCCAAAAAATCAAGAAGTAAAGAAAAAATTCAATAAACTTCAAATTTTCAATGGAAATTTAGGTGCAACCAGCTGAGATCAATTTAAAAACGTGTTTAAATCATTTTCAGCATATTTGGATAAATTTATAAATCTTTTGATGTTTTGAAAATTTTGTTTTTTTGTTTTGCTAAAATTTTTGTTTTCGTCAAATCTTTCAATTTTGAAAACTAGTGATTGCAAACAACTGAACTAGTGTGAAGTTTGTTGCAGCTTTAAAATACTTTATGACTTGACAATTTTCTACTCTTGCCATACAAATGATTTCGAAATTTTAGAATCAAGAGTACCCTTTTTAACTTGGTTTGGACATTTTCAAATGATTTTGAGGTTTAATTTTTTTTATTAAAAAGATATTTTTTATTGAAAATTGAATCAATAGTTGCCAGAACATCATAGGTTAAAAAATAAAGGCTCATTTTCTCAATATTTAAACATTAAAAGGCTGTCTATCATCACCCAGAAGTTTGATCACAATAAAAAAATGGATATTGTCAGCTTATTTCTTTTATTTTACTTTAATATTTTATTCACTTTTTAGATTTTTTACCGAATTTTCAACTGCTGAACAGTTCGGTAAACTGAAAATTACCGAATTTGGTAAAAATATACCGAAATTCGGTAATGAAGTTCATTATTGTTCAATCGTACAACCGAAATTTGGTAAAATTTTGTTCATTTTGACAAATGGTTTACCTATCTAAACTTTACCGATTTTTCAACTACTGAATTTGTTAAAAAATCTAAGTGTGTTTAGTTTTATATAAGTTGGTGATTTTTTGTGTAATGTTCTGCTCTTTTTGATTAAAAATATTTGGAAATTTTACAATCAATTTTGAAAGGGAAAACACTTATTTTTGAAATTTTTAAACGTTGGGCTAGATTTTAAAATTTCTAAACATTTGTCTTGAAAACAGCTGAAAATTTATCAAAATTTTAAAATTTTCATCATTGAAAATCGAACTATTAGTTTCCGAGATATTGATGATCAATAAACGAGGGCTAATTGAACAATAGTGAGAAAACCTCATTTTTCTTTTTTTATTTATCTTTGTATCGACAACCAAGGGCCAACAAAGCTGAAAAAAAAACGAAATGTATGAAAGTTTTTCAATCTTTTAAATCCTTTTTTCAAATATTGGAAAGGCCGTTGCAAATATTTTGTAAAGTTTATGTCGCCTCCCCTCCTTCAAATTGGTCCAAAATATCATGGAACAAAAAAATAATTTTTCAAAAAACATAAATTTTATTAATTTTTTATCAAAATAGAAGTCTAATAAACTGAAAACAATCTGAAATGCATTTTTCTACATTGAAAATCATATTTAGTAGGTTTAGAGTGGTTTAAAAGTATTTTGAATTTTTATGAAATTCCGCTATATAGCACAGCAAAAACTTTTTTTTTGCAGAAAAAAAATGTTTCGCCAATGTTAAGATATTTTCGAAACTAATAATTGCAAAACAACTGGACAGATGTACAACGCATTTTGAAACACTTTTTCAATTTTTTCATGTTGAAACCATGGCTCGTAATTTCATTTTTATACTTTGGTCAGAGTTAAGGGACATAAATTTCAAAAAATATTTGCAGCGGCCTAAACACAAAAAAATTTAATAAAAAAAACATCTTGTAAAGGTGCACATTCACTTAAGAGGCAGTATTTGTAAATATTGCTCGGTTTGTTCTAGAGGTCGCATCGAGGTGCTCCGATTTGGATGAAACTTTCAGCGTTTGTTTGTCTATGCATGAGATGAACTCATGCCAAATATGAGCCCTCTACGACAAAGGGAAGTGGGGTAAAACGGGCTTTGAAGTTTGAGGTCAAAAAAACATAAAAAATCATAAAATTGCTCGCATTTCCGTAAAACTTCATCAATTCCAACTCTCTTAGATGCATTCGAAAGGTCTTTTGAAGCACTTTAAAATGTGCCATAGAAATCCAGGATTGGTTTGACTTTTTCTCTTTGCTTTTGCAAATTACTGTCTAAAATGGATTTTTTTAAAACCTTAATATCTTTTTCCAACAGCCTCCAACACCCATACTCCTATAGGTCAAAAAATAGGCAATTTCATGGACTATAAGCCTATGGTATTAACTTTTTGGCCAATCGCAGTTTTTCTCATAGTTTTTCGATTTTTCTACAACAAACAATTTACAGCGTTAGTTTTTACCCTGCTGGCCTCCATAGCGGCACTTTTTGGTTTCAATTTTGTCATATTCGGAATCCTCGGACAATTTCACGTGAGTTAGATGTATTGGAATTGCAATTTTGATTTAAAAAATAATTAAATAAAACATTTTAGAAAAAAGAAATAGATTTTATTTACCCTATGATCAATACGTCAAATGCTGTATCAAGTAGGCGAAAACCTGTTTTACCCCTAATCCAACAAATTGTTAAAAAATATTTTAATTCATTCGAACTGGCAATTTTACCAATCAAATTTACAACTCAAATACTTCTAATTTACGTGAAATTGTCCGAGGATTCCGAATATGACAAAATTGAGACCAAAAAGTGCCGCTATGGAGGCCTACCGGGCAAAAACTAACATTGTAAAATGTTTGTTGTAGAAAAATCGAAAAGTTATGAGAAAAACTGCGATTGGCCAAAAAGTTAATACCGTAGGCTTATAGTCCATGAAATTACCTATCTTTTGACCTACGGGAGTATGGGTATTGGAGGCTGTTGGAAAAAGATATTAAGGTTTTAAAAAAATCTATTTTTAACAGTAATTTGCAAAAGCTAAGAGAAAATTTCAAACCAATCCTGGATGTCTATGGCGAGCAATTCCATGCCAAATAGGGAATCGGTTGTACCCGACCCTCTCCGATTTCAATGAAACTTTGTAGACATGTTATCCTTCGCTTATATAAGCCATTTTTGTGTATATGGAGCCAGTTCCACTCGATAATGACATTTGAGAAGGGCGTAAGTGTTTTAAATATTTTTGTAATTCGGAATTTAAATATTTCTGTATTTCGAAGCCGTTGCATCGTATCAAAAAGTGGTCAAAGACAAACTTGTAGGAAATTTTACGGGCTTTTCGATAAAAATACACTGAAAGAAAAAACACCCAACTTTTATGAGATTTTTTGATTTTTAAGTTTAAAAGTCAAATTTGAGGGGGAGCCCACGTTTTTTTTTCGTTCAAAATTTTTGTGAAGATAACCTAAGATGTTACAAAAAGACTCACGAAAAATGCAGGATGGAGCAACTCATCTAAAAAAATACAAAAATCATTTACTGAAACTGTTTTTTTGAAAAGTGCTCTAAACGTCAAAATTTTCAAAAACCGAATACGGGAATCGATTCTCCAGACAATTTTACATAAAAGTCTCCATATTGACCATTGTCTAAGTCCAATCCTTGTGAAGTTACAGCGGTTTAAAAAAAAAATGTAGAAAAAATAGGTTTTTTTATGGTTTTTGGCAATTTCTATATGACAGACTTGATTTTTCAGTCTCGTAAATATTTTTACAGGAAAGCTCGTCCAATTTCCCATAAGTTTGTCTTTGACCACATTTCAATTGGATGTATGGGCTTACAGATATAAGCTAATTTACTATCCAGGTTACTATACTACACTGAAAAAATATGATGTTTTCAATTATGAGCAATGTAATTAGCTTATATCTGCAAGCTCATACATCCAATTTAAATGTTGTCAAAGACAAACTTATGGGAAATTTGACGAGCTTTCCGGTAAAAATATTTACGAGACTGAAAAATTAAGTCTGTCATATAGAAATTGCCAAAAACCATCAAAAAACCTATTTTTTCAACATTTTTAATTTTAAAACCGCTGTAACTTTACAAGGATTGGACTTAGGACAATGGTCAATATGGAGACTTTTATGTAAAATTGTCTGGAAAATCGATTCCCGTATTCGGTTTTTGAAAATTTTGACGTTTAGAGCACTTTTGAAAAAAAAAAAAAAAAAAACAGTTTCAGTAAATGATTTTTGTATTTTTTTAGGTGAGTTGCGCCATCCTGCATTTTTCGTGAGTCTTTTTGTAGCATCTTAGGCTATCTTCACAAAAATTTTGAACGAAAAAAAATCATGGGCTCCCCCTCAAATTTGACTTTTAAACTTAAAAATCAAAAAATCTCATAAAAGTTGGGTGTTTGTTTCGTTCAGTGTATTTTTATCGAAAAGCTCATCAAATTTCCTACAAGTTTGTCTTTGACCACTTTTTGATACGATGCAACGGCTTCGAGATACATATATATTTAAATTCCGTATTACAAAAATATTTAAAACACTTACGCCCTTCTCAAATGTCATTATCGTGTGGAACTGGCTCCATATACACAAAAATGGCTTATATAAGCGTAGGATAAAATGTCTACAAAGTTTCATTGAAATCGGAGAGGTTCGAGAAAAAAGTACCTGAAAAATTCCTGTTTTGGGCTGGAATTGCTCTGGCACATTTTGAAGTGCTTCAAAAGACCTTTCGAATGCATCTAAGAGGGTTGGAATTGATGAAATTGACGGAAATGCGAGCAATTTTATGATTTTTTATGTTTTTTCGACCTCAAACTTCAAAGCCCGTTTTACCCCACTTCCCTTTGTCGTAGAGGGCTCATATTTGGCATGAGTTCATCTCATGCATAGACAAACAAACGCTGAAAGTTTCATCCGAATCGGAGCACCTCGATACGACCTGTTACACATTGGTGAAAAACTCGCTCTTAAGTACATTTGGATAGCTTATTTAATTTTTGACCTTTTTATATATTTTTTTTGAAAAAAACACTATTTTGTTAAAAAATAACATAATTTATGCCCTTTCCGGATTTTTTTTTAAACGAAGGCATATATAAAAATATAAATGAGGTGTTTTTGAAAATATATTTTTGCTAGTGACGAAAAATGATTGTCAAAATCAGAGAAAAAAATCTGCGAATTCGTTTCAACTATCATTTTGCTGAAGAAGCGAAAACAACTCCTTCAAAATTTACAGACATTAAATACATACCATTTTTGTATAGACAAACTAAATGATGCAAAATGGTTTTTTTGGACATATGGATCGCTCTCAAATGTTGTAAAGTTATTTTCGATTGCTAGTTTGATTTCGCAAAAATATTTTTGAAATTTTGTTCGACAATATTTTAGATTTATTTTTTTGACAAAATCAAATTATTCATATTTTGGTCACAAAATTTTCAGTGATTGAAAATTTAATAATAAAATCTGAAAATTGTTTATTTCGTGTATCTAGTTTTTCAAAGGTCCTATTAATAACATACAATTTTATCAAAGTCACTAAATCGATCAGAAAATCTTTTCTTTTGATACATGGAATCCATGGGCAAAATGTCATCCAAATCATTTAAAAAAAACGAGAATGAATTTCAGTACTCATGACACAACATCTTCCCTCCCCAGGATGATCTCCCCCTTTCTTAAAGTTGTTTGTCTGTTGTCACGTAGTACTTAATCTAGAAAAGCCAAGAAATTCCCTCCAAGCGTTTTGCTGACACACATTCGGTGGTGCTCTCTTGGTGAACACACTGTTCCAGCCCCCAGTCGTCCACCTATTATACATAGTGGAGGTCGTACAAACCACATTCTCTTCATCAAGTGAAGCGACTTTTCTCCTCTGCCCGCGACCCTTCATCAACCTAATTCAGTGCTGAAAGTTGAGAGGTTGGTTGAGTAATTGTAAGGTGCGAGAATTTCATCACAGTTTTCTTTATTGTGTTGGACACGGAGGTAAATAAAAAGATTAGTTTTAAGTTCAAACAAACTTTGAGTTTTGTGTCCTGAACCGAGAATTGAAACTCTCGTTTGGTTGCACGATCGGTACAAAGTACGCACTTGTAATTAAGGTCTTCCATGTGTATACCTACAACAATTACAAAGTTGGTCGCCAAGGGAATCCAGAATCTCATCGTACTTTTAACGGTTGAAAATTAACTTTTTCGCTACACACTTGCAACCAGGTCAGGTTCTCAACCTGTTTCAATGTGGTCACTTTTAAGTGCGTTTTCATGGGGCAACTTTTAATTACAACTGCCCCCTTTCGTAACCCAGCTACCCTGCCGAAACAGGTGTGTCCTGTAAGCGAAGTCTTTTATTTTGAAAAGGTTGTTGTTTTAGCACGAACCTTTAAAAGAATTTCACGGTTCTCGTTGATTCCTCCCCTTAATGGTGTCGTGGGACTACCGAGCTTGTAATGGGACAATTTAGTTCCCGTTGAAGTGTGCGAATGGTCGCTGTAAGCCCCAGGGAAGAAGGTCGACCGGAAGCGGACTAAGGGAAAACAAAAATAAACCAGACTCCAGAAGGTTCGGCATGTATTTTTCATCCCCGTTTAATGACAGTATATCGCCTCCAGGTAACCGGAGCCAGCAAGCTTCGGTCTAAGTCTCTGTTAAGGACAGGCTCGGCCGGAGAAGCGGTTGGGAAGTATTTTTGATAGGCAATAAAAATTCTACCGTTTTTTTCTCCCACACCCCATCCTATTTGGGCAAAGACATACTTTGTTGTAGGTCCCTTCCACGTCTGGACAGCAGCTTCGTCCTCTAAAAATAAAGTTAGGTTAGGTTTTGAGGGCGTCGTCGTTTACTCTTTGATCCTCGGCGGCGAGGGACGACAAAAGTTTGCCAACCTGGCCACGTGGTGCTGTCCTTCTGCGGTGATAAAGTCGTGAACAGTGTTGTGTACGAAGTTTGGTACAAAAAGGGCCCAACCGTTGACGTTGTTGTTGGACGAATTTCTTATTGTTGTGGTTGAAGCGGTTCGTTTAACCGATGAGAGAGTGAAGCCGGTCCCTGGAAATTTTGCGGCGTGAGAAAGTCACCGTCGAGGAATTCTGTGTGTGGTTTTGGGCGGAACAACATGTAGGATATGGGGGAAAAGTTTGCGAAAAGTATTTTCAACGTTGTGCAGAGGGGGATGCAATTTGGGCGATGAAAATACAAAAGGGGTTCGTTGTATAGACAAAGTCATAAAACTTGGAATCATGACGGTAATTGGACGAAATTGGGTCCTAAAATATCACAACGATAAAGCTTATTTTTCTGAATACTTTTGTAAGACTGCAAAGGATTCAAAATTGATTTTTTATTCAATTTAGAATAATAATTTCACTTGCCCCTGTGTGATCAGCAGTGTTGCAAATGAGTGACAGAAAAGCTATCAAATGTTTATCTCTGCACCAAAAACATCCGAGAGTATAGCTTGTGAGATCTCTTCTTGTGTCTCGTGATTCCCAGCGATGTCATTCTCTCTCTATCACTCCTCCCCTTTTCCTCGACTATGCGCTCTCACCGCAGAGTCTCTCAATCTCTCTTCGAAAACTGCAATGAGAGAACGCGAGATGGCGATTAGGAGCCGACCACGCATGACGTCCCGTTAAACTGCGTTTGCGAAATTTGTTTTGTGGTTAAACGCTATTGCGGTAGGATGATCGTGGAAGCGGCAATGAGAGAGAAAAGGAAAATGGAGCCTAACATTTCAAAAGGGCACAAAACTTTTGTAAACAATAGTGTATCCCTTTCACTCGAATGACAGTTTGCATAAGGTGTGAGAGGGATACACTTTTGTTTACAAAAGTTTTGCGCCCTAATGAAATGGAAAGCACGAAATGTCAATCGCGAGTGTGTAAACACGAAAGCGTGTTCGGCTATGTTCGGCGCTGAGAGTTTCAATAAGGAGAGAAGAGCAGTTGTATTTTAGGCATGAATATTCAAGCGGAATAATTGTAGTTGCTGAGAGCTGATATTTCGATATTTTAGCAATCCTGGTGATCAGAAATGGTTTTTAATCTTCTCGATTTCATTGGTAAGTTTTTAAACGAGCACTTACAATGAACTCTTTTTCATGAGCGATGAACTCCAATGCATGTAAAAAGTCAAAAACAGGAATAAAGGAGCAATAATGGGACGCGAATATCAAGAAAATGAAGGAATTCGGCGCTAACGTGAGAGAATTGAGCGAAAAGAGACCGGAAATGGAAATTTTTATTTCAATTCTCTCTTGTTTTGCACAAACGATGAACGTTTTGACCGAACGATGATCATTTTGCTTCGTGCGTGTTTGAAAAGATCTCAGTGAAATCGAGAATCGTGTTTTAAACCGTTGTTCATAAAAATTGAGATAGAGTTTTAGGACCCTATTGAAATTCGTGGTCAAGAACGTTACCCTGTATCATTACAATAAAAAAATCAGCCCGTTCAGTCATTTGCACCTGACAATTATGCATTCGTTTGAAATAACAACCAATCTGTGTCCCAATTACAAATCAAACACGCAAATTTTATTTGCCCACCTGGAAAATTTCCATGACCAAATTGTGCGTACTCACAATCGTGATTCAAACCCAAACAAAGTACTTCCGTGGACAATAGCAATCCTCTCAAATTTACATGTAGATATATATTTTTGTGAAATGTCCTATTCCAGGCTCCGCTTTTTTGCTGGGAACCCAACCATCCGTTGAATATGCATAGCCCTGGGTTGCTGGTTGTATGATAATTCAATTTCACTGGGGGAAATGTCGTCTGCTGGATCCGATACGGCCACGATCGGGACCAGGGCCCAGACCAGAGGCAAAATGGTATCAATTTTCACGCAACCACACTATGCCGGTTTGTACACGGAAAGACTGACCTAGTTTGGAACAACTCAAATTTTTGGTAAAGTTAGCAAATTGTTTAGCTAACTCAACAAGAATATTAGTTAAGATCAGAATTGCTAGATTTACCACAACCAGTCTTCCCGTGTGATCATAGTTTGTGGACCACCTCAACCCTGCTCCACTGCTGCTGCTGTTGCTGCGTACATTAGTGTCATTGTAGCAAAATTGAATAATTGGGCGCGATTCGATTAAGGTATAGCAGCCATGAAGCGTTATCGACAAGCCGGTGATAAGCAGCGACTCCCAAGTGGCGACGACCGACGTTGCCAATCGAGCTGGAAAATTGCCAAAAAATGTCTACACCAACATCCGCAACTCCTTTTCGCCATATTTTTGCCCGCGCACCTCACCCCAGCAGAAAAAAAAAAAAGAAAAACGTAATCCACCCGGCTGTCGGAGAATGGAATTTCCACCCGGTATTTATCAGATTAAATTGAAAGCTTATTATCGGTGCTGTCTGTGCGCGCTGACGTTGACGGTTGAAGAAGACATTGGCATACCTTCTTCTCCTTCTTCTTTTCTATTTTCGTTAGAAAGCATTACGATAATGTCTTGTTTTAGCGAACGCAAACCTCCCACACCCATCTAAACAAAGGCGGTATAAAATGTCTCCATTCCCCAAAACAAAAAAAAAAAAATGAAAAATCGAGAATGATTTGTCAATTTTTGCACGAATGGCATGTCAACGCCGCCAAAAAGGGGGACTTTGTTCCGTTTTGTTGGATATTCCAGAATGCCGGAACGTCTTTCCGGGAGAATAAAAAAAAACGAGCAAGACAGATATCAACCAAAATGGGATGAGTTATTTGCCAATAAAATTAATCGGCTTAGCAGTGGTACGTGTGCAAAGGGGGAGAAAAGGCTTTAAGCTTGCCGGAATCAGAAGGTCTTTTTGAAGACTTCAATATTTGGCTGGTAGGAAATTTAATCAATCCAGATTCTTGAATTGATTATTTTAAAAATTACAATTTAACATTTTGTTTATTGTGAAAACGTCAAATATAAGAAATATTAGAAAAGCAGAGTTGTAAAAATATCTTACCTGATAATGCGATAATCTTATCGCTGATGATGTATAACTCATTTTGAAATTTATCTTAATATCGACTCCATATCATGTTAAATTTTCGATAATTTCACTAAGAATATATTTTATGATCAATTTCGTAAGTTTCAAATTATAAATACTCAACATTGTTCGCAAAATACCTTATTTTTTCGCTTCTTTTGATACCCATATTGCATATTATGAAAAGTTTAATAATTTCGAAAATACGGTATTGTGTTAACAATTTCGAGTATTTATACTTTGAAACTTAGTTAATTTTCATTAAATATACTCTTAGTGAATGCATCACAAATTTATCACGATATGGTTGAATTAAGTCGATTTTAGAAATATTTTAAGAATGAGTTATCGTCCGATATCGGCGATAAGATTTTCGCAATTATCGAAATAACGATAACAATAGATGATCGAAAACGGCCCGACAATAACGATAGTTCAATAGTTATCGAGCCTCAATAATTTGTCCAGTGCCGTTTTTCTGAAAGAACAAAAGACTCAGCGGTGAAGGCGCGTCATCTGGGTCTGCTGAAAATCTCGACAAAGGAATGAATCGCCTGACGACAAAGGAATAAATCGCCTATTATCTAATACCTTTATGTAGGAATTATTAAATGATAGTTTTAGATCACTGAAACACTAACGAATTGTTAAAAAAAATGCGTAAAACTTTGTCTTTAGGAGTAATTTTGGCCCCTGCTTTTGGGACAAATTGGATGTCCGTTCAATGACGCACTCGAAGTTATGGAGCATGGGTCATTCCAGGTCAACTGGGTACACTTTTGGACTCGACCTTCACCGATTTGGACCAAACTTGGAGGGGACGTTTATCTATCGATAGTTAACAGAAATCCCAAATTTGGTGCTGATTGGATTATCGCTTTATTTTTGGCACCGGCCTCTGTTTTGACGATATTCAAAAAAAACTTTTTTTTTTCTTTTAATCATAACTTTGCAACTATTTAAGCAAAAGACTTTCTACAGGTTGCATTTTATAGAAAAATTGTCCAAGGAGTTAGTTAAAAAGAAAATTTTAACCTCTAATATTCCTTATATTTTTTTTTAATTTTATCATTATCGTGTTTCCCGGCCAATTTTACATAAAAATCAATGTAAACCTCAAACTAAAACGAACTATTGGCTAGATATAGCGATTTTACTGAAAAAGTTAGATTTTGCGCAGCACTCTGTCCTATTAATTCAAATCCGAAATAAGTTTTTTACATATAAAAGACGAACTATGCGGGATTCATTCCTTTTTGTTGAAAAGTACGCCATGTTCTTCCGAATGCTGTACAAAATCAAGCTTTTTTCAGTAAAATCACTGTATCTCACCAATAGAGGAGCGGCCGTGGCTGACTGGTTACGGTGTTCGCTTTCTAAGCGAATGGTCCTGGGTTCGATTCCCATCTGCTCCCAACGAGAAAGTATAGGAAATATAAATCTTGAATCTCTGAACATGAACGAAAAATCAAAGTCGCTGGAGTCGGGGTTCGAACCCCCGTCCTTTAGATTGGTAAGCAAAAATGCTAGCCACTAGGCCATCGCAACTTGGTGAGCTATGATTGGAATTAGGAATACTGTTGTATCTACCAACTATATACGCGCTGGGTCCTTGTCCATTTGACGAGGGTTCGGAAGTTCTAAATAACGTTTTAATCCGATTGATGCAAACGTTCTTCAGGGCGGGGCTTGTCGACTCAAGCTGAGGGACCTCGCGCTCGGCTAGCCAGCGTAGAAATGGGTCACCGAAGCTCGGCAGAGCTAACACCTTCCAAATGCCTATGCGAGTTATTTGCATGTATAGAATGTAGATCTTAAAATACATGGAAACAACTCAATTTGTAAGAAGCGACCGCGTGGTCCCGTTTGGTTGGTTGCACACACACACACACACAATCACTGTATCTCACCAATAGGTCATTTTAGTTTGTGGTTTACATTGATTTTTATTTAAAATTGGGCGGAAACACAATGGTGATAAAATAAAAAATAGAAATATAAGGAAATTGTCAAACCTGAATTTAAATACTTAAAAGTTGAAATATAATATTAGGGGCCTTTGAGGGTTAAAATTTTATTTTTATCGAATTCCTTGGACATTTTTATAAAATGCAACCTGTAGAAAGTCTTTTGCTCAAATTGTTTCAAAGTTATGATTAAAAGAAAAAACAGTTTTTTAGAAAATCGTCAAAAAAGAGGGCGTGCCAAAAATAGAGGGATGGTCCAATCAGCACCAAACTAGGGATTTCTGTTAACTATCGATAGATGAACGTTCCCTCCAAGTTTGATCCAAATCGGTGAAGGTCGAGTCCAAAAGTGTACCCAGTTGATCTGAAATGCCCCACATACATTAACTTCATCAAAAACTTACTCTTTTAAAATAAAAGAAATTGAAAAATACAGTTTTTTCGGAATTGAACGTCCAGTTATCCTTATCAAAATTTGAAAAAAAAGAAAAGTGTCGTGGAAAACTAAGTGGGGACAACTGCTGCGTGAGTTGGCGGAGAATTATCCAACTTCGATTCAATTCAACCAAAATCTGTAAATTTTTGCATACTGAATTGTTCAGCAGTTTGAAATTCGGTTAAATCTTTACTATAAATTGCTTCAAATTGCATTTCATGACAAGATCTCAATTGTCAAAACAATCATTGGCATTACTTCATAAATGATAGAACATTGAAATAGTAAATAATAATTTCTTCGAATCAATACACAAAATGATTCAATAATGTTCCTTATTTATTGTCTATGGATCACGATGCAGTGTCAATATTTGACCAAAATTTCTGTTTTGGATTCTCTAAGACAGCGATTCTCAACCTTCTTCTAGGCTGGTACCCCCTACCATGTAAATCAAGTAGGCCCGGTACCCCCGTTGAGAATCGCTGCTCTAAGAGGAAAATTTCGACCAAATTGCAAATTACTGCTACAGTGGACTCTCTCGTTGTCGATATTGAAGGGACCGTCGAGAGGGGAGTTATCAAATTATATAGACCGAAAAATCAAAGCATTCTATTTGAAGGGACTGAAAAAAATATCGACAGCTGGGAGCAATATTGATATCGAGAAGATCGACAGTCAGAGAGTTTTTATTCTATCTAGATGATTGAGTTGTTTAATTATCTCGTAAAAGTAGGTTCATTTTCTCGAAAAAATTATCATTCACGTGAAATCCTCCAAAGATTCACGTTGACGTGTTCAAATTGACAAAAATGTAGCTCACCTACACATTTGGACATTCGTTCCGGCTTGATGAAATTGAGTTGAATGAAAAACACATAAGGCAACAGATTCCTAGAAAGGGAATGTTATTCTTGCAAGTGAGAGAATATGTCTTCAGTTCCAAATTTGATTCCCTCACTCTATATTTGTTCGCCTGACAGCGTCACTCTACGAAAACAGCTGGAAAGTCCAAAAAAGTTCCACAAATCTCAGTCTCGGTTCACTGCTCCGTTGCGCAATGCTTTTTTCTTTGAGAGGTGTGGTCCGTATGTAGACACACAGATACGGCTGGAGTGTGACGGAGATCGATTTCGGACTTGGCCACGGTTCAGCGGTTCCGGCTAGCGCCGGATTGGGCGGGATTCTGTCGGTGCGTGAAAATGAACCAATTTCATTTTGATTCCGTCCAGATTCGAGTCGAGTGCCCGGACACTTGGCACCGCACAGTCTCGAGTGTGTTGATTTGATTTCTTCGGTCGCCGGCCTGATGAAGTCGCTTCTTCTGTGTGTGTGTGTGTGGCAGCATCTGTTGAGCACGTCCCGTACGGAAAAGCTTGATTCAATTATGGCGTCCTTACGGAAAACGGCCACGTCCACAGTTTTTATTCCGGGCCGAGAAAAGGTTTTCTTTTTTTTTATTTCTGCTGAAGAGCCGGAATTTTATGGGTTAAATCACCATGCGACTCCACTGAAGAGAAACAATTCTGAAATTTTGTTATCGACAACCGCCCACAGCCAGGTTTATCAGACCAGAATCATAATTCCATGTTTTAATTGGATGATGAAAGACAAAGCTCGGGCATTATTCCGTCAGACAATACGCAGAGCTGTGAATGAAGACGGCTTATCCGAGCAGAACCAGCAGCAGCAGCCTAATCACCAGACATCAAACGCAAAATCCCGAACGAAATTGACCTGATGGCTTGGCCTGCCGCGCCACCGGCCGGGTTTACCGACAAAGGCCAATTAGGTGAAATATTGGCTCAGCCTCGAAACCCGCTCCTAATACACTTTTCTTTGCGTATTGGGTGGTTCCTCGGACGGTGACGGCAACGGGCCGCAGATTCCTTGTTATCCTCTTTGGGATCACCTTTGACCTTTTCAGCAGGGAGAGTACCAGTAGCCGAGGTGAATCGCAGAGCAGGAATTAGAATTTTTAATAAACTACTAAACTGAACTTTAATAAAGACTTTTCAAAGTATGATGGAAATCAGAAAAAAAAGTATACAACGGCTTAATTTTTGCGATTTTTAGCATTATTTGAATTTTTGGTCTATTATGAAATTAACAACAAATATTCAGTTTACAAAAAGTTTGTATTTTATATTCATTGAAATATTATTTTTCAATTACAGAATATTAGTTATTCAAGTGTTCAACAAGAAAAAAGTAGTTAATAATTTAACTGTTTTGAACACAGAATTAAAAAAATATTTGTTCTTACATTTTTATCCATAGCAATTATTAGTGTATTAAAATAATTTTGCTCCGTAACTAAAAAAATGTTAAGGTTTGATAAATAAGCTATTATACAAAAAAAAAACCAAAGATTTTTTACCTAAATTATTAGGATATCGGTTTTAATAAATGTTGCTTTGCAAAAATGGTGATAAATATAGCTGCAGCAAATTGAAAAAAAAAACTAAATTTAAAGCTTAGTTCCCAATAATCTGGAACAAAAACAAACACAAAATGCACATAATAAATTCTAATAGTGCTACTGATAAAAAGTTGATAATCACTAAGAGTAATACATTTTTAAAAATCTTGTGCATTGAGTATTGTTTTTCTCCACAGTGCTCCTCAAGCTAAGTATTCAATAAAAGCCCAAAGAAGTTCAATTTGCTGTCTTGCTGTTTTTTTACCTGTCCTGCTAGTTAAAAAAAACTAACCTAATCCACCTATGCGGTTGGTACAAAAAAACTGGTCAAAAAGGAAATAATTGTCCTCTGACATCAAACTAAGTTTTTGGTAAAAAACCACTGAATCTAAAAGATGCTTTAAAAAATACGTTAAAACCACTTATGTTGATATCACTTGGAACAGGGTTGCCAAATCTTAAAAATTCTAGGCTCTTTAAAAAGTTTTTCGATAACGATAGGACGGATGGTTGATTCGGCCATAATTTTTATACAGATAAGTGACAACTGACCACACAAAAGTACAAAAATATTACTTAAGTTGGTATAAGTTGACACAGGGTTGTCAGATCTTCTGTGAAAAGTTAATTTCCAGTGCTGGATTTTATTTTATTTTAGTGAGAAAGGCAACAAAATTTAAACAAACTTCCATTCTAAGCTGATTTAATGTTGAATTTTTTTAATCTAAAATTTTGTTTCTTTTTTGTCTTTAAGGCCGATGCAAATACCTCAATGAGGAAAGGCTATAAAATCACTCGAAAAATGAACTTCTTTATTCGACCTCGTAGACCCACCTTCACGTATACCTATCGACTCGGAATCAAATTCTGAACAAATGTCTGTGTGTGTGTCTGGATGTGAGTCCGTGCACCGAAAAATATGCACACGATTATCTCCGGATTGGCTGAACCGATTTCGACCGTTTTGGTCTCATTCGATCCGTCTTGGGGTCCCGCAAGACCTTAGTTAATATTATGAAGTTTAGTAAAGTACTTCAAAAGTTATGTTTAAAAAAAACGATTTCAAATAAATTTCGAAAGATTGTAAAAAAGGTGTTTTTTGTAAGAAAACCCGTGATGCTATACATTTTTAAAAAGGTATTCAAAAGACCTTTCCAACGAGCCCAAAACGTTGAAGATCTGACAGTCCTATCAAAAGTTATAAGCGAAAAAAAAACGAAGTTGACTTTATAGCTGTCGGCCACCATTGCTAGTACCAACCACTAGTGTCTTCCTTTTATCTACAAGGACTTCGCCGCCCTGGGCTCCTAAGTGTATGAAAGTATGGCACGGAGCGACGGCGCCGAATACCCATATTTACACAAAGAATTTTAGAGCGCCCGCCGCGGATTCGAACCGTCGACCTCTGGATAGTGAGTCCAGTGCGCGGTCCGATTGATCCACACGGGAGGGACTACATCAAAAAAAAGTTATAAGCGCTTAAGTGTTATTTATGCACTTTTTGGAGGCCGGAATTCAAATATTTTGATGAAAACGTTGTTGGGGTCCACCATGCGACCTGTCTTTGTATAGGTAATCAAAAGACCTTACCAATGAGCCTAAAACGTTGAAGATTTGACAACCCTATCAAAAGTTATAACCACTTAAGTGTTATTTATACATTTTTTAGGCCGGATTTCAGATATTTTGATAAAAATAAGTCTTATTTATACTCTTTTTTGAGGCTCTGTAGTGTATTAACTTTATGAATGTAAGGAAGGCACCACCCACCTAAAGGTGGATTAAGCAACGCTTTCAAAGTTTAAATCCCATGATTCTGGCCAAAGTTGAAAAAAAAAATAGAAATAAGAAGAATAGTTATGGAAATTTGTTTGCAATAATTAGTTATCTATTATGAATACAGTTATGAAGACGAGTTATTCCTATTAATTCCGCTATATAATTATGTATGTTTTGACGAAATAATATTTTCTTGCGAATAAAAAACATTTTCATGTATCAAAAATAATAACAAAATCAAGACAGATTTTAACTGGTTCAATCAAGCTCAAAATGTGACATAAATTTTGAAAATATGTGAAGTGCCCTAATATTATTTGAAAAAACGTTTCTTAATCCACCTTTAGGTGGGTGGTGCCTTCCTCACATTTACAAAGTAATAATGAAAATAAGTTTATGAAAAAATATATACCTGATACAGACTTTTCCAGAAAACATGCAGACTCTCATTTGAAGCAATGTGGCAACCGGGCGTTTCGCATCTGGAGCGACTCTCGCACGTAAACAAAAAGACCCGGCCTTTTGAGGTTAGGCAAAAAATCGCTCTTTTTTGTATCTACAAAAATCTTGTTCTTTGCATAACTTTTCAAATACTTAATTAAACAGAATAAAATTTAATAGGGTCTTAGGGGACCCCAAAACGAACAGAATAAGTCGGAACCGGTCAAAATCGGTTCAGCCAGTTCTGAGATAAGCGTGTGGAAAAAAATCATGTCTACACACATCCCCACAGAAATTTGTTCAGAATTTGATTCTGAGTCGATAGGTATACGTGAAGGTATATCTAGGAGATGTATTTAAGAAGTTCATTTTTCGAGTGATTTTATAGCCTTGCCTCAGTAAGGTGAGGAAGGCAAAAATCCGGCCATCATTACTCTTGAAAAATAAACATTTTTTATGCTTTTACTGTCTCTCTTCCTAAAATTCTCAAATTTCCTTCTCTGAGAGGAAAAACAAAACTCAATTGTGGTGAAATCAAAACAGAATCCTGAATCCTTCTTAAAGTATACCTTATCATTTTTCCCAGGAGATTAATTTTTGCATAAATTTCACTGATTTTCATTCAAATGAATTTATTTTGTTTTGTTAACAAACATTAATCATCTACGAAAAGCGACAGAACATTGTTTCACGTATGGCGTTTAACTTGCAAATGTAGCATGAGAAAGGAGCGACAAGTTCTCTTTCGAATTTAATGTATTGGTTTCAATTCAGATTTCAAAATTTTTCAAAAAAATATATTCCTCCTTTGCGCACATCATATTTTCTGCTCGATACGTTCCGAGTATCCCCATTCAATTACTTTCCAACGAGCAAGAGCAACATATTTTTCCCAGAACTTCAACTACGATATCGAGCAATAAAGGCATAACTTGAAGCAACGCAGTTGCTCTGTGTATTATCCTTGGCCCTGCTGCTGCTGCTAGTCTCGGCAGGTGGATCACATTCGATTTCCGCCCGAACTTTGCGCACAAAGTTTCGCACACTCATCAGCTCCTTTTTCAATCGAAAATTTTCTATCCCCAATTTTCATCGTTTGAAACATCGTCTTGCAAAGTGTATGGTCTCATACACTCATACGTCCCTCCGTAATAGATTTCCTAGGCCTTTCTCGGGAACCACCTCCGGTGGTGGTCTTGAGTTCCCTCCGAAAAATGTCGCAATGGCCGTAATCAGTTTCTTTCTCTTGACTTTTATCGATCCCCCTGGGGGACGGCGACCACTTATCGATAAAAAGGGGTTAGATATTAGACGGGGAAGCCGGTCCAAGGGACAAGCAGTTCTTTGTTGTCTGTGACAAAGAGGTTGTGTTGAAAATTTATGTGTCAAAAGATGCTGCGAGGCTATAGCCGTTTGCACAGCTTGGGAGGTCGCACATTTCCGGCCAATCGAGATTGGCTGGGAGCGATTTTTTCTGTGTGTTTTTCTTATCGAACTTGTTGGGCACAGTTGAAAGGGTCCGGAAGTTCTTTGGGATTTGGTTGAACATTCGTTACAGAAAAAGGATTCATATTTTCCATTCAGAAATAAATCGATGGAACCGTAATTTGAGTTAAACTATTTTTCTCAATCATGTACATCAAATTTGAAGAATTAAAGTGGAATCATTTGCGCGTAACATCTGATCAAAAGTATCAAATCTCAAAAGGATCATCCAGCAACAACTCCGGAATGGACCATCAGCTCCAGCCGCTGCTGCCCGGAGACCCCAAAACTCATCAACAACACGTTACCGGGGGTTCCATTTAACTCTCACTCAACTAGAGTTACTCTTAATTGAGAGCACTAACAAACATCTGCCGCGTACCACTTGACCTTTTTGGAGAGCACAGTTCCACATCCAACCGGATGCTCCACCTGCTGCGGCTTTCTTCACTGGGCACCACGTTAAGCCGGCCAATTCCCAGCCCCGGGTCCCAGAACTAGAAGCTTTTGGCTTTTTGGGGCGATTCTTTGGTCTGTAAAACCCATTAACAGTGTAACCTTCTACGCAAGGTAAACAATGATAATCCCCTTCCGCTTTTTATGGACTCTACACCGTCCGCATGGACACGTCGTAGTGCACGGAACAAAATCCGGCATGTGGATTCGGAAAAATATTGCGATGAATCCGAAAACAATGCTCGTTTTCGAATTCATCGAATATGTTTTCAATATTGAAAGAGTTGTTTTCGATATCGAAAGAAAATGTTAGCGAAATTGCAAACATCATGTTTGCGGTCCTTTTGTCTGTGCAGCCCGCCGCAGCCAATGCGTTACGCGCTGTCAGTTTCAGTCAGCTGTTTAAGCACCGGCTAGGAGCAAAACATAAACAAACGAAAAATGTCGTGTGTCTGAGCCACGATACTCTGCGGTAATCATCATTTTTGTAAAAAAATGATTCATTTGGTGAGTATGATTACTTTGTATTTAGAATATTCACAATATTTCTAACTTTGTATCTTACAGCACAACCGGCGGTGCAGATGACCGACCGACTGACGAGCTCGAAGCGAAACATACGGCTGCACAAGTTGGACAAAAATAGAGCATTCGGCAGCTTCCTTCCAATAGTCGTCACCGGACCATGATACTCCTTGTAGACGTTCTGCAAGAAGTACGTCCTGTACGCCCTCTCAATGAACTACCCAGCCTTGAGCGCTTCCTGTTCCGTAAATCCGCACACATCAATCAACCGCTTGAGAGCCTCCGCCTCCCGGAACGCTCTCCTCAACTCTTATCCGAAATCAGCACCTGGAAGTGCTTCCTGAACACCTCCCGGATCATCGTTACGGTCCGTTCCGCTTTCTCTGCTTTGTCAATGTCCAGCTCGCCCAGCAGTTCGATAATGTCCAGGCTGGTGTCCACGACCCAGCTTGCTTACAACGACCTGGTTCTCACGGCGCACCAGCTTCACCTGCGGGAAATGATCGAAGCAATCCGAATTCGTGTCGTAAAGTGTAGAATACTTCGAATGGAAATGGTGCCCGAAGTACAAAGGCAAGGTGTACACCGGAAAACGGCGGAAAATTGCGACTTGGACCTGATCGATCAGTGGATTAAGAGATACTTTTAATGCTTTTGTTGGTAAGTTCAACTACTTCTAAAAGAGTATTATGAAGGGACAACATTCATTTATTCCGTTTCAATTTGTGTAAAGTCAGAAACAATAGGGGAAATATGCCTATTCTCATAAAATTTTGATTATAAAATAGTAAAAAATCTGACGAAAAATCTTGTAAAATTAAAAAGCTCCTTTATACAAATGTAATTTCTTTGAAAATGATCACAAAAATGTAAAAATCTGACGAAAAATCTTGTAAAATTAAAAAGCTCCTTCATACAAATGTAATTTCTTTGAAAATGATCACAAAAATGTTTGCATAATTAACCCGTGAACTTTAACCACCATTCTAGCAAAACAACAATAGGGCCGTTGCTGAAGTGTGACCAAAGAGTCTATCCTGCTCACGTCAGTTGATGTTTACACTAGGAACGAGTAGGATAGACTCTTTGTTCTCACTTCGGCAACGGCCCTATAACATTGTTTTGCTAGAATTGTGTTAAAGTTCAAAATACATTACAAAAATACAAAATTATCAAATACAAAATAATTCAATATAAAATACAAAAATACAAAAATACAAAAATAAAAAAATACAAAAATACAAAAATACAAAAATACAAAAATACAAAAATACAAAAATACAAAAATACAAAAATACAAAAATACAAAAATACAAAAATACAAAAATACAAAAATACAAAAATACAAAAATACAAAAATACAAAAATACAAAATACAAAAATACAAAAATACAAAAATACAAAAATACAAAAATACAAAAATACAAAATACAAAAATACAAAAATACAAAATACAAAAATACAAATACAAAAATACAAAAATACAAAAATACAAAAATACAAAAATACAAAAATACAAAAATACAAAAATACAAAAATACAAAAATACAAAAATACAAGAATACAAAAATACAAAAATACAAAAATACAAAAATACAAAAATACAAAAATACAAAAATACAAAAATACAAAAATACAAAAATACAAAAATACAAAAATACAAAAATACAAAAATACAAAAATACAAAAATACAAAAATACAAAAATACAAAAATACAAAAATACAAAATACAAAAATACAAAATACAAAAATACAAAAATACAAAAATACAAAATACAAAAATACAAAAATACAAAAATACAAAAATACAAAAATACAAAATACAAAAATACAAAAATACAAAAATACAAAAATACAAAATACAAAATACAAAATACAAAAATACAAAAATACAAAAATACAAAAATACAAAAATACAAAATACAAAATACAAAAATAAAAATACAAAATACAAAAATACAAAAATACAAAAATACAAAAATACAAAAATACAAAATACAAAATACAAAAATACAAAATACAAAAATACAAAAATACAAAAATACAAAATACAAAAATACAAAAATACAAAAATACAAAAATACAAAAATACAAAAATACAAAATACAAAAATACAAAAATACAAAAATACAAAATACAAAAATACAAAATACAAAATACAAAAATACAAAATACAAAATACAAAATACAAAAATACAAAAATACAAAAATACAAAAATACAAAAATACAAAAATACAAAATACAAAAATACAAAAATAAAAATACAAAAATACAAAAATACAAAAATACAAAAATACAAAAATACAAAAATACAAAAATACAAAAATACAAAAATACAAAAATACAAAAATACAAAAATACAAAAATACAAAAATACAAAAATACAAAAATACAAAAATACAAAAATACAAAAATACAAAAATACAAAATACAAAAATACAAAAATACAAAAATACAAAAATACAAAAAATACAAAAAAGCAAAAAAAAAAATAGAAGAGAAGAATTTTAGAGAATTTTGCAAAATTAAAATTTAAGAGAAATTAAAAAAAAATAATAATTTTAGAATTTTTTTAAGAATTTTATAGAATTTCGGAGAATATTGAAAAATTTAAGAGACTTTTTTAGAGTTTTATTTTTTTTGTAAAATTAAAGGGAATTGAAAAATATAAGAGAATTCTTAAGATTTTTCTAGATTTTTCTAGAAATACAAAAATACAAAAATACAAAAATACAAATATACAAAAATACAAAAATACAAAAATACAAAAATACAAAAATACAAAAATACAAAAATACAAAAATACAAAAATACAAAAATACAAAAATACAAAAATACAAAAATACAAAAATACAAAAATACAAAAATACAAAAATACAAAAATACAAAAATACAAAAATAAAAATACAAAATACAAAAATACAAAATACAAAAATACAAAAATACAAAAATACAAAATACAAAAATACAAAATACAAAAATACAAAAATACAAAAATACAAAATACAAAAATACAAAAATACAAAAATACAAAATACAAAAATACAAAAATACAAAAATACAAAAATACAAAAATACAAAAATACAAAAATACAAAAATACAAAAATACAAAAATACAAAAATACAAAAATACAAAAATACAAAAATACAAAAATACAAAAAATACAAAAAAGCAAAAAAAAATAGAAGAGAAGAATTTTAGAGAATTTTGCAAAATTAAAATTTAAGAGAAATTAAAAAAAATAATAATTTTAGAAATTTTTTAAGAATTTTATAGAATTTCGGAGAATTTTGAAAAATTTAAGAGACTTTTTTAGAGTTTTATTTTTTTGTAAAATTAAAGGGAATTGAAAAATATAAGAGAATTCTTAAGATTTTTCTAGATTTTCAAAAAATTTTGCATAACTAAACATTTTTAGAAAAATTTGGAGCATTAAAAAAAATCAAAAATTGTAGAGAATTTTGAAGAATTTACAAGAATTTTAGATAATTTTTGAAAATATTAGAGAAATTTATAAAGTTTAAAAGAAATTCTTCGAATTTGAAAAATTTAGGAGAATTCTAATTAAACAGAATTTTTAAGATTGATATGAAATTTTGTAAAATTTTGGAAAATTAAAGAGAATTTTAGTGATTTTTTGAAATTTTTAAAGAGTTTTCTAGAATTTAAGAGAATTTTAGTAAATTTTAAAGAATTTAAGAGAATTTTGAAAAAAAGAATTTTAATGAATTTTAGAGAGTTTTTAAGTATTTTAGAAAAAATTGAATATTTTGTACAATTGTAGAGCCTATAAAACAATTTTGAAGAATTTAAGCGAATTTTCAAGATTTTTGCATAATTTTGGAGAATTTTTGAAATTCCAGTGATTTTTTGAAGAATTTTAAAGAATTTTGGAAAATTTCAAATAATTTTAGAAAATTCTAGAGATTTTTTGGAAATTCTTAGAAAATTATAAAAAAAATTTCTAGAATTTTGGAAAATTTAGGAGAATTTTGGAAAATTTTAAAGAATTTTTGAGAATTTTATAGAATTTAAGAAAATTTTGAAGAATTTTACTGAACTTAAGAGAATTTTAAAGAATTTTGGAAAGTTTTAAAGAATTTTAAAGTATAGAATAGAATTTAATAGAATTTCAAAGAATTTTGAACAATTTAAGTGAATTATAAAGAATTTCAATTAATTTTATAAAATTGAACAGAATTCAAAATATTTTAAAGATTTTTGGGAAATTTTGGAGAATTTTAAAGAACTTTTGAAAGTTTAAGAGAACTTTGAAGAATTTTTATAAATTTTTTAAGGAATTTTAGAGATTTTTGGAAATTTTTAGAAAATTTTAAAGAATTTTGGAAAATTTGAGAGAGTTTTGAAGAATTTCAAAGAATTTTGGAAAATTTAGGAGAATTTTGTAAAGTTTTAGAGAACTTTAAAGAAATTTATAGAGTATAATAGTATTTGAAGAATTTTAGAGAATTTAAAAGAATGTTCGAAAAAAATGTTTTTTTTAATTTAAATGATTTTTGGAAAATTTTAGAAAGTTTTAAAGAATTTTGGAAAATTTTAAGCAATTTAATTGAATTTCAGAGAATTTTGAAAAACTTTAAAGAATTATAGAGAATTTCAATTAATTTTATAAAATTTAACAGAATATCAAACATTTTAAATATTTTTGGGAAACTTTGGAGAATTTTGAAAAATTTTGGAAAATTTAAGAGAACTTTGAAAAGTTTTATAGAATTTTAGAGATTTTTTAAAAATTTTAGAGAATTTTATTGAAATTCAAAGAATTTTATAGAATTTCGAAGAAACTAAGAGAATTTGATAGAATTTCAGGGTTTTAGAAAATTTTGGGAAGGTTTAGAAAATTTAAGAGAATTTCAGAAAATTTTAGAGATGTTTGGAAAATTTCAGAGAATATTAAAGAAGGTTGGAAAATTTAACAGATTTTAAGTGAATTTTGAAAATTTTAATAGAAATTTTAGAAAATTTTGATAATTTTTTGAATTTCAAAGAATTTTAAAGAAATTTTATAGAATTTTGAAGAATTTTAGAATACTTTGGAATATTATATAGAATTTTAGAGAATTTTAGACAATGATTTTTGGAAAATTTTAAAGAATTTCAAACAATTTAAGAGAATTTTAGTAATTTTTAGAGATTATTTTTAACATTTTAGAAAATTTTAAAGAATTCTGGGAAATTTTAGCAAATTTTGAAGAATTTTATAGAATTTAGGAAAAAATTGAAGAATTTTATAGTATTTTGGAAAATTTTGGAGAATTTTAGAAAATTTTAGGAAATTTAAAATAATTTTAAAGAACTTTAGAGAATTTCAGAGAAGTTTATAGAAATTAGGAACATGTTGAAAAATTTTGGTGAATTTTGGTAAATTTTAGAGAATTCTTGAGAACTTTAGAGAATTTTAAAGAATGTTGAGGAATTTTAGATAAATTTAATTATTTTTCGAAAATTTTTGAGAATTATTTTTTTTGAGTCGAGAGACGATAAGATTGCAATTTATTTTTGTGTTCTCTTTCACAGGCTACGGCTCACGATTGCAGCGTGAGTTTGGCAAACGGTTTCACAGATCCGACTTCAGGCGGAAATTCTGAAGACTTGTTTCCGGTGGACAGTCTTCTAACGGAGGACACTCTGCTCAAGTCGATCCTTGAGGTGAAGGCGTCTTCGTTGCCCTCGTGTGGCGCCAAATGCTCCAGAGTCACTCGGGCTCCGGCATGAACCTGAGTCCACACTAAGACCTTTCCCGAAGGCACGGAGAGGAAAAGAGACACCACCTGGATGAGGAGAACTTCTGGTGGTACGCGAATCCGCTCAAGGGACGTGCCAGATCAACCACCCGTGCACGATGCACCTGTCTCAGCACTTCCGTCCGGGTCGCCTCGCCGCCGACTTCACCGACCACGAGAAGGACCCGCCGCGGTGACGGTGCCGGCCATAAAGACTTGGGCAAGTGGAGCATCAACAAGTACACTGCGTATTTTTCCAATCAAAAGCAAAACACAACTGATTGAATCAAAATTCCGTAGTAAACCACTCACGCAATTCCCTTGATTTGTTTTTGAACTACGAATAAATAAATAAAAGAAATAAACCTCTTCTTCTTCTTATTTCCATTTAAAAAATCGAGAACCAACGGTCAATTCAAAAAGGTAAATATTGTAGTGGCTGCGTGCTGCGTGCTTTTGGCGGGGTAGGCGTTACTGCGTTACGTTTGCGATATCGAAAATCATCGTTTGCGATATTGGAAGCAATGCTTCCTGCTGACGGGTGCAAACCAAGATTTGCGATTTTTAGAGTAAATCGGAAGCAAAGTTTGCGATTCCGCAAACCGGATTTTGTTCCGTGTGGTCAGTCCGTTTCCGGTCATCCGTTCGGGTGGGTGTTTGTGTTGGGGATAACGTTTTGCCCTGAAAAAAGCGGCAACAGAGATCGATATCAGTGCAAGTCAATCGTCCAACGGGAGCGGGAGTGTGTGTTTGTTTTATTCGTACAAACTCTGTTATTGTCCCTCGGCACGGAATGACTTGACTTGAATTGACTTGGGTTTGCTGGAGCTGGAGCGCGGTCGGCTGGAAAATGGTTATTGCCTCGTTTTGTGATTATCATGGTTAGGCTGAGTTCCGGAACCGGGGAGGTGGGATATCTCTATCGGAGATTGGACCCAGTTTATGACAAGTTTCGGACGAGATAGCATCGTCATGCTGGGTGCAATAAAATTAAGTTTGTTTTTTATCACATTTGAGTGAAGAATCAAGTCACTTCTCAGAATTTGGGGTTTTGTCATTCTTACCAAGAAATGGTTATAAAATCACTCAAAAATAAATATTTTTGGAATTTTTTATTAGGTCCTGAAAAAATGTTAAACTGAATTATGAAGTTTTGCGAGATTTCATTTTTACAGTATTTCTTTTTTTCAAATATACTTGATTTATATCCCGTTAAAAAATGTTCTTGCACTAAATATACCAAATTTTCAATACTAACAACCACATGTGATCCTTATGAAACCAAAGTCGTGCAAATGACGATTTTATCACAGTGAAATTTGCTTTTGCACAATGCACAAATATTTTAAAAAAATTAAACATTATCCTTGTCATCACAGTCTCAATTCGGCAACATGCCAAGAAACTCCACATATTACCCGCAGATTTCACTCCAAGAAAATCTCTCACGCTCCAGCTTTTTCCCTCACCAATCCTCTAACAGACGATTCCAAGATTCCATTTTATGGGAAGTTAAATTTCTTCTCCAACAAAGCGCACATCCCAGTGCCTCACCAAAGGCAAACTTATCTTTCATTTATTTCAACCATTTTGGCGCGTTTGCCATCCTCCTCCGTGAAAGGTGATTATTCGAGTGCAAGAAAAAAAAAGAAATTCTGAAATCCAGACTTGTTTCTTCAACCGCCCCCGCGTAGCGCAAGTAGATTATCCGGCAGAATTCATTTCACCGCGCGAGAATCAGAACGAATAACTTTAGTCCAAGTTATAGTGGATGAGCAAAAAAAAAAGCAGCCAGCAGAAAAACTGCTTTTAATAATAAACCAGCCCCGGCTGATGAAGAAGTCGGTCGGTCAGAGATAGGAGACCGTTATCAACGAAGAAGCGGGGTCTTCATCGAGGGTTCTCCGAGGAGTTCCGTCGAGTGCACCGGTTCTCAGGACCCCAGTTTCTTACATTATCCGAGCGAGGATCCTTATCTGGTTAACCGTTTAGCAGCTACGTTTACTGCGCGTGGTTGTTGTTGCTAAAGTTCGTGCTCAGTCACTGAAAATCATCCATTTGTTTTTTTTTCATTACATTGATTAACCCTTGACTAGACATGTTTTATGGTCACAAACGATACAATTTATTTTTATTTATTTTTTTCATAAAATTTTGGTCATCAAGGGTTAGAAAATTTGTTTAAGATTATGCATCTCCCTTAGAAAAAAGCGAGCTTACACTCTAGACTTCTACTCAGTACTTACCAGTACGATTTCGACCGCACCGACTATGTACATGGCGGCTGCTAACGTTGTCCCGGTGTAGAACAACATCCCGACAGCGCCACCAAACTCGGGCCCGAGAGATCTGTGAAGGATGGGAAGAAGACAAGAAAGTTGTAGGTTTATAAAATAGATCTTCAGTAGCGTGAATAAAAGGACGAGCAGCGTCGAAGGAATGGCCCTGCAGAGCTTCTGTCCGTCGAAGAATGCATAATTCAATTAAGTTCGTTCGAACTTGTTTGCCAGCAGCAAGTTATGGTCAAGAAGCACGATTCGTTCTGGTAGATGGGAGAAATTTAGTTTGAGAGCAGTTTAAGGTAGATAGCAGAAGTTATCTTGCAAGTACTAAAGAAGTTATCTTGCAAGTACTAAAAATCAAAAAACATCGCTGCAAGATAACTTTTTAGCACAGAAGTTATCTTGCAGCGATGTTTTTTTTTCTAAAATCATCGAATCTGTAAGATAACTTTCTGCAAGATAACTTCAGCTCAAAAATGCGAGATAACTTTCTGCAAGATAACTTCAGTTCTATTTCTGCAAGGTAACTTCAGCTCGATTTTTGCAAAATAACTTTCTTCAAGGTAATTACAGCTCATTTTTTTGCAAGGCAATTTTTTGCAAGATAACTTCAGTTGGTTTCATGGAATAAGGCTGCAAGATAACTTCAGTTGGAACCAGACTGCCAGGTAATTTCGAATTAATTCAGAATAATTGTTGGAATATTTTTAAGAATAAATAAAATAAAATAAATTCCCTTCTAAAATTTTTACTCGCAAGATAACTTCAGTTTGTTTCATGGAATAAGGCTGCAAGATAACTTCAGTTGATTTCATAGAACCAGACTGCCAGGTAATTTCGAATTAATTCAGAATAATTGTTGGAATATTTTTAAGAATAAATAAAATAAATTCCCTTCTAAAATTATTACTCGCAAGATAACTTCAGTTTGTTTCATGGAATAAGGCTGCAAGATAACTTCAGTTGATTTCAAAATCCAGACTGCCAGGTAATTTCGAATTAATTCAGAATAATTGTTGGAATATTTTTAAGAATAAATAAAATAAAATAAATTCAATTCTAAATTTTTTACTCGCAAGATAACTTCAGTTGGTTTCATGGAATAAGGCTGCAAGATAACTTCAGTTGGTTTCATAGAACCAGACTGCCAGGTAATTTCGAATTAATTCAGAATAATTGTAGGAATATTTTTAAGAATCAATAAAATAAATTCCCTTCTAAAATTATTACTCGCAAGATAACTTCAGTTTGTTTCATGGAATAAGGCTGCAAGATAACTTCAGTTGATTTCATAATCCAGACTGCCAGGTAATTTCGAATTAATTCAGAATAATTGTTGGAATATTTTTAAGAATAAATAAAATAAAATAAATTCCCTTCTAAATTTTTTACTCGCAAGATAACTTCAGTTGGTTTCATGGAATAAGGCTGCAAGATAACTTCAGTTGGTTTCATAGAACCAGACTGCCAGGTAAATTCGAATTAATTCAGAATAATTGTTGGAATATTTTTAAGAATAAATAAAATAAAATAAATTCCCTTCTAAAATTTTAACTCGCAAGATAACTTCAGTTGGTTTCATGGAATAAGGCTGCAAGATAACTTCAGTTGGTTTCATAGAACCAGACTGCTAGGCAATTTCAAATTTATTCAGAATAATTGTTGGAATATTTTTAAGAATAAATAAAATAAAATAAATTCAATTCTTAATTTTTTAACTCGCAAGATAACTTCAGTTGGTTTCATGGAATAAGGCTGCAAGATAACTTCAGTTGGTTTCATAGAACCAGACTGCTAGGTAATTTGGAATTTATTCAGAATAATTGTTGGAATATTTTTAAGAATAAATAAAATAAATTCCCTTCTAAATTTTTAACTCGCAAGATAACTTCAGTTGGTTTCATGGAATAAGGCTGCAAGATAACTTCAGTTGGTTTCATAGAACCAGACTGCTAGGTAATTTGGAATTTATTCAGAATAATTGTTGGAATATTTTTAAGAATCAATAAAATAAATTCCCTTCTAAAATTATTACTCGCAAGATAACTTCAGTTTGTTTCATGGAATAAGGCTGCAAGATAACTTCAGTTGATTTCAAAATCCAGACTGCCAGGTAATTTCGAATTAATTCAGAATAATTGTTGGAATATTTTTAAGAATAAATAAAATAAAATAAATTCCCTTCTAAATTTTTTACTCGCAAGATAACTTCAGTTGGTTTCATGGAATAAGGCTGCAAGATAACTTCAGTTGGTTTCATAGAACCAGACTGCCAGGTAATTTCGAATTAATTCAGAATAATTGTTGGAATATTTTTAAGAATAAATAAAATAAAATAAATTCCCTTCTAAAATTTTAACTCGCAAGATAACTTCAGTTGGTTTCATGGAATAAGGCTGCAAGATAACTTCAGTTGGTTTCATAGAACCAGACTGCCAGGTAATTTCGAATTAATTCAGAATAATTGTTGGAATATTTTTAAGAATAAATAAAATAAAATAAATTCAATTCTAAATTTTTTACTCGCAAGATAACTTCAGTTGGTTTCATGGAATAAGGCTGCAAGATAACTTCAGTTGGTTTCATAGAACCAGACTGCTAGGTAATTTGGAATTTATTCAGAATAATTGTTGGAATATTTTTAAGAATAAATAAAATAAATTCCCTTCTAAATTTTTTACTCGCAAGATAACTTCAGTTGGTTTCATGGAATAAGGCTGCAAGATAACTTCAGTTGGTTTCATAGAACCAGACTGCCAGGTAATTTCGAATTAATTCAGAATAGAGCGTCCAATTTCCCGTCCCCGGAAAAAAATTCCCGGGAATTCCCGGGATTTCCCGGAAAAAAATATTTCCCGTTTCCCGGGAAATTTGTAAATTTCCCGGGAATTCCCGAATTACAAGCAGAAGTATACATTTTCCTACTTTTTTTTACCAATATTTTGAAATTATACAAAAAATAATAATTGGAGATTTGATTTTTTATTTCCATCTACTGTTCATATTAACTAATCAGCTTGTCTGTAAATTTCATGTCAAGGTTTAATTCAGATAATATTTATTTCTGTAGCATTCACCACTAGGAATATTGTTTGCTTATATGTTGGACAACAAAACTTACGCTGTTATGGAAGGAATATAAACTACTTTATTTTTGACAACCATTTTTAATGTTTTTTTTGTAATATCATTCGAAAATGAGATATTTACATCTTCCGGCCAAGATCAACATTGAGATTTGTTTGACTTTTTTTTACCTTGAACATGTTGGATGGAAATTGAACAAATATAATTAAATCTTTAAAAAAGGTTTTGTGTAAGAAAAATTTGTTTCTAAGTATTCGAGAAATTACAGTTTGAAGTTATAAATTTATGAAGCACGTGAGCTACCAAGGGCGTAAGAGGGTTATATATGAAAAAATATTGTTGAATTTCAACCTCTTTTAAATGCTCAAAATTATTTTAATCTAATTGATTTATTAGGCTGAATACCATATAACTAAAGTCATATCATAAAACCATGAAAAACCATTAAAAAACAACTTCGTATCAAATTTTCAAGTAAAAAATAGTGTTTCAAGTTAAAAAGCGCTAGAAATTAGATTTTTACGGTAAATTCAACGATTATTTATTTATTCACAAGTTGAATGTTTTGTTTTTTTTTCATTTGAACTTTATGGTCACTGAGACAAATTTAAAAGCAATTTTATGGTTGTGGAGCATAGATTTTCACTGTCCAAACACTTTGATTTAAAAAAAATCCTTCTCAACGAAAATACTAATAATATTTTCTTTCATTTGGGACGGTTTGAAAGATTTCAAAATTAGAAAGTTTATATATTTTCTAGAAGTTGCATGATTTTTTACAAGCAGTCAAAACATTAATTGATCCTCATACTAATTTTGACCATTAAAGTTGCTGTTCTATACAATTTCGCTGCAAAAGATTAATCAGAAACAGGATTAGAATAATTTTCGTTAAATTTAAAATTTCCCGGGAATTCCCGGGATTTCCCGGGAAATTTGTTGAAAATTTCCCGTTTCCCGGGAATTTTGTAACCCCGGGAAATTGGACGCTCTATTCAGAATAATTGTTGGAATATTTTTAAGAATCAATAAAATAAAATAAATTCCCTTCTAAAATTATTACTCGCAAGATAACTTCAGTTGGTTTAATGGAATAAGGCTGCAAGATAACTTCAGTTGGTTTCATAGAACCAGACTGCTAGGCAATTTCAAATTTATTCAGAATAATTGTTGGAATATTTTTAAGAATAAATAAAATAAAATAAATTCCCTTCTAAATTTTTTACTCGCAAGATAACTTCAGTTGGTTTCATAGAACCAGACTGCCAGGTAATTTCGAATTAATTCAGAATAATTGTTGGAATATTTTTAAGAATAAATAAATTAAAATAAATTCCCTTTTAAATTTTCACTCGCAATATAACTTCAGTTGGTTTCATGGAATTAGGCTGCAAGATATTCATTGTTATCCGAGCATTCGTTGGTGAAGGTTGTCTGAATCAACATGACTCGTCGCGTCCCGGCGCAAAACGCCGGCAATATTGCCCTACCTGCGGCTCAAGCAGGCAAAAAAGTGGGAATTTCCAAAGGAAGGTTGAGGCCTCAACTGATGGCCAAAAACCGGGAATTTCCAAAAGGAAGGTGCTTTTGGAAGTGACATCGAACAGCAAAAAGACGAAAAAGAGCGACGGTACTGTACCGATGGATGAGGAGGAGGAGAACTCTTCATCGCACGAGGAGCAGCTTTTGAAGAACAACAAGTTTGCTGGACTGCCTGACGAGGACCAGGTAGCGGAAGCAAAGGAGAATGAAGTGAAACAGCGAAAGGAGAAACTGCCTCTTTTTATGTGAGGCAATCAGCAGCAACGATCGACTTTCGTGCGGGGCTGGTTGAACTCATCAAGTCTGGGAAAGTCCAAGGCAACATTCGTCTGTGTCAGGACGGATTTAAGGTGCTGGTGCAATCCAGGCAGCACTATCAACTGGTCAAGGATTACTTGACCGAAAACGAGGCGGAGTACTTTACCCATGATGTCGTCATGGATAAGCCGTACAAAATCGTCGTCAGAGGTCTGTACGACATGCCAGTGGAGGAATTAGCTGCCGAGCTAAAAGTTTTGAAACTGGATGTGTTGGCCGTGCACAAAATGAGCCGACGCAACAAAGACATCAAGTACCGTGACCAGCTCTACCTGCTGCATTTGGCTAAGGGATCGACGACGCTTCCTGAGCTGAAGGCAATCCGAGCGGTTTTCAACATTATCGTGTCGTGGGAGCGATACCGACCAGTGCATCGTGACGTCACACAATGCTTCAACTGCCTGGGCTTCGGGCACGGAGGTAAGAACTGCCACCTGAAGCGTCGTTGCGCCAAATGTGGTACCGATGCGCACATCACATCCCAGTGCATCCAAGATTCGCTGGTGAAGTGCCTCAACTGCAACGGTGAGCACTCGTCAACCGACCGAAAGTGCCCCAAGAGAGCTGAGTTCGTGAAAATTCGGCAGCAAGCATCGACGAAGAATCAGCCTCAGCGTCGTAGAACTCCTCCAGCCCTGGTGGAGCAAAATTTTCCACCTCTTCAACCGCGACGCCAGGTCCCGAACTTGGCACCGTTGCCGTTGGATCCCAGGAAGAGAGCTGAGATGAATCATCCACGGCCGGGTTCCAGCCAGGAGCCGAGACCGCCACCACCGGGCTTCAGCCAGGAGCCAAGACCAACCCAAGAACCAGCAGTTGAGGAAAATGGTAATGATCTTTACACCTCAACCGAACTCCTCAATATTTTCAAACAGATGTCCGCTGCACTGCGTGGATGCAAAACCAAGACCCAGCAGATTGAAGTGCTGACCTCGTTCGTCATCCAGTATGGATCGTAGGTCCCTCAAGCTGCTGAATTGGAACGCTTGCTCCATTAGGAGGAAGAACTTAGAGCTGGTGGATTTTCTTCGCGAGAAGGAGATCGACGTAGCTGCCATCACGGAAACTCATCTGAAGCCCGGTGAAAAAGTTTATCTGCAAAACTACAAGATCGCGACGCAGCTCGACAGGACCACCTCTGGAGGAGGAGGTGTGCTTGTCGCTGTTCATCGTGATCTCAAGCCACGCCGGCTGCCACACTTTAACATCATCGAGGCCGTTGGAGTGGAAATTCCCACTTCGGTTGGCCCAGTACTCTTCATTGCTGCATACTGCCCACGTCAGGTGAATGCCAGAGATGGTTCAGCAGCAAAACTGAAGGGCGATATCCAGAAGCTGACACGGCGGAGCGCAAAGTACATCATCGCTGGTGACCTCAACGCGAAGCATGAAGTTTGGGGCAACAGCAGGAGGAATCGGAACGGAGTGATTCTGCACAACGATCTGCAAAACGGATACTACAACGTTGTGAGTCCGGATCGTCCAACGAGGGTGGCTCGGTCTGGGAATCACTCAATCATCGACTTCTTCATTACCAATATGGCTGAGAACGTGGCTCATCCTGAGGTGTTTGAAGAGTTGAGTTCTGATCACTATCCGGTGGTTGTGGAGGTTGGAGCTTCCGTTACTCCGCAGCGGCAACCAACCCGGAAAGATTACCACAACGTTGACTGGCAGCAGTTTCAGCAAGTGGTAGACAGCAACATCGACTATGATCAACACCCGGAAACTTCTGCTGATATTGATCGTTCGCTGGAGGTGATCCAGCAGGCTATCAACCAAGCAGAGGCTGCCAACGTTCGGGAGGTTCCTGTTAATTTTAAGGTAACTGATATTGACGTAGATACTAAACACTTGATTAGACTTAGGAATGTTTATAGGAGACAATATCAACGGACTGGGGACTATGACAAAAGATTTCAGTTAACAATTTGAACAAAATCATACAAGACCGACTTGACAATATCAGAAATCAAGAATTTTCAAAACATGTAAGCCAGCTTGGGAATTATTCAAAACCATTTTGGAAACTTTCAAAAGTTCTTAAAAACAAACCAAAGCCTATTCCTCCTCTTATTGTTGAGGATTCTCCTTTGATTACATCCGAGGAAAAGGCAAATGCACTTGGGCTTCATTTTGTTAGTTCACATAATCTTGGCGCTTCCATGACCAGCCGTAAAGAAACATCAGTTGCCAATAGTATTTCAACAATCAATGACTCTACCTTTGAATTTCCTGCAGATTCCCATGTTTCTGGTGAGGAAGTCAAAGTTGCAGTTAAACAAATGAAAAATATGAAAGCTCCTGGCTTTGATAACATTTTAATCTAGTGTTGAAAAAACAGAGTGATCAGTTCTTTCAACATCTAGCCAATATTTTCAATAAATGTTTGCAACTTGGTTACTTCCCCACCAATTGGAAGCTGGGCAAAGTCATACCAATTTTGAAGCCTCAAAAGATCCAACATCGCCAACAAGTTATCGTCCCATTAGTCTTTTGAGTAGTCTGTCCAAACTCTTTGAGAAGGTCATCTATTCAAGGCTTTTGGATTTTACCAACGATAATAATATAATTTTGAATGAGCAGTTTGGCTTCCGAAAGGGACATAATACTGCTCATCAGCTTACGAGAGTAACTAAAATCATCAAGCAGAACAAGCTTGAGTCTAAATCAACTGCTATGGCTTTGTTGGATGTTGAGAAGGCTTTTGACAATGTTTGGCATGATGGTTTGATACATAAACTGTATTTATACGGTTTTCCAATGTATCTTATCAAAATTATCCAGCACTATCTTTCGGAGAGATCGTTCAGGTTTTTCTGAATGGGATTGCTTCTGGATTATTCAACATTGATGCTGGGGTTCCCCAAGGAAGTATTCTTGGCCCACTTCTGTACAATATTTTTACATCTGATTTGCCTACTCTTCCTGGTAATGGTGTGTTGTCACTTTTTGCTGATGACACTGCCGTTATTTATAAGGGTAAAATAACCAGATATTTAGTTGGCCGTCTTCAGAAGGGTCTTGACGTTCTTTCCGAATACTTTGGCGACTGGAAAATTCGCATAAATGCAGCCAAAACTCAAACCATCATTTTTCCACTTTCCAAATCGGCCCGATTTGTCCCAAAGGATGATGTTTTGATTAAAATGAATGATGTTTCAATACCCTGGTCAAAGGAAGTTGTCTATTTAGGTCTCATACTTGACTCGAAACTATTGTTTCGGCAGCATGTAGATAAAATATTGAACAAGTGCAGCATTCTCATCAGGTGTTTGTATCCTTTAATTAACAGAAAATCAAAGCTATCTTTGAAAAATAAGCTAGCAGTTTACAAACAAATAATTTACCCCGTTATTGAGTATGCAGTACCTGTTTGGGAGTGTTGCGCTAGAACTCATAAATTGAAGCTCCAGCGTGTCCAAAACAAGGTACTCAAAATGGTTTTGAATGTTCCTGGCTGGACAAGATCAAGTGAGGTTCATGAATTAGCAGAAGTAAAAATGTTGGATCAGAAGATTCAAGAAAAATGTTTGAAATTCAGGGAAAAATGTGCTATATCTGAATACCCCTTGATTCAAGGATTGGTTTAGTTTATGGTAAGATTAAGTTAGTTTTAGGTTAGGTTATGTTTTCTTAATTTTTTTCCTTCATTGTACCTAGTGTTACAAAAATGATAAATCATATACTTTTAAAGTTATGAATATGAACAGTGTTTAAATCACGAAAAGCAAACTAAAGCTGAAGAGCCACAGCTGACCACTTATTATGTAAACCAAATGTAATTATTATAAGAAAGATTCAATAAAGTATATTTAATTCAAAAAAAAAAAAAAGGCTGCAAGATAACTTCAGTTGGTTTCATAGAACCAGACTGCCAGGTAATTTCGAATTTATTCAGAATAATTGTTGGAATATTTTTAAGAATAAATAAATTAAAATAAATTCCCTTCTAAAATTTTCACTCGCAATATAACTTCAGTTGGTTTCATGGAATAAGGCTGCAAGATAACTTCAGTTGGTTTCATAGAACCAGACTGCTAGGCAATTTGGAATTTATTCAGAATAATTGTTGGAATATTTTTAAGAATAAATAAAATAAAATAAATTCCTTTCCTAAAATTTTTACTCGCAAGATAACTTCAGTTGGTTTCATGGAATTAGGCTGCAAGATAACTTCAGTTGGTTTCATAGAACCAGACTGCTAGGCAATTTCGAATTTATTCAGAATAATTGTTGGAATATTTTTAAGAATAAATAAAATAAAATAAATTCCTTTCCTAAAATTTTTACTCGCAAGATAACTTCAGTTGGTTTCATGGAATTAGGCTGCAAGATAACTTCAGTTGGTTTCATAGAACCAGACTGCTAGGCAATTTCGAATTTATTCAGAATAATTGTAGGAATATTTTTAAGAATCAATAAAATAAATTCCCTTCTAAAATTATTACTCGGAAGATAACTTCAGTTGGTTTCATGGAATAAGGCTGCAAGATAACTTCAGTTGGTTTCATAGAACCAGACTGCCAGGTAATTTCGAATTAATTCAGAATAATTGTTGGAATATTTTTAAGAATAAATAAATTAAAATAAATTCCCTTTTAAATTTTCACTCGCAATATAACTTCAGTTGGTTTCATGGAATTAGGCTGCAAGATAACTTCAGTTGGTTTCATAGAACCAGACTGCTAGGAAATTTCGAATTTATTCAGAATAATTGTTGGAATATTTTTAAGAATCAATAAAATAAATTCCCTTCTAAAATTATTACTCGCAAGATAACTTCAGTTGGTTTCATGGAATAAGGCTGCAAGATAACTTCAGTTGGTTTCATAGAACCAGACTGCCAGGTAATTTCGAATTAATTCAGAATAATTGTTGGAATATTTTTAAGAATAAATAAATTAAAAAAAATTCCCTTCTAAAATTTTCACTCGCAATATAACTTCAGTTGGTTTCATGGAATAAGGCTGCAAGATAACTTCAGTTGGTTTCATAGAACCAGACTGCTAGGCAATTGGAATTTATTCAGAATAATTGTTGGAATATTTTTAAGAATAAATAAAATAAAATAAATTTTTCCTAAAATTTTAACTCGCAAGATAACTTCAGTTGGTTTCATGGAATTAGGCTGCAAGATAACTTCAGTTGGTTTCATAGAACCAGACTGCTAGGCAATTTCGAATTTATTCAGAATAATTGTTGGAATATTTTTAAGAATAAATAAAATAAAATAAATTCCTTTCCTAAAATTTTTACTCGCAAGATAACTTCAGTTGGTTTCATGGAATTAGGCTGCAAGATAACTTCAGTTGGTTTCATAGAACCAGACTGCTAGGCAATTTCGAATTTATTCAGAATAATTGTAGGAATATTTTTAAGAATCAATAAAATAAATTCCCTTCTAAAATTATTACTCGCAAGATAACTTCAGTTGGTTTCATGGAATAAGGCTGCAAGATAACTTCAGTTGGTTTCATAGAACCAGACTGCCAGGTAATTTCGAATTAATTCAGAATAATTGTTGGAATATTTTTAAGAATAAATAAAATAAAATAAATTCAATTCTAAATTTTTTACTCGCAAGATAACTTCAGTTGGTCTCATGGAATAAGGCTGCAAGATAACTTCAGTTGGTTTCATTGAACCAGACTGCTAGGCAATTTGGAATTTATTCAGAATAATTGTTGGAATATTTTTAAGAATAAATAAAATAAAATAAATTCCTTTCCTAAAATTTTTACTCGCAAGATAACTTCAGTTGGTTTCATGGAATAAGGCTGCAAGATAACTTCAGTTGGTTTCATAGAACCAGACTGCTAGGCAATTTCAAATTTATTCAGAATAATTGTTGGAATATTTTTAAGAATAAATAAAATAAAATAAATTCAATTCTAAATTTTTTACTCGCAAGATAACTTCAGTTGGTCTCATGGAATAAGGCTGCAAGATAACTTCAGTTGGTTTCATTGAACCAGACTGCTAGGCAATTTGGAATTTATTCAGAATAATTGTTGGAATATTTTTAAGAATAAATAAAATAAAATAAATTCCTTTCCTAAAATTTTACTCGCAAGATAACTTCAGTTGGTTTCATGGAATTAGGCTGCAAGATAACTTCAGTTGGTTTCATAGAACCAGACTGCTAGGCAATTTCGAATTTATTCAGAATAATTGTAGGAATATTTTTAAGAATCAATAAAATAAATTCCCTTCTAAAATTATTACTCGCAAGATAACTTCAGTTGGTTTCATGGAATTAGGCTGCAAGATAACTTCAGTTGGTTTCATAGAACCAGACTGCTAGGCAATTTCGAATTTATTCAGAATAATTGTAGGAATATTTTTAAGAATCAATAAAATAAATTCCCTTCTAAAATTATTACTCGCAAGATAACTTCAGTTGGTTTCATGGAATAAGGCTGCAAGATAACTTCAGTTGGTTTCATAGAACCAGACTGCCAGGTAATTTCGAATTAATTCAGAATAATTGTTGGAATATTTTTAAGAATAAATAAATTAAAAAAAATTCCCTTCTAAAATTTTCACTCGCAATATAACTTCAGTTGGTTTCATGGAATAAGGCTGCAAGATAACTTCAGTTGGTTTCATAGAACCAGACTGCTAGGCAATTTCAAATTTATTCAGAATAATTGTTGGAATATTTTTAAGAATAAATAAAATAAAATAAATTCCCTTCTAAATTTTTCACTCGCAATATAACTTCAGTTGGTTTCATGGAATAAGGCTGCAAGATAACTTCAGTTGGTTTCATAGAACCAGACTGCTAGGCAATTTGGAATTTATTCAGAATAATTGTTGGAATATTTTTAAGAATAAATAAAATAAAATAAATTCCTTTCTAAAATTTTTACTCGCAAGATAACTTCAGTTGGTTTCATGGAATAAGGCTGCAAGATAACTTCAGTTGGTTTCATAGAACCAGACTGCTAGGCAATTTCAAATTTATTCAGAATAATTGTTGGAATATTTTTAAGAATAAATAAAATAAAATAAATTCAATTCTAAATTTTTTACTCGCAAGATAACTTCAGTTGGTTTCATGAAATAAGGCTGCAAGATAACTTCAGTTGGTTTCATAGAACCAGACTGCTAGGCAATTTGAATTTATTCAGAATAATTGTTGGAATATTTTTAAGAATAAATAAAATAAAATAAATTCCTTTCTAAAATTTTACTCGCAAGATAACTTCAGTTGGTTTCATGGAATTAGGCTGCAAGATAACTTCAGTTGGTTTCATAGAACCAGACTGCTAGGCAATTTCAAATTTATTCAGAATAATTGTTGGAATATTTTTAAGAATAAATAAAATAAATTCCTTCTAAAATTTTACTCGCAAGATAACTTCAGTTGGTTTCATGGAATTAGGCTGCAAGATAACTTCAGTTGGTTTCATAGAACCAGACTGCTAGGTAATTTCGAATTTATTCAGAATAATTGTTGGAATATTTTTAAGAATAAATAAAATAAATTCCCTTCTAAAATTTTTACTCGCAAGATAACTTCAGTTGGTTTCATGGAATAAGGCTGCAAGATAACTTCAGTTGGTTTCATAGAACCAGACTGCCAGGTAATTTCAAATTAATTCAGAATAATTGTTGGAATATTTTTAAGAATAAATAAAATAAAAAAATTCCCTTCTAAAATTTTTACTCGCAAGATAACTTCAGTTGGTTTCATGGAATAAGGCTGCAAGATAACTTCAGTTGGTTTCATAGAACCAGACTGCTAGGCAATTTGGAATTTATTCAGAATAATTGTTGGAATATTTTTAAGAATAAATAAAATAAAATAAATTCCTTTCCTAAAATTTTAACTCGCAAGATAACTTCAGTTGGTTTCATGGAATTAGGCTGCAAGATAACTTCAGTTGGTTTCATAGAACCAGACTGCTAGGCAATTTCGAATTTATTCAGAATAATTGTTGGAATATTTTTAAGAATAAATAAAATAAAATAAATTCCTTTCTAAAATTTTTACTCGCAAGATAACTTCAGTTGGTTTCATGGAATTAGGCTGCAAGATAACTTCAGTTGGTTTCATAGAACCAGACTGCTAGGCAATTTCGAATTTATTCAGAATAATTGTAGGAATATTTTTAAGAATCAATAAAATAAATTCCCTTCTAAAATTATTACTCGCAAGATAACTTCAGTTGGTTTCATGGAATAAGGCTGCAAGATAACTTCAGTTGGTTTCATAGAACCAGACTGCTAGGTAATTTCGAATTTATTCAGAATAATTGTTGGAATATTTTTAAGAATAAATAAAATAAAATAAATTCCCTTCTAAATTTTTACTCGCAAGATAACTTCAGTTGGTTTCATGGAATAAGGCTGCAAGATAACTTCAGTTGGTTTCATAGAACCAGACTGCTAGGTAATTTCAAATTTATTCAGAATAATTGTTGGAATATTTTTAAGAATAAATAAAATAAAATAAATTCCCTTCTAAAATTTTTACTCGCAAGATAACTTCAGTTGGTTTCATGGAATAAGGCTGCAAGATAACTTCAGTTGGTTTCATAGAACCAGACTGCTAGGCAATTTCAATTTATTCAGAATAATTGTTGGAATATTTTTAAGAATAAATAAAATAAAATAAATTCCTTTCTAAAATTTTTACTCGCAAGATAACTTCAGTTGGTTTCATGGAATTAGGCTGCAAGATAACTTCAGTTGGTTTCATAGAACCAGACTGCTAGGTAATTTCAATTTATTCAGAATAATTGTAGGAATATTTTTAAGAATAAATAAAATAAATTCCCTTCTAAAATTTTTACTCGCAAGATAACTTCAGTTGGTTTCATGGAATTAGGCTGCAAGATAACTTCAGTTGGTTTCATAGAACCAGACTGCTAGGCAATTTCAATTTATTCAGAATAATTGTAGGAATATTTTTAAGAATAAATAAAATAAATTCCCTTCTAAAATTATTACTCGCAAGATAACTTCAGTTGGTTTCATGGAATTAGGCTGCAAGATAACTTCAGTTGGTTTGATAGAACCAGACTGCCAGGTAATTTCGAATTAATTCAGAATAATTGTTGGAATATTTTTAAGAATAAATAAAATAAAATAAATTCCCTTCTAAAATTTTTACTCGCAAGATAACTTCAGCTGTCAGTTTTCACTTGTAAATTGTAGTGTAAACTTTGACCATTCGATGATTTCTAAATATAGAACATTTTAGTACATCTGTGTCATTACACTGAAAAAATCTAACTCGTCGGTTTAATAAAACTGCTTAATCGATGAATCGATATTGACGTTTATTCTACTTAACCTTACAGTGAGTCGAATAATTGTTAGTACATTACGGTTCGGAAAAATATCATTAAATAAAAAAGCACATAATTTTTCAACATTATTACTCGGGGCATTGCTATCTTTTGCTTTCAATTAATGAACTGAATCGTGTTGGGTTTTATAAACAACTTGTTTGATAATAAGATAGTATAGTTTATTTTACATGCTTCCTTGCAGGAGTGTACAGACATTTATATGACACACTGTATGCTCTGGTGGAAACCTACTTTACCGAATGGTCAAACTTTCTGTTGCCGTTAAGCTTACAATGATTTTAAATAAATTCTTAGCTCTATCACAACCGAAGTAGGTATGATTCAACAAAAATAAAATAATATTTCTTACCAGCGTAACAATTTTTTTAAAGACAGTTTTTTTAATCATTTGTGCATTTTTGCCTTTTTGCCGTCCTATTTTTTCATAACATTATTTTGTATGTAGCCATCCTATTGAGTGGCTTATACCGGATAATGACCTTCATTCGATTAACGAACCATAGTGGCCGATACAGTAGAAATGCATTCGTATAGGTCTGGTAGCCGAGTGGGCTAAGGCGCGAGTCCGCTCTACAAATGCTTGGTGTGATTTCTGACGGATACTTTTTTTTGTTGTATGAAGAAAAACTGTAAATGCAGTGGATATTTTTGGCTGAGATTGAGACAGTGATTGTTTTATTTTAAGCTGATTATTTTTAAGGAGTTTACCTCAAGGCTAGCAAACCAACAGAGAAACTTCATGTTTAATTACACAGCAAAAAACCGATGGTTAAATCGCATGCAAAAGCATGCACATCACCTTTGAGATCCAAAGCATATAATATTGTATGAGAAAACGTGTACACAAAAGGAATGTAAGAAAGAAAAAAAATGCACATAAAAAACATAACAATACCTCGGAGGCAAGGCACATCTAGATTACTAAACCCACGCCCCAACCCTCTCAGCCATCTCGGCCTCTTTGAAAAAGTCGGATCAACGCCGATGTAAGTGTAAGTTCCAAATACATCATATACAGTTAATACACTATACCACGTACGGGGAACCATCTTAACATTGTTGGTAACTACACAGAAAAAAAAATGATGGTAATATTCATCAGGAAATGGTGACAGATATTGTGGCAAAAATAAATTTTACCATAGAAAATGATGAAATCTACCTCAAATAATGATGAAATTTACCTAAAATAAATTATGAAATTTACCGCAAAAATGTTGAATTATAAGAAAGAATGTATGTTATTGCATTAAAAAATGTGTAATTTGTGGCTGAGAAAGTGGAAGGATAGGTAGTGAACTGTCATCCATTTCAGAGAACGTGAGTAAAACATTTGATTCAAACGAATATTTTTCATGACTTTCAGGGTACTTTGTGGGCGGCAATCAGTTAGTGGCCGGGGGCCGCTCTAAGGACTCGGGTTGGTTTTTTAGCAAATATTACTTTAAGGTTAGACGGAACGCGTCTGCAATAGACAGAACATGTTTACGGTTTACGGTGTTTTCTTTAAAGGTGCTTCCAAAAATGCTAGTCGTGGTATCAATAGAGTTATCCATAGATGCGCATGTATTGCTTGTACGTACACGAAGGGTTTTTAGGTTAAAATTTGTACCCGCCATCAAAAACAAATGGTAAGCTAGTGTGCGTGAGATCGGGCTTAGATAGCTTTATATGGCGCTGCTTTCCCGTTTTACTTTTAGTTATATCGTTCACCCAAAGTTAAAGAACGAGGGGATAGTCTTCACGAAAAGAAACGTGAGGAAAGTGCTATATTGCGAGAGTATAGTCCTCTCGCGTTTTCATTCGTTCATTGGAACAATTCATCCTATGAGTGGCTTATATTTGTTTATTGTTTTACAAACGACCACATCTTAGTCACCGAACCATGGTGGCCCATACGGCAAAGGCACGGTTCAATATGCCGAAGTTCTTGGATTCGAGCCTCAGTACCGGTACTTTTTTTTTTTGATAGATGAACCTTTTTTGGAAAATGAACCATGAGTAAAGTACTCTCGGTAATTTCGGGATTTATTCTCTCCGTCCGCACACAGTACCACTTTACTACCAAATCTCTTTATCCTCTCGTATGCCGATGCCCAGTTCTGGGTATTGGAATTCAACAATTATTTAATTAATTTTATGTTTTTAAACATTGCACAAGATTGAAAATAATTTCACCAGAGTTGCTAAGTCAGAGCCTTCGTAGGCGAAATTAAGCCTTTTTCACGATTTGCAGTCGACAAATTTGGAGAAGCAGGAATCGGAAAATTATTTAAGCCATAGTAAATTAATTTTGCATAAATTGTACGACTTAAGATTGAGCCATTTCGAGGGGCGAGACACCAGCTCAGTTGATTAAAAATAATCGTTTAGTTGATTAGAATTTTCAATGGAACACAGGACGGGGGTTTTTCAAAATTGCCGCCAGGTTCGCTTTTGTTGAACGCTTTATTCCTCTGGTGATACATTCGATGAACTAATTTTTAGCCAATAGATCAGGGCCTCGCCTCGAAACGTCATACAGGAACAAAAGCGACGAACCGAAGATTCGCGTGACGTTTTGGAATTTTGACAGTTTGGAACGCATGAATTACCCCATTATCGGTTTCCCCACGGGTGAAATGGAAATTGTTGCACAAGGCTGAAGTTGGAAATTTTGCAACTTATTTCAATTTATGCTAAATTTCAAAAACTAAACAGCAATCTAAAGCAAACCATTTTGGAAACTAAAGATAAACTAAAGGCACGATGATTTGTTGCGTAATCTTGCTTAGAATCGCGATGAAAGCGGTTTAAATTCAAAAAAAAATAATATATTTATTCTGTTCTAGAATTTAACGAAATTTTGTTCATTATGTATGACTTCAAAATTAGTACACAACGGTTATAGAAAATTTCACAAAAATGGATTTTTTTTTGGTTCGTCCACAAACAATCTCATGTTGGTAAACAAACGACGCCATATTGCAAATGTTGTTCTAAAAATGAAAGAAACGTTTCAAAAACATTCTAATCTGATGTATCTAAGTAATAACAGTTCAATAATTAGCAAATTAACATGTTGTTTCATGCATTGTTCCTCTTGCCCCAACGGGTTGTTCGTCTTACCCCTCTAGTTGAGTAGAACGTACGGAATATCAAAAAAATTAAAATCAATTTTTGACATTAAAAAACTAGATTTTTTAAAATCTTGTTCTATCAAAGTCTTAGTCAAGACCTGGAATAAGATGATTATACAAAAATCCGATTGATTTTTAAACGTTTTTAATGGGTTTAGTGGGTTATAACGAGCATTTCCTTAGCTTGTTACTCTTGCCCCACTTTCCCCTAACTAGTGGTTGATATTTTCATTGTTTTCCAGAACCTACGGCTGGACAACTCGCTGCAATCGGAAATGTCCACTGGTCCACGAGCTGAAGATGAGGACACAAAGCCGGACCAGGAACGGAAGAAGTCGGCCAGCGACAATCGGATTTTGACGAATCTGGACCAGGTGAACTCGGATAACATCGGCGCCTTACAAAAGCATCCGCGGAAGCCGATCTTTCTGCTGCGAAATGGACAAAGCATTGACCAAGGCGCGTCATGGAAAACGGTGAATTTGAAGCAGGCCTCTCTTGTCACCGTCAGCCAGTCCGAGTGGCAGTCAAGTTGCGATCCTATTATCGATGGTGGCTTTGATAAAGCTGTGTTTTGTATGATAATATAATTAAAAAAAAAAAACAAGGCAAATAAAATTAATGCTATGTGCCCAAAAGTTGACCTTTTTTTTCCAAAAAAAAATTAAAATTAATAAAACATTCGGAAAAGTAGTATTCCTGAAGAACCGCATTTCGGTCTTGGAGATGCGACGTGACCTGCGAACCTATACCAATGTAGCGAGACCGACCCAACCAAAGGTCTTCCAACAAACCATCGTACCGAAAAACCAACGCCGACCACGACGTTGAACCCGGAGTTCCGCTGCAAGTCCTATCTAACCTACAAGGCATCCTAACGCGAGCGAGCGAAAGGTGAGGGAAAAAATCTGTATCTCAACTTCCTCCGGCCACAGCTCTAAACTCTCAAAAGTGCCGCCAACGTCACCAGACACTGCTGCACGACGAATCGAAGCAAAGATCCGTACGGAAATCAGTCAACCCGCAGACCGTTGCACCATCTGGCAACCAGCCGCCAGTTTCCCAACCCGCTGGCCAAGAACCACAACAGTCTACTTCGGCAATGTGTAACTACACCCAGACGGTGAAACCCGTCATGCTGCTGGCGGCGTTTGTCCACCTGCTATACGACAAGGACAGACCTGTGCCTTGCCGGCTTCGGCTGGACAAGGCAGGTTAACTTTATTACTAAACAGATTACAAAACGGCTGAATACAAGTCGAGTAGCTGCAAACGTTCCCGTCTGAGGAATCGGTTCAGTCGATGACGATCCAGCTCCAGTCGCTCCACAGCTTCGCTGTTAACGTGCAGTGGCTTATCGCCCTCAAGATAACCGAGATGATTCCGTCGGCCCCGTTTAGCTCGTCCGAATGACCGATTCCTGCGAACATTCAGCTGGCCGACCCGAGCATCCTGTGGTTCCTGTAGCTGGAGAAACAGTTCAAGCCTGAAACGGTAGAACGATGAGTTTGTTATCGAGTACGAACCCCTGAGATACTGCAAGTCGATTGAAGAGCCCGAGCACGTACCTGACTGAAGTCGCTACTTAATGCCCCACCACGCCTTCCTTCGCCCCTCGAGTTCCACAACCAAACTGAGGGTAGTCTTCGACGCTTCGGCGTGTGCTGTCGAAGATCGGCTAGTGTTTCGATGTGCTGGGCCAACTCTCACCGGTCATCATCAAGACCAACTCGAGCTGCTCAGGTAGAAATTGCAATCTAAGCTGGTGGGCAAGGTCCAGCGTTGAAACTGTCGTTCCGGAACGTCGTACTGTGGTCGGACTGCCAGGTGTTAGGCCTGATTCAATCGTCTTGTTCATCCCAGAGATGAGGGCGGCCTATTTTGGCAAAGCGATGAATTTCAAGGGAGACAAGGCCACCCGTATGCGTTCAACGACCAGATAGCGACCTGCTGCCAGCCGAAAGAGGTCGTCTGGTCGTTTATCCCTCCAGGGACGATAAATTTCGGTGACGTCTGGGAGGTAGCTGTGAAGAGCAAGAAATATTATCTCAAGCGCAGATTGAAGAACGCACGGCTTACCTTCGAGCAGTAGGCCACAGTTCTTGCGCTTTTCTCCATACCCGCAGTTCATCCAGCTTTCTCTTCAACCCCTTAAACCTCGAGCAGGCCGCGTTGTTCTTGTAACTGCACCGTTGGAACCTTGAATTGCACATCCGCCGCTGACAACAAGTTAACTGTTCTGTTGAATGCCGACCCGGCTTGAGTTTCCGTACGATCCTCGCGATTATACGCACCCGTTCGTTGACGGGGGAGGGGGGGAATTTTCTGAAACCCACTTAATGTTTTTTCCGGAACGGGTCAAGCAAACTCCGGCAGCTAGAAAAGATAAAATGACCGCGACTAGGTATAACAAATGACGAGTGTGCTTTTACTTTAACAACCACTTACCATGATTGTTAGTCGGTTCCGGCCGGATTGTGGTAGGTTCCTTCAGGGTAAATGTAACCAGCTACCACGTGTAATGAACCGACCGAAGGCATTCAAAACAAAACATCAGGGTTTGACAATCAGCCTGACAGATCTAGCTGTCAAAGCATCAGGCGAGAAAGAGAAAAAAATAAATAATATGGCTGCAGCTGTCACGCTGGTAGCAAGGCTGTATATCACAGGTACAAGCGATCTTGCTTTGCATTAGTGTGAGTGCATGGCTCCGTGCCACTAAAACCAAAACAATAACAAACGAACAATGGACCGTGCCAGGAAAACCAAAACATAAACAATGTCAGTGTCAGTGGAGTGAGAGAGTCAGAGATAACGATTTTGACAACCGCACTACAACACACTCATGGCCTATCTACAATCACTTAGCTTAGAAAATTTCACTTAGCTTAGGAATTTGAATCAATGGAAATGAATCTGAGTTTCTACAATGGAAAAGTAATCAAATTAGAAACTGACGTTTGGTTTGGAAAATTTCAAAATCTACGGTAAGTTGACGTTTCCATATCAAAGGTAAACAAACAACTGCATAGCAACGTATATCAGCCCAGCAAGTTTTCTAAGTTGATTGTGGATGACGAACGTAAGTTGCAGACTTTCCTAAGTAACTACTTTACTTAGATGTTCTAAGCTAAGTGATTGTAGATAGGCCATCAATCGCGAGTACCTTAGGTAGAAAGCCATGGTTCGGAAGGAAGTCTACGTGTGGTCTTCTTCCGGCCGACCGCAGTCACGGCTTCGAGAACTCAGAGGATACTACGTCAGGAACTGGAACGAGGAGGAGGAGGCGGGCCCGAGGACGAGCTGAAAAACCGCGTCATAAAAACGGAGTCACCGGCATTGATTCCGCAGGCAGCAGTGTATCGTCGTCGGTGTTTGATGCGTTCAAAGGATTCGCCGGGGTGACGTAGACACCGGCGTTTTAACCGGCCGAAGGAGGAGTCAGTCCATTTTCGTTTTCGCGGTGGCCACGACGTCCGCGCTGGGAGCCAGCATCTTTGCCACGACCAACCCGAGCAAGCAAGTCTTTTTTGGGGTTGGAATCCCGCCGAAGGAGGACACACAGGCTCCGCCGGCAAAGGCACCGCGGATGAGGAGTATGCTGCCAATGTGAAGGCGCTCAAACTGGCCGAGGCCACTTGGATTTCGGAGAAGGTCAAGGAGAATCCGGTGTGCAAGCTGACGCCGATCTTCAAAATCACGAAAAGTATCTGGATGAGATCAAGGCCAAGAAGAGTAACAGCAACACACAAAGGAGTCAACGGCCGCAAAGCCGGACACTAGCAGATTCACGTTTGGAAGCGACGCTCCAGTGACGACGACAAACACGGCCGTTTGTTCCCGGCACTGTCCCCGCCGTTTTCCGTGGCGTGCTTCTCAGGCAGCTCTAAGTGGTTTTGCATGTTGGATCGCTTTTGTAGGGTCTTCTTAGAGATCCGGACGTTCATCCGGATTTAAGCTGGCCGTATCGCAAATGTAGTCATTTACCCGAAGTATCGCAAAAAAAATGATTTTTAAACCACCTACCCCCACCTCGTAACAAAATTTCCAAACAAATGAAAAAATTGTATGGAGCGTAACACAGCCTCCGGCGTGTACACAAAAAGCACAATCAAAAAAATAACAATCCTATGGTTAACATTACTCCGGAGAAATTCATATCCAGATTAACCAGTCCACGCCCGAACCCTCTTGGCTTTCCCGTAGGTGGTAGTGTATTAACTGTATATGATGTATTTGGAACTTACAGTTACATCAGCGTTGATCCGACTTTTTCAAAGAGGCCGAGATGGCCGAGAGGGTTGGGGCGTGGGTTTAGTAATCTAGATGTGCCTTGCCTCCGAGTTATTGTTATGTTTTTTTTATGTGCATTTTTTTTCTTTCTTACATTCCTTTTGTGTACACGTTTTCTCATACAATATTATATGCTTTGGATCTCAAAGGTGATGTGCATGCTTTTGCATGCGAAAACCATCGGTTTTTTGCTGTGTAATTAAACATGAAGTTTCTCTGTTGGTTTGCTAGCCTTGAGGTAAACTCCTTAAAAATAATCTGCTTAAAATAAAACAATCACTGTCTCAATCTCAGCCAAAAATATCCACTGCATTTACAGTTTTTCTTCATACAACAAAAAAAAAAGCATCCGTCAGAAATCACACCAAGCATTTGTAGAGCGGACTCGCGCCTTAGCCCGCTCGGCTACCAGACCTATACGAATGCATTTCTACTGTATCGGCCACTATGGTTCGTTAATCGAATGAAGGTCATTATCCGGTATAAGCCACTCAATAGGATGGCTACATACAAAATAATGTTATGAAAAAATAGGACGGCAAAAAGGCAAAAATGCACAAATGATTAAAAACTGTCTTTAAAAAAATGTTACGCTGGTAAGAAATATTATTTTATTTTTGTTGAATCATACCTACTTCGGTTGTGATAGAGCTAAGAATTTATTTAAAATCATTGTAAGCTTAACGGCAACAGAAAGTTTGACCATTCGGTAAAGTGTGAGCATACAGTGTGTCATATAAATGTCTGTACACTCCTGCAAGGAAGCATGTAAAATAAACTATACTATCTTATTATCAAACAAGTTGTTTATAAAACCCAACACGATTCAGTTCATTAATTGAAAGCAAAAGATAGCAATGCCCCGAGTAATAATGTTGAAAAATTATGTGCTTTTTTATTTAATGATATTTTTCCGAACCGTAATGTACTAACAATTATTCGACTCACTGTAAGGTTAAGTAGAATAAACGTCAATATCGATTCATCGATTAAGCAGTTTTATTAAACCGACGAGTTAGATTTTTTCAGTGTAATGACACAGATGTACTAAAATGTTCTATATTTAGAAATCATCGAATGGTCAAAGTTTACACTACAATTTACAAGTGAAAACTGACAGCTGAAGTTATCTTGCGAGTAAAAATTTTAGAAGGGAATTTATTTTATTTTATTTATTCTTAAAAATATTCCAACAATTATTCTGAATAAATTCGAAATTACCTAGCAGTCTGGTTCTATGAAACCAACTGAAGTTATCTTGCAGCCTAATTCCATGAAACCAACTGAAGTTATCTTGCGAGTAAAAATTTTAGAAGGGAATTTATTTTATTTTATTTATTCTTAAAAATATTCCAACAATTATTCTGAATAAATTCGAAATTGCCTAGCAGTCTGGTTCTATGAAACCAACTGAAGTTATCTTGCAGCCTAATTCCATGAAACCAACTGAAGTTATCTTGCGAGTAAAAATTTTAGAAGGGAATTTATTTTATTTATTCTTAAAAATATTCCAACAATTATTCTGAATAAATTTGAAATTACCTAGCAGTCTGGTTCTATGAAACCAACTGAAGTTATCTTGCAGCCTAATTCCATGAAACCAACTGAAGTTATCTTGCGAGTAAAAATTTTAGAAGGGAATTTATTTTATTTTATTTATTCTTAAAAATATTCCAACAATTATTCTGAATAAATTTGAAATTACCTGGCAGTCTGGTTCTATGAAACCAACTGAAGTTATCTTGCAGCCTAATTCCATGAAATCAACTGAAGTTATCTTGCGAGTAAAAATTTTAGAAGGGAATTTATTTTATTTATTCTTAAAAATATTCCAACAATTATTCTGAATAAATTTGAAATTGCCTAGCAGTCTGGTTCTATGAAACCAACTGAAGTTATCTTGCAGCCTAATTCCATGAAACCAACTGAAGTTATCTTGCGAGTAAAAATTTTAGAAGGGAATTTATTTTATTTTATTTATTCTTAAAAATATTCCAACAATTATTCTGAATAAATTTGAAATTACCTAGCAGTCTGGTTCTATGAAACCAACTGAAGTTATCTTGCAGCCTAATTCCATGAAACCAACTGAAGTTATCTTGCGAGTAAAAATTTTAGAAGGGAATTTATTTTATTTATTCTTAAAAATATTCCAACAATTATTCTGAATAAATTTGAAATTACCTAGCAGTCTGGTTCTATGAAACCAACTGAAGTTATCTTGCAGCCTAATTCCATGAAACCAACTGAAGTTATCTTGCGAGTAAAAATTTTAGAAGGGAATTTATTTTATTTATTCTTAAAAATATTCCAACAATTATTCTGAATAAATTCGAAATTGCCTAGCAGTCTGGTTCTATGAAACCAACTGAAGTTATCTTGCAGCCTTATTCCATGAAACCAACTGAAGTTATCTTGCGAGTAAAAATTTTAGAAGGGAATTTATTTTATTTTATTTATTCTTAAAAATATTCCAACAATTATTCTGAATAAATTTGAAATTACCTAGCAGTCTGGTTCTATGAAACCAACTGAAGTTATCTTGCAGCCTTATTCCATGAAACCAACTGAAGTTATCTTGCGAGTAAAAATTTTAGAAGGGAATTTATTTTATTGATTCTTAAAAATATTCCAACAATTATTCTGAATTAATTCGAAATTGCCTAGCAGTCTGGTTCTATGAAACCAACTGAAGTTATCTTGCAGCCTAATTCCATGAAACCAACTGAAGTTATCTTGCGAGTAAAAATTTTAGAAGGGAATTTATTTTATTTTATTTATTCTTAAAAATATTCCAACAATTATTCTGAATAAATTTGAAATTACCTAGCAGTCTGGTTCTATGAAACCAACTGAAGTTATCTTGCAGCCTTATTCCATGAAACCAACTGAAGTTATCTTGCGAGTAATAATTTTAGAAGGGAATTTATTTTATTGATTCTTAAAAATATTCCAACAATTATTCTGAATTAATTCGAAATTGCCTAGCAGTCTGGTTCTATGAAACCAACTGAAGTTATCTTGCAGCCTAATTCCATGAAACCATCTGAAGTTATCTTGCGAGTAAAAATTTTAGAAGGGAATTTATTTTATTTTATTTATTCTTAAAAATATTCCAACAATTATTCTGAATAAATTCGAAATTACCTAGCAGTCTGGTTCTATGAAACCAACTGTAGTTATCTTGCAGCCTTATTCCATGAAACCAACTGAAGTTATCTTGCGAGTAAAAATTTTAGAAGGGAATTTATTTTATTTTATTTATTCTTAAAAATATTCCAACAATTATTCTGAATAAATTTGAAATTACCTAGCAGTCTGGTTCTATGAAACCAACTGAAGTTATCTTGCAGCCTAATTCCATGAAACCAACTGAAGTTATCTTGCGAGTAAAAAATTTAGAAGGGAATTTATTTTATTTTATTTATTCTTAAAAATATTCCAACAATTATTCTGAATTAATTCGAAATTACCTGGCAGTCTGGTTCTATGAAACCAACTGAAGTTATCTTGCAGCCTTATTCCATGAAACCAACTGAAGTTATCTTGCGAGTAAAAATTTTAGAAGGGAATTTATTTTATTTTATTTATTCTTAAAAATATTCCAACAATTATTCTGAATAAATTTGAAATTACCTAGCAGTCTGGTTCTATGAAACCAACTGAAGTTATCTTGCAGCCTTATTCCATGAAACCAACTGAAGTTATCTTGCGAGTAATAATTTTAGAAGGGAATTTATTTTATTGATTCTTAAAAATATTCCTACAATTATTCTGAATAAATTTGAAATTACCTAGCAGTCTGGTTCTATGAAACCAACTGAAGTTATCTTGCAGCCTTATTCCATGAAACCAACTGAAGTTATCTTGCGAGTAAAAATTTTAGAAGGGAATTTATTTTATTTTATTTATTCTTAAAAATATTCCAACAATTATTCTGAATAAATTTGAAATTACCTAGCAGTCTGGTTCTATGAAACCAACTGAAGTTATCTTGCAGCCTTATTCCATGAAACCAACTGAAGTTATCTTGCGAGTAATAATTTTAGAAGGGAATTTATTTTATTTATTCTTAAAAATATTCCTACAATTATTCTGAATAAATTCGAAATTGCCTAGCAGTCTGGTTCTATGAAACCAACTGAAGTTATCTTGCAGCCTAATTCCATGAAACCAACTGAAGTTATCTTGCGAGTAAAAATTTAGAAGGGAATTTATTTTATTTTATTTATTCTTAAAAATATTCCAACAATTATTCTGAATAAATTCGAAATTACCTGGCAGTCTGGTTCTATGAAACCAACTGAAGTTATCTTGCAGCCTTATTCCATGAAACCAACTGAAGTTATCTTGCGAGTAAAAATTTTAGAAGGGAATTTATTTTATTTTATTTATTCTTAAAAATATTCCAACAATTATTCTGAATAAATTTGAAATTACCTAGCAGTCTGGTTCTATGAAACCAACTGAAGTTATCTTGCAGCCTTATTCCATGAAACCAACTGAAGTTATCTTGCGAGTAAAAATTTTAGAAGGGAATTTATTTTATTTATTCTTAAAAATATTCCAACAATTATTCTGAATAAATTTGAAATTACCTAGCAGTCTGGTTCTATGAAACCAACTGAAGTTATCTTGCAGCCTAATTCCATGAAACCAACTGAAGTTATCTTGCGAGTTAAAATTTTAGAAGGGAATTTATTTTATTTTATTTATTCTTAAAAATATTCCAACAATTATTCTGAATTAATTCGAAATTACCTGGCAGTCTGGTTCTATGAAACCAACTGAAGTTATCTTGCAGCCTTATTCCATGAAACCAACTGAAGTTATCTTGCGAGTAATAATTTTAGAAGGGAATTTATTTTATTGATTCTTAAAAATATTCCTACAATTATTCTGAATAAATTCGAAATTGCCTAGCAGTCTGGTTCTATGAAACCAACTGAAGTTATCTTGCAGCCTTATTCCATGAAACCAACTGAAGTTATCTTGCGAGTAATAATTTTAGAAGGGAATTTATTTTATTGATTCTTAAAAATATTCCTACAATTATTCTGAATAAATTCGAAATTGCCTAGCAGTCTGGTTCTATGAAACCAACTGAAGTTATCTTGCAGCCTTATTCCATGAAACCAACTGAAGTTATCTTGCGAGTAATAATTTTAGAAGGGAATTTATTTTATTTATTCTTAAAAATATTCCAACAATTATTCTGAATAAATTTGAAATTACCTAGCAGTCTGGTTCTATGAAACCAACTGAAGTTATCTTGCAGCCTAATTCCATGAAACCAACTGAAGTTATCTTGCGAGTTAAAATTTTAGAAGGGAATTTATTTTATTTTATTTATTCTTAAAAATATTCCAACAATTATTCTGAATTAATTCGAAATTACCTGGCAGTCTGGTTCTATGAAACCAACTGAAGTTATCTTGCAGCCTTATTCCATGAAACCAACTGAAGTTATCTTGCGAGTAAAAATTTTAGAAGGGAATTTATTTTATTTATTCTTAAAAATATTCCTACAATTATTCTGAATAAATTCGAAATTGCCTAGCAGTCTGGTTCTATGAAACCAACTGAAGTTATCTTGCAGCCTAATTCCATGAAACCAACTGAAGTTATCTTGCGAGTAAAAATTTAGAAGGGAATTTATTTTATTTTATTTATTCTTAAAAATATTCCAACAATTATTCTGAATTAATTCGAAATTACCTGGCAGTCTGGTTCTATGAAACCAACTGAAGTTATCTTGCAGCCTTATTCCATGAAACCAACTGAAGTTATCTTGCGAGTAATAATTTTGGAAGGGAATTTATTTTATTGATTCTTAAAAATATTCCAACAATTATTCTGAATTAATTCGAAATTGCCTAGCAGTCTGGTTCTATGAAACCAACTGAAGTTATCTTGCAGCCTTATTCCATGAAACCAACTGAAGTTATCTTGCGAGTAATAATTTTAGAAGGGAATTTATTTTATTTTATTTATTCTTAAAAATATTCCTACAATTATTCTGAATAAATTCGAAATTGCCTAGCAGTCTGGTTCTATGAAACCAACTGAAGTTATCTTGCAGCCTTATTCCATGAAACCAACTGAAGTTATCTTGCGAGTAATAATTTTAGAAGGGAATTTATTTTATTGATTCTTAAAAATATTCCTACAATTATTCTGAATAAATTTGAAATTACCTAGCAGTCTGGTTCTATGAAACCAACTGAAGTTATCTTGCAGCCTAATTCCATGAAACCAACTGAAGTTATCTTGCGAGTTAAAATTTTAGAAGGGAATTTATTTTATTTTATTTATTCTTAAAAATATTCCAACAATTATTCTGAATTAATTCGAAATTACCTGGCAGTCTGGTTCTATGAAACCAACTGAAGTTATCTTGCAGCCTTATTCCATGAAACCAACTGAAGTTATCTTGCGAGTAATAATTTTAGAAGGGAATTTATTTTATTGATTCTTAAAAATATTCCTACAATTATTCTGAATAAATTCGAAATTGCCTAGCAGTCTGGTTCTATGAAACCAACTGAAGTTATCTTGCAGCCTTATTCCATGAAACCAACTGAAGTTATCTTGCGAGTAATAATTTTAGAAGGGAATTTATTTTATTTTATTTATTCTTAAAAATATTCCTACAATTATTCTGAATAAATTTGAAATTACCTAGCAGTCTGGTTCTATGAAACCAACTGAAGTTATCTTGCAGCCTTATTCCATGAAACCAAGTGAAGTTATCTTGCGAGTAATAATTTTAGAAGGGAATTTATTTTATTGATTCTTAAAAATATTCCTACAATTATTCTGAATAAATTCGAAATTGCCTAGCAGTCTGGTTCTATGAAACCAACTGAAGTTATCTTGCAGCCTAATTCCATGAAACCAACTGAAGTTATCTTGCGAGTTAAAATTTTAGAAGGGAATTTATTTTATTTTATTTATTCTTAAAAATATTCCAACAATTATTCTGAATTAATTCGAAATTACCTGGCAGTCTGGTTCTATGAAATCAACTGAAGTTATCTTGCAGCCTTATTCCATGAAACCAACTGAAGTTATCTTGCGAGTTAAAATTTTAGAAGGGAATTTATTTTATTTTATTTATTCTTAAAAATATTCCTACAATTATTCTGAATAAATTCGAAATTGCCTAGCAGTCTGGTTCTATGAAACCAACTGAAGTTATCTTGCAGCCTTATTCCATGAAACCAACTGAAGTTATCTTGCGAGTAATAATTTTAGAAGGGAATTTATTTTATTGATTCTTAAAAATATTCCTACAATTATTCTGAATAAATTTGAAATTACCTAGCAGTCTGGTTCTATGAAACCAACTGAAGTTATCTTGCAGCCTAATTCCATGAAACCAACTGAAGTTATCTTGCGAGTTAAAATTTTAGAAGGGAATTTATTTTATTTTATTTATTCTTAAAAATATTCCAACAATTATTCTGAATTAATTCGAAATTACCTGGCAGTCTGGTTCTATGAAATCAACTGAAGTTATCTTGCAGCCTTATTCCATGAAACAAACTGAAGTTATCTTGCGAGTAATAATTTTAGAAGGGAATTTATTTTATTGATTCTTAAAAATATTCCTACAATTATTCTGAATAAATTCGAAATTGCCTAGCAGTCTGGTTCTATGAAACCAACTGAAGTTATCTTGCAGCCTAATTCCATGAAACCAACTGAAGTTATCTTGCGAGTAAAAAATTTAGAAGGGAATTTATTTTATTTTATTTATTCTTAAAAATATTCCAACAATTATTCTGAATTAATTCGAAATTACCTGGCAGTCTGGTTCTATGAAACCAACTGAAGTTATCTTGCAGCCTTATTCCATGAAACCAACTGAAGTTATCTTGCGAGTAATAATTTTAGAAGGGAATTTATTTTATTGATTCTTAAAAATATTCCTACAATTATTCTGAATTAATTCGAAATTGCCTAGCAGTCTGGTTCTATGAAACCAACTGAAGTTATCTTGCAGCCTTATTCCATGAAACCAACTGAAGTTATCTTGCGAGTAATAATTTTAGAAGGGAATTTATTTTATTTTATTTATTCTTAAAAATATTCCTACAATTATTCTGAATAAATTCGAAATTGCCTAGCAGTCTGGTTCTATGAAACCAACTGAAGTTATCTTGCAGCCTTATTCCATGAAACCAACTGAAGTTATCTTGCGAGTAATAATTTTAGAAGGGAATTTATTTTATTGATTCTTAAAAATATTCCTACAATTATTCTGAATAAATTTGAAATTACCTAGCAGTCTGGTTCTATGAAACCAACTGAAGTTATCTTGCAGCCTAATTCCATGAAACCAACTGAAGTTATCTTGCGAGTTAAAATTTTAGAAGGGAATTTATTTTATTTTATTTATTCTTAAAAATATTCCAACAATTATTCTGAATTAATTCGAAATTACCTGGCAGTCTGGTTCTATGAAATCAACTGAAGTTATCTTGCAGCCTTATTCCATGAAACAAACTGAAGTTATCTTGCGAGTAATAATTTTAGAAGGGAATTTATTTTATTGATTCTTAAAAATATTCCTACAATTATTCTGAATAAATTCGAAATTGCCTAGCAGTCTGGTTCTATGAAACCAACTGAAGTTATCTTGCAGCCTTATTCCATGAAACCAACTGAAGTTATCTTGCGAGTAATAATTTTAGAAGGGAATTTATTTTATTTTATTTATTCTTAAAAATATTCCTACAATTATTCTGAATAAATTTGAAATTACCTAGCAGTCTGGTTCTATGAAACCAACTGAAGTTATCTTGCAGCCTTATTCCATGAAACCAAGTGAAGTTATCTTGCGAGTAATAATTTTAGAAGGGAATTTATTTTATTGATTCTTAAAAATATTCCTACAATTATTCTGAATAAATTCGAAATTGCCTAGCAGTCTGGTTCTATGAAACCAACTGAAGTTATCTTGCAGCCTAATTCCATGAAACCAACTGAAGTTATCTTGCGAGTTAAAATTTTAGAAGGGAATTTATTTTATTTTATTTATTCTTAAAAATATTCCAACAATTATTCTGAATTAATTCGAAATTACCTGGCAGTCTGGTTCTATGAAATCAACTGAAGTTATCTTGCAGCCTTATTCCATGAAACCAACTGAAGTTATCTTGCGAGTAATAATTTTAGAAGGGAATTTATTTTATTTTATTTATTCTTAAAAATATTCCTACAATTATTCTGAATAAATTCGAAATTGCCTAGCAGTCTGGTTCTATGAAACCAACTGAAGTTATCTTGCAGCCTTATTCCATGAAACCAACTGAAGTTATCTTGCGAGTAATAATTTTAGAAGGGAATTTATTTTATTGATTCTTAAAAATATTCCTACAATTATTCTGAATAAATTTGAAATTACCTAGCAGTCTGGTTCTATGAAACCAACTGAAGTTATCTTGCAGCCTAATTCCATGAAACCAACTGAAGTTATCTTGCGAGTAATAATTTTAGAAGGGAATTTATTTTATTGATTCTTAAAAATATTCCTACAATTATTCTGAATAAATTCGAAATTGCCTAGCAGTCTGGTTCTATGAAACCAACTGAAGTTATCTTGCAGCCTAATTCCATGAAACCAACTGAAGTTATCTTGCGAGTTAAAATTTTAGAAGGGAATTTATTTTATTTTATTTATTCTTAAAAATATTCCAACAATTATTCTGAATTAATTCGAAATTACCTGGCAGTCTGGTTCTATGAAATCAACTGAAGTTATCTTGCAGCCTTATTCCATGAAACCAACTGAAGTTATCTTGCGAGTAATAATTTTAGAAGGGAATTTATTTTATTTTATTTATTCTTAAAAATATTCCTACAATTATTCTGAATAAATTCGAAATTGCCTAGCAGTCTGGTTCTATGAAACCAACTGAAGTTATCTTGCAGCCTTATTCCATGAAACCAACTGAAGTTATCTTGCGAGTAATAATTTTAGAAGGGAATTTATTTTATTGATTCTTAAAAATATTCCTACAATTATTCTGAATAAATTCGAAATTGCCTAGCAGTCTGGTTCTATGAAACCAACTGAAGTTATCTTGCAGCCTTATTCCATGAAACCAACTGAAGTTATCTTGCGAGTAAAAAATTTAGAAGGGAATTTATTTTATTTTATTTATTCTTAAAAATATTCCAACAATTATTCTGAATTAATTCGAAATTACCTGGCAGTCTGGTTCTATGAAACCAACTGAAGTTATCTTGCAGCCTTATTCCATGAAACCAACTGAAGTTATCTTGCGAGTAAAAAATTTAGAAGGGAATTTATTTTATTTTATTTATTCTTAAAAATATTCCAACAATTATTCTGAATAAATTTGAAATTGCCTAGCAGTCTGGTTCTATGAAACCAACTGAAGTTATCTTGCAGCCTTATTCCATGAAACCAACTGAAGTTATCTTGCGAGTAAAAAATTTAGAAGGGAATTTATTTTATTTTATTTATTCTTAAAAATATTCCAACAATTATTCTGAATAAATTCGAAATTGCCTAGCAGTCTGGTTCTATGAAACCAACTGAAGTTATCTTGCAGCCTTATTCCATGAAACCAACTGAAGTTATCTTGCGAGTAAAAAATTTAGAAGGGAATTTATTTTATTTTATTTATTCTTAAAAATATTCCAACAATTATTCTGAATTAATTCGAAATTACCTGGCAGTCTGGTTCTATGAAACCAACTGAAGTTATCTTGCAGCCTTATTCCATGAAACCAACTGAAGTTATCTTGCGAGTAAAAATTTAGAAGGGAATTTATTTTATTTTATTTATTCTTAAAAATATTCCAACAATTATTCTGAATAAATTTGAAATTGCCTAGCAGTCTGGTTCTATGAAACCAACTGAAGTTATCTTGCAGCCTTATTCCATGAAACCAACTGAAGTTATCTTGCGAGTAAAAATTTAGAAGGGAATTTATTTTATTTTATTTATTCTTAAAAATATTCCAACAATTATTCTGAATAAATTTGAAATTGCCTAGCAGTCTGGTTCTATGAAACCAACTGAAGTTATCTTGCAGCCTTATTCCATGAAACCAACTGAAGTTATCTTGCGAGTAAAAATTTAGAAGGGAATTTATTTTATTTTATTTATTCTTAAAAATATTCCAACAATTATTCTGAATAAATTCGAAATTACCTGGCAGTCTGGTTCTATGAAACCAACTGAAGTTATCTTGCAGCCTTATTCCATGAAACCAACTGAAGTTATCTTGCGAGTAAAAATTTAGAAGGGAATTTATTTTATTTTATTTATTCTTAAAAATATTCCAACAATTATTCTGAATTAATTCGAAATTACCTGGCAGTCTGGTTCTATGAAACCAACTGAAGTTATCTTGCAGCCTTATTCCATGAAACCAACTGAAGTTATCTTGCGAGTAAAAAATTTAGAAGGGAATTTATTTTATTTTATTTATTCTTAAAAATATTCCAACAATTATTCTGAATTAATTCGAAATTACCTGGCAGTCTGGTTCTATGAAATCAACTGAAGTTATCTTGCAGCCTTATTCCATGAAACAAACTGAAGTTATCTTGCGAGTAAAAATTTAGAAGGGAATTTATTTTATTTTATTTATTCTTAAAAATATTCCAACAATTATTCTGAATTAATTCGAAATTACCTGGCAGTCTGGTTCCAACTGAAGTTATCTTGCAGCCTTATTCCATGAAACCAACTGAAGTTATCTTGCAAAAAATTGCCTTGCAAAAAAATGAGCTGTAATTACCTTGAAGAAAGTTATTTTGCAAAAATCGAGCTGAAGTTACCTTGCAGAAATAGAACTGAAGTTATCTTGCAGAAAGTTATCTCGCATTTTTGAGCTGAAGTTATCTTGCAGAAAGTTATCTTACAGATTCGATGATTTTAGAAAAAAACATCGCTGCAAGATAACTTCTGTGCTAAAAAGTTATCTTGCAGCGATGTTTTTTGATTTTTAGTACTTGCAAGATAACTTCTTTAGTACTTGCAAGATAACTTCTGCTATCTGTTTAAGGTTAGATACCTAGGAAAAAAATGTCAAAAGAGCATCTTCTAAATATAGGATAGAGGCGCTATTTATTGCGTTGGGTTCTTAAATGTCCACGGAAGGTTCTTACGCCAAAATGTGTCCATTTTTGCCTTTGCCTGAAATCAAGTCTCGTAATTTAATTTTTTATCCTTTATTTCTTTTTTTTTTTTAAGTATTTTTAGACTAATGATTGTTCTGGTGTTTCATGCGTTTTTCAAAAGTTTTTCATTGAATTGTTGAAACCATGGTTTGTAATTTAAATTTATCAATTAATTGTTTTGCGCCTAAATCATACTTGAAAATGATACAATTTCGGTGTGTTCTGCAATATTAAAAAAATGAAGCCTTTTTTTTGTCTATTTTTGAATGAATGATATAATTTCTACAAGAATGAGTCAGCTGATTTTTACATCACTTTTTCAGAAGTTAAGAAGTGCTTTAAATAGTTTTGTATAATGAATGAAATTTCCCATGAGTTGTTAGTTGTTTTAAAGATTTTTATTTCTTCATAAAAAAAATAATTTGCGATCCTAATCCAATCCAAATCCAATCCAAATCCAATCCAAATCCAATCCAAATCCAATCCAAATCCAATCCAAATCCAATCCAAATCCAATCCAAATCCAATCCAAATCCAATCCAAATCCAATCCAAATCCAATCCAAATCCAATCCAAATCCAATCCTAATCCAATCCAAATCCAATCCAAATCCAATCCAAATCCAATCCAAATCCAATCAAAATCCAATCCAAATCCAATCCAAATCCAATCCAAATCCAATCCAAATCCAATCCAAATCCAATCCAAATCCAATCCAAATCCAATCCAAATCCAATCAAAATCCAATCCAAATCCAATCCAAATCCAATCAAAATCCAATCCAAATCCAATCCAAATCCAATCCAAATCCAATCCAAATCCAATCCAAATCCAATCCAAATCCAATCCAAATCCAATCCAATCCAAATCCAGTCCAAATCCAGTCCAAATCCAATCCAAATCCAATCCAAATCCAATCCAAATCCAATCCAAACCAATCCAAATCCAATCCAAATCCAATCCAAATCCAATCCAAATCCAATCCAAATCCAATCCAAATCCAATCCAAATCCAATCCAAATCCAATCCAAATCCAATCCAAATCCAATCCAAATCCAATCCAAATCCAATCCAAATCCAATCCAAATCCAATCCAAATCCAATCCAAATCCAATCCAAATCCAATCCAAATCCAATCCAAATCCAATCCAAATCCAATCCAAATCCAATCCAAATCCAATCCAAATCCAATCCAAATCCAATCCAAATCCAATCCAAATCCAATCCAAATCCAATCCAAATCCAATCCAAATCCAATCCAAATCCAATCCAAATCCAATCCAAATCCAATCCAATCCAAAAAATAATTAGTTTCCCGGGTTTTTCTTGAAAAAAGCCATATTCTCTTCATAGATTGATTTGTTACAGTAAAAAAAAATGATTTTGATAATAATTTTTTTCCTTAATATATTGAACATAAAAGATATTTTAATGTAAAATATCTCAAAAAGTTTATTTTCGGAAAAAAATGTTTTCGGTAAAACTTTTTTTGTAAACTAAAGGTTTAATTTTTAATTGGGATGAAATTTTGTCCATCAATTTTGTATGATCAAATAAGTAATTTTGCATAATGATGTTTTTTTTCTTCATACAAGTCTCTAAACAAATTCGGAGACTGTCCATACAAAAATGTTAGGAAATAATTGAAAATCTGTTTCAAGAGAATGGATTTTGCTGATCGATTTGGTTGTTGTTGTTAATTCATTTATTTCTTGCAGCTTTAACTTTCTTTGTCATTCGCTTCCCAAGATCGATTTTGTGTCTTCTGCAAAGTTGAAGGTTAAGATTAGGACATTTTAGGAAAGAATTGATACACGAAAAAATGGCAAAAAGTACGTTTTTGCAATTCCGTCGTGAACCTCGTTGGATAAATGTACGACTCGTGCTGAAAAAATCCTCTTTTTGCAACTTGTTGCATAAACTACTATTTTGCAATTCCGTCGTGAAACTATTTCCATTTCCTGTCATTCTTAAACGATGAAACAGCCTACTTTTCTGTACCAAAAATCACAGAATCGAATATTAACCCTTTACAAAACAAATTCTGAAAAGTTCTACTTTTCAACACTGAAATGGATGCTGAAAAGTTGAACTTTTCAACACTTGTTAGGAAAAGTTATACTTTTCAACATTTTTTTATTTAAACGATTCATTGACTCAATGCATGAACATTTGTCCTATAATTTTGTTCAAAGGGTGTTTTTCGGAATTGCAAAAAACGTTGTATGGAACTCGTTGCAAAATTGATTTTTTATCACTCGTCGTATTTTTCAACTCGGTGAACCTCGTTGAATAAATGTACGACTTGTGCTGAAAATAAATCCTCTTTTTGCACCTTGTTGCATAAACTACTATTTCAGGCCCTTTTGAAATGTTTGTCGTAATTTTAAAGTTACGAACACATTTTATTCAAATTTCCATAAGTGTTCTTTTTTTGGCATTGAGAATCTGATAAATTGTTTCAGCGATTAAAAAATTAGGGCTTACTGAAATCAAACTATTTTTTGCATAATTTTCATCATTTGTAAGTCTACATCGCAACACATTAGATCGGATCAACATTGTTGAATAAGAGCAGTGTCTTGCGAACCTTCGTGGTGAACGGACACTAGAGCTGCGGTATTTTTTACTACCTAAGCTCAGAGTTATTTCAAAACAAAATTAACAGTCTTTTTAAAGACTACCTGAGTTATTTTCCAAAATTCTAAACAGTCTTTTCAAGACCAACCCCACCTGAAATTTTGTTGTATTTTACAAACGAAGCCATCTTTTTAAGAGAACTTTGCTTGCAAAATGCGTCAAAACAAAGGTAAACGCAAATCTTCTGAAGATTTGGTCGTTACGTCGGTGAAGCGTTTGAACGCTAAACCGGCTAACGGAAACAGAAAAAGAAAACAGCCTCTTCTGAGGTCTGATTCTGATTCTGAATGTGAGGTCAATCCTCCAATTCCATTGACAAACAGTTTCGGTGTTTTATCCGAAACTGATGACAAGGAACCTTCTCCTCGTACTGAGCCTTCTGCCGTCGAGAAACGAGTAAAGGCTCCGCCAATTGTAGTGACTTCCGTCTCCGATTTGGCCAGCTTTCGAACGCAACTGAAGAATTGCAAGGAAACTTGCAATTTGAAAGTTTCGTTCCAGCTTGGTCGAAGAGGAGAATGTCGCTTGTTGACGGAATCTTTACAAGATCACCAAACTTTTGTTGGTTATTTGAAAACCACAAACACAATTTCTACACGTATGAGACCAAGAATGCTCGTCCATTCAAGGCGGTCTTGAAAGGTCTCTCCAACGACTTGTCGGTGGATGAGATCAAAAACGAACTTAAGGTGTTGCTTGGCTTTGCCCCATCCCAAGTAATACAATGAAGAAAAATCAAACGGGAATATTTCTCGCTTTGGTTTGACTTCACAATTTTATCTGATTCATTTCAACAGAAATGAAATCAACAATTTGAAACTTTTGGACAAAGTTCAGTTTTTGTTCCATGTACGGGTAAAGTGGGAGCATTTTAAGAAACATGGCGGTAATGGCCAGAATCTGACCCAGTGCCGGCGTTGCCAGGCATTCGGTCACGGTACTGATCATTGCGCCATGGTTCCAAAATGCATGGTTTGCGGGGATTCTTCTCACGACAAGGACAATTGTCCCGTGAAAGAAGTCACCCAATTTAAATGTGCAAATTGTGGTGGAAATCACAAATCAAATTTTGGGATTGCCCCATCAGAAAAAGGTTTTGGATTCTCGTGCTAAGCATCAGCCGAAATCCAAACCGAAATTTTCTCAAAGTCAGGTTGTACCTGCATCTTTAAATCAAACGTTCGTGCTGTCTCACTCGAACAATTCTAGAAATACCCCTACCGTGGAAAAGTTAGGTAACAACAATGGCATTTCTTATGCTAACGTCGTTTCGGGTTCGGGTTCATCCACGAATTTTAAATCCTCTACCAATCTTTCTGAAATTGGGCAGGTACCTCAAATCTCATTTGAAAATTTTTCTGCTGGCAACGCTTTGGGATCTTCTGATCTCGGCGATGTTACGTTTGAAAAATGACTTTTTGCAAAACTCACTGTTTGGTTTGATTCAAACAATGAGTAATGCTACATCCATGATGGAAGCTATCCAGATTGGATTAAAATTTGCGAATGATGTTGTTCTTACCCTGAAGTTTAATCATGGATCTAAGTAATTCCATCAATATTATGAATTTTAATGCTCGCTCTTTAAAAGCGAAAGAAAATGAATTTTTCAACTTTTACGAGTTCATAACGTGCATGTTGCTGTTATAACCGAAACATTTTTAAAAACTGGCACTTATTTGAAAAGTGATCCAGATTATAAAGTTATAACTAATAACCGAATGAATCGAAATGGCGGTGGAGTTGCAATAGTTATCCACCGTAGTATGACTTATAGCACGTTACGTGACTTTAAGTTAAAAGTTATTGAAAGTTTGGGCATTGAACTTGAAACTTCTTTTGGGAAAATTATGATTGCAGCTGCATATTTGCCATTCCAATGCACTGGGAAAATAAAAATTATTTCAAAGGGGATTTGAATAAACTTACTCGGCATAGATCTCGATTTTTGATCATCGGTGATTTTAATGCCAAACACCAATCTTGGAATAATTCAAAAGTAAATTCCAATGGTAAAATTCTGTTCAGAGATTGCACTTCTGGTCTTTATTCGGTTTTATACCCGAATGGGCCAACTTGCTTTTCTTCTGTTAGAAATCCATCAACAATTGATTTGGTTTTGACAAATCAAAGTCAGTATTGTGGTCCTTTAGTGACTCATGCTGATTTTGATTCTGATCACCTTCCAGTAACTTTTTCACTTTCTCATGAAGCAGTTACCAGACCCAATAGTTCTGTGTTTAATTACCACAAAGCTAATTGGGACAGGTATCAGCATCATATTGAGAATAATTTAAATCATGATTTTGTTTTAGAAACCAAAGCTGATATTGATTCAGCCTTGGAATCTTTAACTAATGCAATTTTGGATGCTAGGAATATTGCTATTCCTAAAGTCCAAGTCAAATTTGATTCTCCCATTATTGATGACGATCTTCAGCTTCTGATTCGTCTGAAAATGTTCGCCGAAGACAGTATCAACGTTCTCGTGATCCTGCACTGAAGCGAATTCAAAAGATTTGCAAAAGGTTATTGACCACAGATTCACTCTCCTGCGAAATGAAAAGTTCGCAAGAGATGTCGAACAAATTAAACCTTATTCCAAACCTTTTTGAAACTTTCAAAGGTTCTTAAGAAACCTCAAAACCCATCCCTTCTTTAAAAGATGGTGATAATATTCTATTAACTAATGGGGAAAAGCTCAAAACTTGCTCAGCAGTTTGAGAGTGCTCATAATTTCAACTTGAATGTTTTGAGTCCTATTGAAAATCAAATTTCAATAGAATTTCAGAATATTGTTGAACAAGAATTTTCATCAGATGAAGTTTTTAATACGGATCTGAATGAAATAAAATCTATTATCAAAAATTTAAAAATATGAAAGCCCCTGGTGAGGATGGCATTTTTACATTTTAATTAAAAATTACCAGAAGCAACTTTAAGTTGCTTGGTCAAAATTTTCAACAAATGTTTTGATTTGGCATATTTTCCCAGTAGTTGGAAAAATGCCAAAGTAATTCCGATTTTGAAACCGGATAAAAATCCTGCTGAAGCCTCAAGCTATCGGCCCATTAGTTTGCTTTCATCTATTAGTAAATTATTCGAAAGAATAATTCTTAATAGAATGATGACGCACATTAATGAAAATTCAATTTTCGCTGATGAGCAGTTTGGATTTCGCCTTGGGCATTCAACTACTCATCAGTTGTTGAGAGTTTCAAATTTAATTCGAAGCAACAAATCTGAGGGCTATTCTACTGGCGCTGCTCTTCTAGACATAGAAAAAGCATTTGACAGTGTTTGGCATAAAGGTTTGATTGCGAAATTGAAAAGGTTTAATTTTCCGATTTATATCGTGAAAATTATTCAAAATTATTTGACGGATCGTACTCTGCAGGTATGTTATCAGAATAGCAAATCTGATCAACTACCTGTACGTGCTGGCGTCCCTCAAGGAAGCATTTTGGGTCCAATTTTATACAATATTTTTACTTCTGACTTGCCTGATTTGCCCCCAGGATGTCAGAAATCACTTTTTGCTGATGACACAAGCATCTCCGCCAAAGGCAGAAGCCTTCGTGTCATCACAAGAAGATTACAAAAAAGCTTGGATATTTTCAATTTTTATTTGAAAGAATGGAAAATTACTCCAAATGCTGCAAAAACTCAACTTATTATTTTCCCTCACAAACCAAGGGCTGATTTTCTTAAACCAAAAAGTCATCACATTATAAAGATGAATGAGGTAAATTTAAAGTGGGAGGATCAAGTGAAATATCTTGGACTTGGTTTTGACAAAACCTTACTTACAAGGATCACATTGAAAGTATCCAGGTTAAATGTAACAAATATATTAAATGTTTGTATCCACTTATAAACAGGAATTCTAGACTTTGTCTCAAGAATAAACTGTTAATTTATAAACAAATTTTCAGACCTGCCATGCTTTATGCTGTGCCGATCTGGACAAGCTGTTGCTTAACCAGGAAGAAAAAACTTCAGAGGATTCAGAACAAAATTCTGAAAATGATTCTGAAACTTCCTCCCTGGTTCAGCACCAGTGAACTTCATCAATTAGCCGAAGTTGACACTTTGGATGTTATGTCCAATAAGATAATTGATGCATTTCGACAAAAATCATTGCAGTCTTCAGCTGCATTGATCCGCTCTTTATATAGTTTATAAGTTAGTTTTAAGGTATCCCTTTTCCTTTTGTACATGTAGGACCTCCTACATTTGAAATCACTGAATAGCGAAAGCTACAATATTTCATGAATAAATGAAAGTTGCTAGTATTTAAAATTGAGGTGAAAAGTCATCGTTTGTGATTGGACACTCAATAATATTTTAACTGAATGAATGTACATGGAAAAGAAATTTGAATAAATATAAATTAAAAAAAAAAAATTGTTAAATAAGAAAATGATAGCAAATATCTCAGCAAGTTGAAAATATTTTTTATCAGAAGTGTGGTTGGCATACAAATTTTTTTTAATTTGTTTTGGAAGATGCACAATTCATTTCGAAACTATGCACTTTATCAAAATTTTACAATTTTATTTTATCAAAAATTTATTTTACATCCAAACATGATTTTTGGATTTTCATCGAGTTTTTTTTCAAAGCCTTCTAAAATTACTTTAAAAAAATCGTTATTTGTCCAAAAACTGTTCGTCCATCATGCACTATTGTTCATTTTTTTTAATAATGCAATGAAAATTACAAATTAAAACCCACAATTTTGCCGAGGACACCAAATCGAGAATATCCTTTCTAAATCGGTGGACAAAATTCATCCAGGTAAAAGAGCAAATCAAAAGTTTTTTCAAAAGGTCCTTTTAACTGTTGTCTTTCATATGTTTATAGGACCCATTAAAAAAACTCTAGAAATAATTCGTCATCCTTTTCTTTGATTCTGTATTTCCACTTGAGTTAATCACAACATTTCCAACTATTTCGAACAGACTCGCTAGACCGACCCCAAAATTGGTAGCTATTTTTGGGGTCCTTTCATCCACCAGACCAAAAAAAATAAAAGACAAAAGTTTATTTTTGTCCTCGCACCACCACCTTATTGGGGTCACGCAAAACTTGGAACCTGGAACGAACAAGTTTTGAAATTCATCGTGGGCAAGCTCGCTGAAAATAAGCTGTATCAAGCGCAAGTCCAGCATGGGCGGGCAAAGTTTTCCCCCACCAGTTTTGGCAAAGATAACGCAAAAATACAATAAAGAATGTGGAAAACTTGCACCGAAATGGACCCGGAGATCGGGTAGGAATATTGTTGTATTCCAGGAAGTTTTCCTCGAAACATGACTGAGAGAGAAAAAAGAAACTTTGAAGGAAGTTTGAGCTTATTGGGGACGGGGGGAAACTTGAGTTAACAATCTCGGACAAGTTAATGCAACTGTTTTTAGAACAGGATTTAGCAGCAAAGAAACTTTTGTAAAATTTAAATTAAAGATGAGTTGCTGTTATTACAACCTAAAAATACTTAAAGTTAAAAGCTTCAAAATATACATTTCAAGATCAAATGCGAAAAGCCAAACTTCGCGGCATAACATTTGCCAACCTAACATTTGGTCCATTCCGAAACTAATGGCATTTTACCCAAAGCAAACACCTCAATTGCTGCTCGAAATTAAATGCGAAGGTAAAAGTTTGAAATATCTAATTAATTCCCCCTCCTTTCTCTCCCAAACAGAAGAGCCGTCTTTCAAAAAAGCACTCACACCACGCAAGAAAAGCTCTCTCTCGGTTTTCTTGTTGGACCATTTTTCCACGCCGTTAAACTTTATCAAGCCATCCACCCGCCGTCGTGGGCTAATGAGAAGTCGTTGCCCATTGATTTGAAAGTCTGCTGCTTTTTTTTGTGTGGGAAAATATGGCTTGAGCAAAAAGCAAAAAAAAACATACAATTTTGTGAAACCATGCTGCGGCATCACCGGGGCAGCACTCCAATTTGCTAATTAAATCTGGGAAGTTTATCGCTTAAATTTTGCTCGTTCCATCCAAGGGGAGGTGGTTGAGTGTTTTTCGTGGGATCAAGGTTTAAATTTCGTTGGGTTCAGTTTTTTAGTGAAGGATGTACCTATTTTGGGCTTAGTTGACATTTTGTTAGTCCAATCGAAAAAAATGTTTTCATCGTTGTTTTCACAATTGTACTTTAAAATTGTTGAATTTGAATGACACAAGACAAATTATACATGTTACAATGATCTTGATGATTTTCTATTTCAGAAAAGTTTAGTCCATAAAAATATTTTTATATTGTTAGAATACAGTTAATCTAAAATTTCAATAAAAATTTGTTACGGAATCGACGTAACACCTTATAATGTGGCCCTCTTAAACCTTGCGGTTTCGTCAACAGATCCATAGGCGTGTTTGCGACAATACTCCGCGTCCCGGGACTCCTAAGTGTGAAGGTATGGCACGGGGAGAGGGCACCGAATACCTATATTAATACTTAGAATGTTTGCGTCTGCCTCGGTATTCGAACCAGCGACCTCTGGATTGTGAGTCCAGTGCGCGGTCCGACTGATCCACACAGGCAGATAAGTTTCAGATTAAAAATTACATTTTAAATTACAATTACATAAAATTATAATTTCTTTAAATTATTTTCCTCAGTTTATTTTTTCATGAATATCAATCAATGATTGAATCAAATTTTTGTGACCTATCATGGTTATTTTTGCATATTATTGGGTAGTTTAAAGAATGAGTCTATAACTTTTGACAACTTTTGACAATAGAGTTTAGGCTGTTTTTTTCAGACCGGTTTTCACGATTTTGTATTGTTTTGGATGTTCAGCAGCAAAATTTCATTTTTGTTAAGATTTTGATTTTTCTATAAATTTATAAAAAATTGCTTATAATCAATCAATTTACCTGTTAGTTTTAAAAATCTGAGTTGAATAAATTTCACACGAGTTTCGCATTTTAAAATTGAAAATAGCATAGCATAGCATAGCATTGGTGTCTACCCGTAGCTGCTACTTCGTTATTGACCAGGACCCCCAAACATTGCTCCGTGGACCACAGATGAAAAGTAGGTACCAATCATCACCCCTTCGCAATTTTCAAAGGTCCCTATCATGCTGATCAATACCGACGCCGGCCACGACCAGAGGTAAGACACGGGGAAGTGGATGGGAATGTTAGTCCGATACTTGAGTGATGGGACCGCCAAATCGACTGCGTCTCCGACAAAGTATCACATGAGTTTTGAGGGTTAGTAAGATGGGTATGAGGTCAGGATTCACTGTGGTAGGTGATGCGACCATAAGCAATTTGTTTATCGGTTGAAATTTTAAAATCTTAGGCAGCCGGCTGCGGAAAGATAGCTATCTAGGGATTTAAATATAGTATTAATTCGACCGCGATTCTCCAGAAATTCTCCGTCGGCGTGCCTTCCGATCAACGGTGATGTAGGAAGGGCTTCATTTATTGAAATGATTATTGAAATGATATAGAAAGGGCTTAATCCAGCAATACGACTTGCTAGTCTCAAAAAAAAAATAGGTACGTTTTTATAGAAAACTATAAATAGAGAACAACACAAAAAAACTCATCGGCCAACGAACGCGAGTGGAAAAAAAAACAATGAAAAAAAGAAGGTAAAAAAAAAAACAGAACTGCGCGTCCCGAAAAGCACCACACTACTGATGCCATTATTTAATTATAATAGCCAATCACCCCATGCACTCGAACAGCGACACAAAAGAGACGGAAAATAACACGAAAAAACAGGACTGCGCGTCCACACAGGCACCACACTACTCAAAAAATCTGAGTTGAATAAATTTCACACGAGTTTCGCATTTTAAAATTGAAAATGCGTTAAAAGTACTTAAAAACGCAATTTTTGTAATTTTAGTTCATTCTCATTTACTAAAGGTTGGATCCTGTAAAGAATATGGCAAAGAATTTTCTCAGCTTTTGTTTTCATTTTTTTTACTATTAAAAATAGTTTTTTTTCTAATTTTTTTTCTCAAAAACAGTATATTTTATCAAAATACTATTTGATTTCAAATTCAAATAAACAAAAAAAAAAAAAAACAAAAATTACGGGAGAAAAGTTTGTAAAAATTCAGTAGCTTTGTTAAAAAAATAATTTAATAAAATGGTTTTTTTTAATGAATAAAAACATTTTTTTTGCTAAATTCTAGAGAACTGCTCAAAACTCTGTTTGATAAAGGCAAATAATACATTAAATCACTAAAAAACAATTATTTTCAATTTATGTACAGATCTTATGAAGAAAAAAGTGTTGTACATTTTTTTAAAATGATTTTATTAAAAGAGTTGAGAAGTAACAGAAAGATTTTTTTAATCTTAAAATAGTAGTTTATGCAACAAGTTGCAAAAAGAGGATTTTTTCAGCACGAGTCGTACATTTATCCAACGAGGTTCACCGAGTTGGATAAATACGAAGAGTGCTGAAAAAATCAAGTTTTGCAACGATTCCCATTTATTTTGAAAAGTGTTGCTATTCGATTCTGTTATTTTTGGTACAGAAATGTAGGCTATTTCGTCGTTCAAGAATGACAGGAAAAGTAAGTAGTTTCACGACGGAATTGCAAAAACAAAAATCATTTTCAAACTAATTCATTTTCAAAAATCTTCAAGGAAAAATATGATTGCTATAACTTGTTTTAAAAATTATTAAAACATGCATTTATTATTTCAAATAAGTACTGTTCACGATTAAAATAACAAGCAACTTTGAGATTGTTTTAAAAATGTTATCTTCAGTGTTGCAAAAGAGTGATAGAAAAGCTATCAATAGATTATCTCTGCACCAAAAATATCCGAGAGTATAGCGGCCGTCACTATAGCTTGTGAGATCTCTTCTTGTGTCTCGTGATTCCAAGCGATGTCATTCTCTCTCTATCACTCCTTCCCTTTTCCTCGACTATGCGCTCTCACCGCTGAGTCTCTCAACCTCTCCGAAAACTGCAATGAGAGAACGCGAGATGGCGATTAGGAGCCGACCACGCATGACGCCCCTTCAAACTGCGTTTGCAAAATTGGTTTTGTGACGGCTTTTGTGGTTAAACGCTGTTGCGGTAGGATGATCGTGGAAGCGAGAATGAGAGAGAAAAGGAAAATGTCAATCGCGAGTGGGTAAACACAAAAACGTGTTCGGCTATGTTCGGCGCTGAGAGTTTCAATGAAGAGAGAAGAGCAGTTGAATATATATGAATATTCAGGCGAGATAATTGTAGTTGCTGAGAGGAGATATTTTGATATTTTAACAACCCTGGTTATCTTCGAGATTTTTTTAAATGAACAAATCCGAAAACTATTTTTTTAAAGAACCTTCATGTTTTCGATAAATTGGAGTAATTTACACAGTAAGGTTTTGATTTGAATGAACGAATTGAAAAACAACGGAAAGTTTTTTTAAAATAATAAAAAAATCATTCTTCATTTTTAGAAGAATGCACAAAATTACAGAAATTCATCGTCATAAGTCTTGTTCAATCTTCAAGGAAATATTCCGTGATTGTGTTTTAGCATATTTATGTTTATTATTCATACATTTTTCACTATAATTTTGACATAAATCACTTTTTTGGAAATTAAAATTTCGAAGAGTTTAGAAACAAATTAACATATTCTTAACATCCACGATTTAGGCATATTAAATCTTTTGTCCACATATGAATTTTTGATCATTTGACCTTTGTTCAACTTTTTGCTTTTTAAATTATTGTTTTTTCGACCTAATTTCGCCAATAACTTTGACATTTTATCATAGTTTCTTAAAGCAGTCCATATTTTGAATCTGAAATTTGAAATACTTTGGACCTATTAAAATTTGTTTATATTTCACACAAAATGAGATTATAATTTGATTCATATAAATTTTACCAACTTTTAGGCTCATTTTAGGACCACCCACTCCAGCAGCCTGCTTGCTTGCGCCATAGATTCTGCTAATTAAAGGGCACATCCCCTGGAAGCGGAGAGGAGTCCCCTCTTAAAATACAGACATTTCCACTTACCTTGATATCATGAAGTAGCTCCCGCCCGCAGGTACCACCCCGTTCGTGGCAATCGCAGACATCGAAATGGCAGTTAACATAGTCTGGGTGGCGATTTTTTTGGTGTTTTGGTGAAGAAAAAAAGCACAGAAAAAGAACATTAGTTTGAGGGAATGATTTTGGCTTTTCGAAAGTGAGGTTATGGCTCGAGGGTGAGTTCTAATCGATTCTAGTGATTTTAAGGGATTACGAGCAGAATTTGTCACTTAAAATTAGCTCGCAACTTTTATGCACGTAATCCCCACTCTAATGACGACTAAAAGAAGAAAGGGGTGACTTTTCTACAAACTACGGGATGGGGGTGATTGTGGGTGAACTGAGTGGAATGCGATCTCCCCCTTTAAAATGCATGTGGTTGGAAAATGCACGACCAACTTTCTTCCCAAACAATTTTCCATCACTCGAAAGTTTGACCATGAGTACGCTTCCTTAGGGATAATTTATGGAACCCCCCCCCCCCCCCCACCGCTCACCGCCAAACAAAACTGTTTTACGAGAACTGGATCGATCGACTTCATTAGAATCAATTTTTCGAACTTTTCCGCAAACAATTTCCGATCTTGATTTCTTCGCTTGCCAGACAAGAAGCCAAACGGGAAATGAATTATGTCACCCCCACGAAAATCTTTCGGAAAGAACGAATAAATCAAATTTCAAATTGGGAGCGTTGACGTACAACAAAAAGGGAATCAAGGGAATGTCAAACGAGCTGGCTGGGAGCATTCTATTCTTGGTGACAGAACCGTCCACCCATCAGATATTGGTGCTGTTGGGAGGGAGTTGACGAGGCAGGTCTGGTCGGAAATTGGGAATACAATTATTCTGGAGGCGAACTCGCCTCGGAAGTGTCGTCTTCCACACAGAAAAAAAAAGTTGAATTTTGGAATGTTGAAAATTTGGTTTATTTGTATAATGGGTAATTCTCTACCAACTCACACGAAATCGGGAAAAGTTGCCCCGACCCCTCTTCGATTTGCGTGAAACTTTGTCCTAAGGGGTAACTTTTGTCCCTGATTACGAATCCGAGGTCCGTTTTTTGATATCTCGTGACGGAGGGGCGTTACGACCCCTTCCATTTTTAAACATGCGAAAAAAGGGGTGTTTTTCAATAATTTGCAGCCTGAAACGGTGATGAGATAGAAATTTGGTGTCAATGGGACTTTTATGTAAAATTAGACGCCCGATTTGATGGCGTACTCAGAATTCCGAAAAAACCTATTTTTCATCGAAAAAAACACTGAAAAAGTTTTAAAAATTCTCCCATTTTCCGTTACTCGACTGTAAAAAATTTTGAAACATGTCATTTTATGGGAAATTTAATGTTCTTTTCGAATCTACATTGACCCAGAAGGGTTATTTTTTCATTTAGAACAAAATTTTTAATTTTAAAATATCGTGTTTTTTCTAACTTTACAGGGTTATTTTTTAGAGTGTAACAATGTTCTACAAAGTTGTAGAACAGACAATAACAAAAATTTTGATATATAGACATAAGGGGTTTGCTTATAAACATCACGAGTTATCACGATTTTACGAAAAAAAGTTTTGAAAAAGTTACTTTTTGCGTTTCTCTATGTTTCGTCGTCCGTGTCTGTCGCGGGTGACCATGAACGGCCATTATCAACGACGACCAAAATTTTCAAAACTTTTTTTCGTAAAATCGCGATAACTCGTGATGTTTATAAGCAAACCCCTTATGTCAATAAATCAAAATTTTTGTTATTGTCTGTTCTACAACTTTGTAGAACATTGTTACACTCTAAAAAATAACCCTGCAAAGTTAAAAAAAACACGAAATTTTAAAATGAAAATTTTTGTTCTAAATGAAAAAATGACCCTTCTGGGTCAATGTAGATTCGAAAAGAACATTAAATTTCCCATAAAATGACATGTTTCAAAATTTTTTACAGTCGAGTAACGGAAAATAGGAGAATTTTTAAAACTTTTTTAGTGTTTTTTTCGATGAAAAATACGTTTTTTCGGAATTCTGAGGACGCCATAAAATCGGGCGTCTTATTTTACATAAAGGTCTCTTTGACACCAAATTTCTATCTCGTCACCGTTTCAGGCTGCAAATTATTGAAAACACCTCTTTTTTCGCATGTTCAAAAATGGAAGGGGTCGTACCGCCCCTCCGTCACGAGATATCAAAAAACGGACCTCGAATTCATGATCAGGGACAAAAGTTACCCCTTAAGATAAAGTTTCACGCAAATCGAAGAGGGGTCGGGGCAACTGCTGTGTGAGTTGGCGGAGAATTACCCTAATATTACATAAAAAATGTTTAAAAAATGAAAATTCATCATATTCTGGGGTAACATTTACCATTTATTTTGCCACAAAATCTGTCACCATTTCCTGATGAATATTACCATCATTTTTTTTCTGTGCAGGGAAGAACGATGATTGTAACGTGATTTTGTTGAGAGTAATACATGAAATTGTGTTTTATTTGGTAACAGAAGGGTTGGAATAACTACTATTAAAATTTTCTGGATTCTTGATTACTTTTCTGGATACTCATGAGTTCCCATTTCAGCTGATGACTAAATGAAGTATAAAGTAGAGAACCAATTGACGTATGTCAACAAAACCTAATCACGACGATTTGTAACCCTGATTGGCATTAATATCTAAAATAAAGTGATTCGCTCAAATCTTCAATTTCCTTAATCATCATAAATGCGCTTGAGTGGATCATAAATCCATCAAGTGTCGAACTAATTTCCTCTCATTGTTCCTTGTAAACGCATACGAGTTCGCAACCAAACTCCTTTCGCACAACTCTAATAAAAGGGGAAATTGTAATCAAGCAACCATGACGACTTCCGAGAAGAAGCTCCACCCTTTTCCATCATTCCCAAGAGATATCCTAGGCCGAGACATGGTCAGTCCCGTTTGTCTGCCCAAAGATGACAGCAACGGAGCCTCAGTCTTGGGTGGGAGGACGCGCTGGCTGACAGTTATCACCGTCGTCTACCTGTGATGAATTCTGCCAACATTCTTGGGCAACAATCCCCAGAAGAAGGTGGCACACCGTGACTTAATGGCTACCGCGTGGACACTCGAGGACTTTAGCGACACTCGGGTGTATGAGGCAAGGTTGATTTATTTCACGGTGCCGAGTCCCGGGCCAAGAATGTAATATAACGGGACTCTGAAATGGCCAAGACGTCCCTGGGACTCTTGACCATTTCGCGTAAGTTAATTGCTTATGACAGACTATTATTCGACGGGAGGACGTGGGATATAATGGGATTGTGTGCGCCCAGGTGGGACTCAGCTTTGGAACCTCAACAAATGGATTCCAAAGAAACGAGAGAGTGACATATTTTTCGAGATTGTTGGTTACCGCGCTGAGTTATTGCGAAGCAATGGGCAATATTTCTTACAGTTGTTGGGCAGTGATTGTGAGGACACTTTATTGCGGGACAGCTTGTTTATTTAAGAACACTATAATCTGCTGCTGCCGTTGCTTTGAAATGCGTTGGATTAGCTGAGTTTGAGCACGTTGCCAAAGGAATGCACAATCACAGAGTCCAACTCCCATAAATCTGACATCCGTCACAGATGTATCGCTTGCACGGCAACCGATGACCATCCGTTCGTACACACACAACACCACGGTGCAGAGCACTCAGTACGGCCTTGATAAAAGATTAATCACGGATATACTATAATATTGGCTTGGCGTGGATGGTGGTGGCCTGGTTTGGGAAGGTGGAAGTGGCGTCGTGGTGAGGTATGGCTTTCAGAGCCATGATTTATTCACGCTCATAACTGTAGCTCATATACATAAAACATCGATCTGGGGTTCCACAGCAAAGCCCGTCCAGGGTCCAGGTCACCCACTATACGCACCCAACAGTACTGTAACCTGGAGTAGACTCAAGTGGTTTGAGGAATTTAAAAGTTTAAAAATATCAATATCAAATCGTATTTTTTGTGAGATTTCTTTCAATATCGTTTTTATTATTGAAACCTTATGGCGGATAATCAAAATTTATTTATTGGATTCATTGGAAACATCTTATGAATATCGGTCCAATTAGATTTCAAGAAGTCAAAATGTATTAAATTAGCAACATCTACGCTTAGTTTTATGAACTCCACTTATTTATGGAATTCATTGTTCATTGTTGCCAGATCACCAAATAGAGTGATTTTTCGAAAAGATTCTTCTTTCTTACAACGTACACAGCTAGTTCAGCTTAAGATGCCAGCTCAGCAAAAGTCTTAAAAAATTAATAAGTTTCACTTGATTGCGCATAACTTTTGGCCGTGGTGCCAAATCGTCAATTACTATCATTGCAAAGGTTTTTGGTATAAACTTATAAACACGTAAAACAGATCAGGTTCCAAGAAGAATAACACCTTTGGATTTTTGGGTCTGTACACGCAAAAAAAAAAAAAAAAAAATTACGCAAGCTTGATCGTGACTTCTACAGGAAAGAATTGTTTCCTTTGAATAAAAAAAAAACACATTTGGATGCTCGAAATTGGTGCACTTTTGCACAAATTATGTAATAGAAGTTTATGCAACAAGTTTCAAAACAAGATTTTTTCAGCATGAGTCGAGCATTTATCCAAGTAGGTTTACCGAGCTGGATAAATACGACGAGTGCTGTACAAATCAAGTTTTAAACGGGTTGCTCACATTTTTTTGCAATTTCGAAAAACGCCTAATGAATGTAGTTTTACATTAAAAATTTATGTGTTAAGTAAATAAACCGTTCAAATAAAAAAATTGAAAAGTGATACCTTTCAAAACTAGAGCTGAAATGTTGAACCCATTTTAGTACTGAAAAGAAAAGCTTCTCAGCATTGTTGTTGAAATGTATAAATTTTTCATCCTGTTATTTTTGGTAGAGAAAAGTAGTCCATTTCCTCGTTGGGAACGAAGGTGTGACAAGATGTGACGAAGGGGGGAGGGGGGGTTTGCGAGATTGTGACGTCACGCTAGGTTTTTTTTTATGATTGCATAATAGTGCATTACATAAATGTACACAATTAAATTAAATCCTCTTTTCTTAAATTGTTTGCTTACTATTATTTAGAAGTACCGTCATCAGGAGTGATATCGGGTCTTACAACTTTTTGCATTTTTGTATGACCCAAACTCACCTCCCAGACCCAATTTCACCCCTGATGACGGTATCACATTAAAATTCAAAAATCAAATTATTCGCTCTACAGCATTGCCTTGGCGTTCTCGATTGCGAGATTCCTACTCGAAACTACACAGAAAAAAATATGTGAATTTACTCGACACGGAAAAAATGAATTACATGTAAACTCAGTTAATGTAAACGTGAGATTCGACGTAAACGGTTGAATCACACGTAAAATCATGTTTTTACGTATAATTTGTTGGAAATTTACATCAAATTGCATTTAAATTTAAATGTTTAATGACGTGCAAAAGTGTTACATCATAAATGATGTAACATTCGGAAATATTTTTTTGTGTGTAGGTGTCCGAAGGCTTGATTGTTGAGGCAATTGCAAACCTCTTTTTTCACCTAAGCTTCCATCCACCCCGGGATTCGAACTGACGACCTTTGGATTGTGAGTCCAACTGCCTACCAGCAACTCCACCGAGACAGGACCCAGCGAGACGACTCCTACATCTGGACTGAGCTAACGACCTAACCTTTTTAGGTTAGTCCGGGGCCAACATTTACTTCCCGTCCGACGGAAGGCGTGATCAGACAAATCTCGTCTCAAAATTTGCCATCGGGACCTTCTGGGATCGAACCCAGGCCGACTGGGTGAGAGGCAATCACGCTTACCCCTACACCACGGTCCCGGCATTAAAATTATATTTTGCAAATTCTTGCTTGATAAAAATAAATGCTTTGAAAGTAGGGTCTTCATAAGAAAACTGCTATAAATGGTGAACTTATTAGATACAAAGCTGTGAAAAACAGTTTTCATGATTTTTTAATACTTGAATATACCAGATCTTCTTATTTTTATAAGATACAAAACTGCTTTTTGTATATCGCAATGATTATTCTAAAAAATGAATAATTAGAATAATTTAACTTATTTTTCCATATAAAAATTGCCAATAATACCCAAATTATGAGAGATTAAAGATATCAAAACTCTAGAAAACCCCATCAAAAACAAGGGGGGGGGGGTCTGTCAAAATGTGACGTATTTTTTGAGGGGGGGGTTCAACCTTGTGTGACAAAGTGTGACGTAGGAGGGAGGGGGGGTTAATTTTGGCCGATTTTTGCGTGACATACTTTATGGATGACGCCTTATTAGATTTGTTGTCCAACGTAAAACTCACAAAAATATTTTTATGATTCATTCTTTTTTATATTTTGAAGAAAATGAAAACATAAAAAAGTGGAATTTTAATTTAAAAATAGTTTTGAGCTGCCCATTTAATAGTTAAGTCAGAAATTCACCATAAATTTGCGTTTTCATCAAATGAGGAGCTTATGGTTTTAAGTAAGCTTTTTGCATGCCTAAAGGCAATTGACAGCTACTACATCCTTGGATTAAAAGAAGCATGAGATAAAACCATTAGGTATGGCATTGCTCTCGGGATTTCAAGACTCTCATAAAACTTCCATAAAACCTTATTGAAAGCCATTTGGCTTTCATTGCCACCAGGTTTTATTTCCGAGGCATAAACCTTCTCAGAACCTTTAAATCATCTCATGCTTTTTGGTTGCAGAGAAAACCCACATAAAACTTATAAGCAACCAAGATGCTACTAAAAACCTCAATAAAACTAGGTGGTCGCTAGTTGGTTTAAAAATGTTACTTGGGCCTATAACGATTGACGTTCAAAAATCGCTTGAACATTTTTTTCAAAAAACTGCTAAAAAATATGTTTTAATTTAAAATTGTAACTACAAAAGAATTGTTTTTGATGATGCGAGTTGATTTTTTGGCTCTATCTCCCCCAGATTAATCGATAAAATTTTAACCGAAGCTAAAATTAAGCCACAAACTGCGAGAAATAATCCGTCAAATCATTATAATTACCTCTAATACATATTATTTCATCATCGCCATTTTTGCAAACGATCTCCATTATATCATTTGAGCAAAACAAAGACTATTTTTTGCCAGAATAAAATCTGTCTGGCTTAAGACGTTTGAAGACTATTAAATGTCATTTTTCCTTAACTCCTAACTGTCTTTTAACAAAGGTTTTATTAGGGCTGTGGGGAGGTTATTAGGAATCAATTTCAAAGCTATAAACTCCGATGTAGGCTTTATAAATAGGCCGTGACAACCTTTTGTGACGGTCCTTTTGGGGTTTAACAGAGGTTTATCGGGGTTCTGGGGAGGCTGTTACGACTAAATGATTTTAATGATGGTTTTGGCTGATAGGTTTTATAGTGGTTGTGACAGCTTTAATGAAACCTAAAATGTCACTTGGGAATAACTACAAGGTTGCCAGGTTGCCAAAGACAAAAAAATAAAAACAATAATGTTCGAGATATTTTTTGTTCAATTTTGGATGGCCTGTATAGCTGTCAGAAATCAGTTGAAATTTTTTTGGACGTATTTATCACGGTAAATGGCTGTTTTTATCGTATTATAAAAAAAGTATCAATACAGATCAATAACAGAGCAAAACATTACCAAACGATTTGTTATTTTTGATCATAAGTGCTTGTAAGATAAATGATCAATAAATTCTGCCTCTTTAAGTAGGAATGTTTTTTTTAAGGTTTTTAAAATAGGTAATGTATAATCATTTTAAATTGGAGTGGCTATCAAACGCAAACGTCATTTTCACTTTATTTTTTTCTTGAAAATATGAGGGACCATCCACAAACCACGAGGACACACTTTTTTGGAAATCTTGAACACCCCAATTTTCATAAAAAGAAACTTTTTTTGTATGAAGTGTGGGCAATCTCCAACCCTCAAAGATATAGACATCACTGGATCTTTGGCAATCGAAAGCGTCCATTTTGGTCAATTCTACCAAATGTTATTCGATTTTTAGGATAAAATTGATTGCAAATGACTTAAGTGTTAATGCAAATTTAGTTACTTTTCAATATTTTATGACGGTTATTAACTTGAACAAAAAGATGTTTTTTTAAATAGTTTGTTTCGGTTATTACTGTGAGTTCTAGGAATGGCCTTAAAAACATTCTAAAGCTGAATTGGGTTTTACACAGACTATCAATTTCTAAACTTTCCTAGTATACGGTATTAATAATCCGCTCACAAACACACATTGACGCACAAGCACTATCACGCGCGAATCCAACATTTGGCGTGTATCAAATCGATTGTATTTTGTTAAATTTGCTTGCTTGTTTGCTTGGGTTACCATAAATTTCCCCCTTTATAGCATTATGGAAATGCTGCCTCCCCCCTGAGAGAGAGAAAGAGAGAGCATTATTCAATTTCAATCTGGCTTTCGCTCGAAATCATGCGCTGAATAGGCCTCTCGCGTACGTTTATAGCCCACAGACAACAAATCATCGAATCAAAGTGAATCTCTTTGTTTGAGCAAGCCTAGCCTACTACACTACATTGACCAAAGCTGGCATGCAGTTTGCAAATTGCTTCGCTTCGCTTCGCTAGGAGACGGTGATTTTAGCGGATTGCAGACTGGATTTTCGCCATGTGATGTGATGATTGTCTAAGCCCAAGTTGCCTAGGAATCGATAATTGGGAATAGAACCAATTCCACCTGAACCAGATTCTCACCACCATGGCAGCCGTCCATTGCCGGCCGCTCCCATCTCCACCGCGCACCAGGGACAAGGAAAGGGATTTGGAAGACGGGAAGTGTTGATGCTCCACTTTTTTCAGAGTATTAAGGGAAAATCTCCACGGTATCCTCAACTAAGTTTCGCTTGGAGTTGGACGGTTTTTGGGAAGGTGAATGGTCTGAGGAGCCACCCTAGGCGAGTGGTAACGACCGTTGGCATTGTTGTTCGAATTCTTCGTGTGTTCTCATTTCTAATGGGAATGCTTTCAATTCTTCTCATCTCTTATTGGATGAATTCTATCAGTCGCCCAGGCTATTATTTATAGCGAGGTATTTTTAGATTGAATTTCAACTGCGCTTGCAATCTTGCATGCAATCTTGTTTGAGTTCTGATGTTCAACTTGCATTCAATTTGACTCTTTGTCCGATTCTTGGATTCAACTATACCAGTCTAATTCCTCCTCAAGCTACCAATGCTCCACGGTTAAGTGGAGAGCATTTTTGCTTGCCAATACTAAGGACAGGGGATCGAACCCCGCCATGAGCTGAAGTTTTTTCATTAATTCCAAATTCAATGAGTCCAGAACTTTCTCGTTGGGAGCAGATGGGTATCGAACCCCTGGCATGCAGTTTGCAAATTGCGCCAACAAAGAGCCTCTAGAGCGAGAGCGAAGGCAAAATCGATACTCGACTTTAATCGGGCTGATTAACGGCCGGACCGGATTGTTGATTCAGCACTTTAGTTTCGTGCGGAAATTTGCAATTAGTGATGGTGTTTGCAATGATAATGATGACCATAAATTATGCTCGAAAAAAATAAAAAAAAACTCGTCAGCAAAACAGTGATCATAGTACATAATAGACCGGTTTGGATACCGGCGGATTTCCCGACGACGTAATTCCGGGTTAGTACGAAATTCCAATGATAAATCTATTCTATCGATACAAAGACCCCCAAACGGTGTTATACCCACTCCAAAATGTTTATTTAGCAATTCTATGGTAATATATTGACATTTAGTTAAATTAAAAGTTTTCAAAATTAAGCTTAAATAAGTTTAAACATTCGCTTTCATGAACTCCATTTCTTTCATATCCAGAGATTTTTTTTCAGTAAAAAAGGGTCCTATAAACATAGGAAAGATCATAGAAAAAGGAACACTTCCACGTATTTCTATCGGCTTGTCTCTTGAGAAGAACCTAGGAGCTGACGATTGGTAAACCATCCGGTTGTGTCTTTTTAAGATTTGCTGTTTCTTAATTATTTACTAGATGATTATATTCCCCAATATTATTATGAATTAAATAACCAACAAAAAGGGTTGAATCCCGCATAATTCGGTTTTTATATGCGAGAAACTTATTTCGGTATTGAATTCATAGGATAGAGTGCTGCGCAAAATAATACTTTTTTTTCAGTAAAATCACTGTTTCTCGCCAATAGTTCATTTTAGTTTGAGGTTTACATTGATTATTATGTAAAATTGTCCAGGGAACACGATAGTGATAAAATAAAACAAATAAAAATATAAGGAATTGATCAAAACAGAATTTTAATACTTAAAACGTTAAAATATAATATAAGGGAGCATTTAAGGGTTGAAATTTTATTTTTTCGAATTCTTTGGACAAATGTCTATTAAATGCAATCTGTAGAAAGTCTTTTGCTCAAATAGTTGCAAAGTTATGATTAAAAGAACAAAAGTTTTTTTTTTAGAAAATCGTCAAAAAAGGTGCCAAAAATAGAGGGATGGTCCAATCAGCACCAAACTTGGGATTTCTGTTAACTATCGATAGATGAACGTTCCCTCCAAGTTTGGTCAAAATCGGTGAAGGTCGAATCCAAAAGTATACCCAGTTGACCTGGAATGACCCATCCTATTTTTTTAAAATAAAATCGGCACTTTATCCGTTTACCTTTTTTGAATATTTCTAGTATGGCATCTTTGATCATAGGGAAGGCACCCACAAAGTTTGAACCAAATCAAAAATGTGAATAAAATCAATTTCCAAAATTCGGGGAGATTTGTTCCTTTAAGAAATTACACCTGAGATAACATTCCTGCAAACTAATTTTTCAACAAATGGTTTTTGTTCATGGAGAGGAAAATCTTAGCAAACATCTCACGAAGTTTTCTCGACTATCCTTTAAAAAATCTTAATTGATTAATGGCTATCTCTCAAAATAGAGATTTTCTTCGGCGTCCCTTGTAATCAAGTCAAATCCATGCTGCAAAATTCAAGGTATTTCCTCGTCGTTTTCAAACTTTTGTTTCCGCCATCCCGTTGCTGGCATGCCTCACGCGAGCCCAGATTAACGTCCATCATTAATTATCTCCTTCAGGCGGCATGCCGACCAGCCCCCGGGGGGTTATTTATCGCCCCGAGATTGTTTTTTTCTATGTGCACAATCACGCGGCGCTCTTTTCGCTGCAGGGCATGCTGGGACAGGGACGAGATATTCAATGGAATGTTAATTACTTTTGATTGATAACACCCAATCAAGGGTGGAACGCTATTAATTCGATTTTGATTACCGACCGAATATCAATTGAACGGGAGAAAGGCCTCAACTGAAGATGCTTGAGCGGGTTTCGTCTTCTAGTGTAATTATGGGATGTCCTTCATCGAGTTCAGCGAGAACCGAAACGAGAAATGGATTGTAATAAAAAAGACTCTTTCAGGCTTGAGTTGATGTCATAAAATTAAGATGCTGAATCTCAAAAGAGAGGAAAGTGGTAAATTAGATGGTTCGTTGGAAAATTGAACAACCAGGCGATTCCACCAAAGAAACGTTCATCGTGATACTTCAATGGAGAAGCATGGTGCACATTATGAGGAAATGTATGTTTCAACTAATTTCAATTAATTTAGAGTATTATTGTTATTTTGACTGTTGAGATAAGGCCGAACTACCAACTCTTTCCAAAAATACACTTTTATTCATGCAAACAATCCACCGTGTAAATGTTTACTCCGTAAAGCGTCAGAAACATATCCACAACTTTCTTCCCACGTCTTGGAGAAACTCTCGCAGACACTCTCCTTTCCCCGCGCCGCAACTTCAAATCCAGCCTTGTTGAGATTGCTCTCGATAAACAATTTCACTAAATCAACTTTGCTTTCCAATATAAATATAGAAAAGCTCACGGAAAGCCCTCATGCCATCACATATACCGCTTTCGTCAGCTGAGCCCAAGAGAAGCATGAAGAAGTGACGCCGCGAGTTGACGTGCCGCCATGTGTCTAACTTTAGGCGAAGGAAAGCGCCAGAGATAAGGGAGCGACGCCTGTGGCGCAATCGATAAGGCAATATGTTTTCGAGCCACTCTACCTCGGCGGTTGCTGACGTAAATTTGAAGAAACGGGTGATGACGAAATTGTTTGAGATAGATTTATGTGAGAGGGTGTTTTGTAAGGTTTTTTTTTATTAAAAAACCATAGGTATTTTAAAAGCCCTACATTCGTTTTTAAAGCTCTGGCAACTCAAGTAAATTGTGATGATGAATAAGTGTCTTGCCTTGTCAAAGTCAGACGCGAGATAATTTATGCATGACATCAATTATGAACGAATGTCGTGCTCTGAAGCTGAGTGACATAACATGACTAGTGATTTTTCATCACAAAGGAAAAGAAATTTCGTGGCATCCCAATTATAAGACATTAACATCTCACGGGAATTCAACGGTATTTACTTTAAAATCTTTAAAACACAAACGCATTTTTTATATTTTTGAATAATGCTGTACAGAAAAGTAGCTAACAAAATTTGCAATATTTCAAAAGAAACAAAATATAACAAATGATTTTCATTGTTCATTAATTAAAAAAAAAATACAAAGTTTTGTAGAACTTTCATCAGTTGAATTAACGATTAAGCTATCTCTATTTACAGAGGTTTTAGAAATTGATTTTGCTAAATAACCTAAACTGCCCATCATTGAAAAAACGGCTATTATCCATTTTTGGCAAAATCGAAAATTTTGCTCCAGGTGGTAGAGGATGTTCCAAAGCATCTTCTGAAACATGAATTTTACTAAAATATTTTTTAGTTTTGGCTTCCGATACGAAAAACCAAACGGCGGAAGATTTGGTGACAAACACAAAAAACGCGTTTTTCTCGGAATACTTGATTTGGCATAATAGCCGAATCATCAATTGTGGGCAGAGTGGTATAATCAGTCAAATAAGTGAAATAGAATTGCGTTTGATTTTCAGCAAAAGCGAAATTTTAGAACTTAAAAAAAAAATAATTTCTTTCAAACATGTACTCCATGAAAGACAAAATTTTATAACAAACTGCATTTATAAGCAAAATATTATTTTTTATTAATATTCCTCACGTTGTATGCAGTTTGCTCATCGCTTTTAATATTTTTCAATGAAATATTCAATTGAAATTTCACCTATCAATTATCTGGAACTGAATCTGGAACCTTTAATAGTAGTTTATGCAACAAGTTGCAAAAAGAGGATTTTTTCAGCACGAGTCGTACATTTATCCAACGAGGTTCGCCGAGTTGGATAAATACGAAGAGTGCTGAAAAAATCAAGTTTTGCAACGAGTTCCATACAACTTTTTTGCAATTCCAAAAAACACACACTGAGTGAAATTTTATGTCAAATTTTCATGTATTTTGTCATAAATCGTTTAAATAAAAAAATGTTGAAAAGTGTTACTTTTCAAAACAAGTGCTAAAAGTTCAACTTTTCAGCACCCAATTAAGTGCTGAAAAGTAGAACTGTTCAGCATTTATTTTGAAAAGTGTTGCTATTCGATTCTGTTTTTTTTTGGTATAGAAAAGTAGGCTATTTCGTCGTTCAAGAATGACATGAAAAATAAGTAGTTTCACGACGGAATTGCAAAAAAAATATTTCAAAATTTTAGTTTATGTTTTTACAACTATTTCCGAAACGCCAATTTGAAATCATATGGAGATTTTGACTTGAAATTCAATGCTTATATTTTTTGACAATAGATTATTTCGAATTTGCGTAATTTTTCGTATGCGACAGGGAAAAAATATTTTAAATCAAGCAGATTTTAAGCTGGAAATTAGGAGGTTACAAACGTAACAAAATTTCCATAATAATCATTTTAATTTTTTTGTATGGGGCGTAACACGGCCTTCAACCTCCCCTCCTTCCCAACTGCGTTACGTAATAAAAGAACGCTCCCATTATAGTAGTTTTTTTTGTAGAAATCTTGCAATGTTCTAGTTTCAAGCAAACAATAAAAAAAAAGAATTTTGAGCGACTTTCGAAAGTTCAAAATAGTAGTTTATGCAACAAGTTGCAAAACGATATTTTTTCAGCACGAGTCGTACATTTACCGAACGAGGTTTACCGAGTTGGATAAATACGACGAGTGCTGGAAAAATCATGTTTTGCAACAAGTCGCTTATAACATTTTTTGCAATTCCGAAAATGCTTTTTAAATGAAATTTTAAGTCAATCATCCATGTCTTAAATAAATTCGTCGTTCAAAACTAAAAAAAATATTGAACAAGTTACTTTTCGAAACAAGTGTTGAAAACATCAACTTTTCAGCACCCATTTCAGTGCTGAAAAGTAGAACTTTTAAGCACTGGTATTGAATGTCATTAATTTTCCATTCTGTTATTTTCATCAGGTAAAAGTAGGCCGTTTTGTTTCTCCAGAAGGACAGGAAAAGTTGACATTTTAACAGCGGAATTGCAAAAACAATATTTTTAGAGACAACGCGTTTTTAAAACATACATAATTATCTCGGAAAGATCATAAATCGCCTAAAAATCACATACATTGTCATTTCTAGAATAATCTATTTTTTGGCAATAAAAAAACACAAAACACGAAAACTCATTAATGGTTCATAGCGTTTCTTGAAACGAATTACAAAGCAAAAAAAAAACGATGGTAAAATCATCACCTTCGTCAAAAAAGACACTTAAAATTACACACTGCATGTACAATTTTTGTAAACACAAAAAAAAAGTTGCAACCGACGCGATTCAAACCCAGCACCAACAGTAAGGACTAGCGCCTTAGCCCACTCGGCCATCGGTTTCCCATACTGATGGGCTACCAATTTATGTTACATAAAGTTGCATAACATATTGCAAACATTATTTTACACTCAGGCCTTTTACACGCAGTCTGATTACAACTTTTTTTTGCTGTGTATGTTGTTTCGTGTTCGAAGAAAAATCTCAGAAAAGTATATGATTTTCAAATATTTTATCTGAAGTGAAAATAAAATATCAGGCTAACAATAAAAAAAACTTAAATGTTTGGTCAATTTAGATTAGTTACAATTTGTGCAAAAAAATCTGATAAATTCTCTGGAATAATAATATCTAATGAATTACAACATAAGGGGTTTTCATGAACATTGTAAATAAATTAAAAAAAAAAAATAAAAATTTGGTACCTTTTGAACTGAAAGTTCCAGCAAAGTTTACTCTTGTTTTATGGAGAATTCGTTGGAAAAGTTACTTAAAAAATACGCATCCGGGACCGTGGTGTAGGGGTAAGCGTGGTTGCCTCTCACCCAGTCGGCAGGTTCGATCCCAGACGGTCACGGTGGCATTTTTCGAGACGAGATTTGTCTGACCACGCTTTCCGTCGGATGGGGAAGTAAATGTTGGCCCGGTCTAACCTAGAGGGTTAGGTCGTTAGCTCAATCCAGGTGTAAGAGTCGTCTCCCTGGGTCCTGTCTCGGTGGAGTCGCTGGTAGGCAGTTTAACTAACAATCCAAAGGTCGTCAGTTCGAATCCCGGGATGGATGGAAACTTCGGTGAAAAAAGATGTTTGCAATTGCCTCAACAACCAAACCTTCGGACGCCTAGTTTCGAGTAGGAATCTCGCAATCGAGAACGCTAAGGCAATGCTGTAGAGCGAATAATTTGAATTTTTTGATTTGACTTAAAAAATAATAATAAGAGATTTAAAAATACTTATAATTCAAGAAAATGTATCAAATAACATTATTTTATTAATTATAAAGTGTTTGAACCTGTCAGTAAAAAACGTTTGCATCGGAAAAAGGATTTTAGGAGTCTTATGAACAATGTTCAACTTAAAACAGATAGAAAAAGTTATTTTAAATTTAGTCTTAAAACAGAAATAAAAATTTTTTCAAGTTTAATGGCATTTTGATGCTTCTAGTTTGGCTTGAATTGGAATTGATAGTTCCATAAAAAAAAAAAAAAAATTGCTAATGAACACAATATGACACTGTTATGACTTTATTCTATATCATGTCGTGGAGGCCAATACTGTTAAGGTACGACATACGGAGTCGAAGGTTCTGGGATCGATTTCTCCTGACGGAAGATTTTTTCTTGGTTGGATTTTTTTTTTCGAAAACTAACCTGAGATGTGCTTTTATCCATCTCGTGCTTTATGCTTTCAGGTCTTTCTTTGTACCTTTTTGTTCTCAATCAGGTTTTTTTTCCAGATTGGTGCAGCAATTCTTGCGTTCATGTCATCTTTCTAAACGGTCATAGTTTGTGTAAGTAAATGTTCAATGTAAACTGGATGATAAACATAAACAAAATAATATATTTCGCAAGACATTGTGATTTTTATCAAATTATTTTGATTAATTATAATCTGTTATCGCAGAAAAAAGTGTTTAATTTCAGTGAGGCCGCCCAAATGACACCATAATGATCAATAAATATTCAATAACACTCCTCGTAAATCCTGCTCCATTATCAAGCTTATGAAAACAAGCTCGATTTATAGCCACAAATACAATCACTCTTTCATACATATACACACACACAGTCCCACGTGTGCAGTGCACCCATGATCATGATCCACTCGGTTTACCCATAATCACTGAGGGAGGTGGGAGTTAACCAATGAAAAAAATCTCCTGACATGATAATGTGCGAAACATATGTTTGTGAGCGTGTGTTCATGTGGTTTAATTTAGGATGACATGTTAATGTTCTAACCAGATGGGAGATAATGTGGTTTTTCGTGGAGAGATGATAAAAGGGGTGATGAGGGTTATGAAAAGTAATGATGATATTTAAAAATGAGAAAAGAAGGGTTTTTTGTTTGTTTTCGAAACATACCACGCAACAACAACATAATACGATTAAAAACCCATAAATAGCTCCGGCCGTTCCGACTACCCAGGTTAAACGAATGAATAAAATGACACCGAAAATGTTCTGCATACACGGCAGATAGACACCGATGAGTGTGCCTGTTTGTGTGTGGGTGCCATTTTCACATGCGTTGGTTATTTTGTTTTAATTTTTTTTTCGTTGTTTGTTTGTTTCCACCATCCAGAACCAGGAAAAAGTTGATGAGTTTTCATTATTTGAGTTGTTATTTCGCCCAAAGGTTGTTTCCAGCATTTTTCATAATTGTTGTTTTTTTCCAGAGCACCGGAAAAGCGTGTGAAAAGAAGGAGAAAAGAGAGAGAAAAAGTCAAACTTCCCGTCCGGAAACAATAAAATGTTAAATTGGTTATTTTCTACAGTAGCACAAACCACCCCAGAGCGACCGACTGACCGACCAACCAGAGAGCTTTTTGTATGTGTGTGTGTTGGTGTGTCAGAGAGGAAATAAGTGCATATCGAAACAACTTAATTAAAAATGGCCGACAACATTAACGGAGCGCGAATAAAAAATTAATAAATGCAGATTTAATTTCTTCCTCTCTTCCTGTTTATCGGTCACTCGCGGTGGGAGGCTCACACTTACACGCGTGCACACATACACCGAACATCTCATTTCGTTGTCTGTGTGACCACGTGTGCAAGTGTGGGTGCTTCTTCCTTTTACAGTGCTGTCACCACCGTCCCCGCTAGCTTTCTGGTTAATTGGTTTAAAAGAGGGTTTTCCTCCCTTGGTCTTTTTTCTTTTTGCACTTTGGAAATCTGATTAACTTACCCATTCGGGCCGAGGCGGGTGCTGGTTTCGCGTCCGGATCCGTCGGGGCGGGGATTGTATTCGAGTAGTTTGCCAGGGACGAAATGAGCGTGGTGATTTGTGGACGTTCTTGGATTTCCTCCTGCAAGGTTAGAGAGAGAAAGATGTGTTGTGAATTGTAATGGAAATTAATCAACAGTAAATACAAACAAAAACATAACAAACAATAATATATATATCAAATTTTGCAACATTGGATTTGTTGCAGAAAATGTTACATTTTATAACAGTTTTTGCAGCAAGCTCATAGCTCATTTTACCCGCGTGTAAACATGTCAGTGATCTGTGGTTCTCACTAACACATATAATGCTGGCGAGAGAAGAATATGTTGGTGCTCTGTCCCTCACAATTCACAGTTCCATGGCGCGGTGGTAGCGTGTCAAATCAACAATCAAGAAGATGATGGTTCAATCCTTGTTCTGTTAAGATTTTTTTTGTGCAATACAACCAAACAGCTGTCGGTAATGTCGATAATTGTCGGTAACGGGCAAAAATGTCATATCCCAAAATCGCAAAAAATGTATGAGGACAGATTTCATGCAGATTCTGATATACTTTCATACCGCCATGCATCACAATTATGCGACCGTAGTTTGGGTGAACGAGTTCGAAAAAAACAATCAAGATTTTTTAGATTAAAAATTGATTTAAATCTTATGTTAACATTAATACACAAATATTAATGTACACAGTATTTATTATTTAAATTTTTTATTAAATTGCTGAATAAGCCCTTAAATAACGAAAATTTTTAATAAATTAAACATTTTCCGCAAACACAACATAAAATCAGCCATTTTTACTACTTTTTTCAAATGAGCGATTCTCTGAGATTTTTTTTTTAAATTCGGCTGAATCTTTTTTGGTGCCTTCGGTATGCCCATTCTGCATCATTGGTTTGTCCAAATAATATTTCTTAGAAATTTGGCAGCTGTCCATACAAAAATGATGTATGATAATAAAAAAATCTGTAACTTTTGAAGGATTTTTTGATCGATTTGATGTCTTCGGCAAAGTTGTGGGTATGGATAAGGATTACACTAAAAAAATGATACACGGTGAAATTTTTTATGGTGATTTTTAATTGCATTTTTTGTCACTAAAACTTGTTTTGCAAATAAACACTATAATATTTTTTTTATTTTCTGATGTGTTTCAGGAGACATCAAATGCCAATTTTACTGAAATTTCAGAATGTGCAAAAATCATTGACCGAGTTATGAATTTTTGAATCAATACTGATTTTTTAGAGTGAAATTTTGATAAAGTTTATTGTTTAAAAGTTATATCCATTATTAGGTAACTATTTTGAAAATAGTCGCAGCTATTCATTTTTTAAAATAAGTGCCCATGTTTGGCCACTTTTTGAAAAAAATATGACTGAAAAGCTGTTGATACGACCTGTGGTTGCCATGCCATGGAAAGATTTAAAAACAGGAAATCTGATGTATTCTAAGTCCCACCCAAACAACCCATCATTTTGTAATGTCAATATCTCAGCAACTAATGGACGATTTTCAATGTGAAATTATGAAAAATTGGTGAAATTTATCGATGCTTTCGAAAAAAATATTCTTATTTTTAATCAAGGCTAACATTCAAAAGAGCCAAACATTATATTTAACGTATCTATTAAAAGTTGATTTTCGATGAAATGTTGATGTTTTGAGGGACAAACCCTGAAACTATCAAGCCATACAAAAACAAGGACACACCTTTTACCGCATAATTTTGTAAAAAAAATTTTGTTTATTGGTTTTGAATGTAATATCAAATTTGCAATAAAAATGTTGAAAAAGTGGTCGTTTTCATAATATAGCCAACTTAATTTCGACTTTACCCAAAAAATAGCCATTCGATTTGAGTCCTTTTCTGAATTTAATTTTGACAAAAGTGTCAGAAAATAGCTTTTGAAAATTTATAAAATAATTTTGTGAAAATTTTCAAACTTTTCGAAAAAAATATTAACAGAGATGGACACTCCACTACAATACACTTAAAATCTGTGTTACAGTTCAAGTTACGTTAATTTTGAAAAGCTTTAAAAATTACAACAGCACTATTTTCTTATATTATTTTTTTGCAACATAAGTTGAATTGAAAATCGGTAAAAATTACCACGAGACTATATTTTCCTTCTTCAGTAAGAAAGTTCCTACAAAACATACAGATGTTCGAATATACGTTGATTTAAAAGTTTAAAAGGGGTTTAACCCATAAAATCGGAGCGTTCTGGTTTTTGCCAGTTTTAAGCCCCTTAAAGATTTTTTTATTTTTCAAAAACCTTACGATCTCATAGTTCGTGTTCCACGGAACACCTTTGCCGAAGAGTGCGGAAAGATTCGTCAAATATTAAGAATGTTACAGAATTTATAGTGCAGTTTTTAAATGTTTTGCCTTAAAAATTGTCGCAGCTGAATTGTTGCATGAAGTTCAACAATTGTTTATATTTTTAAATATTAATTGCCACTCTATCCGCTTTTTAAATGCAGCAAACACAAACATATTTTTTTTATGACATCAAGCGTTTCTGTATGCTAGGGTGTCCAATTTTCCCGGGTTTTGAATTTTCCGGGACACGGGAAAAATATTTTTTTAATCCTGGTAATTTCCGGGATCTCGAGAATTTTTTTGAAACAGTCATAAAATCTATGATTTCATTATATTTGTTATGTTTTTGAAGCTTAAAATCATAGAATTAGCTCAATACTATTCGTTGGTGATAATCTACACATCAATCTTAACAAGGAAAGCAGTTTTTAGATAGCTTTAAATAAATTGAAAATTGTTCTTTTGTTCTTTGTCGTGTTTTGGATTTGAAATGAACCAAAATTTTTAATCCGTTTCTTTCATTTATTTTTTGTATGAATTAACAATCTTAAAGAAATCTGCAAAAAAAACAGAAAAAAACAGAAAACGACAACAAATAAAATACTGTTGAATGTAAAATTTTAGAAAAGTTAAGAATTTCATCATTTATGTGAAACAAATTTTACCAACTATCTTTAAGTCACTATGGAACTACAGACTGAATAGGTACACGAGATTTTAGAGTTTCAAACTGGAAAACCGTGAACAAAAAAAATAACTTTTTTTCTTAATGAGCCAAATTGATGTTAATATATGACGAATAAAAATTTAAACGCTTTAAAATCCATATCATTTACTAAGAATTGAACTTTTAATCTATTTCCACAACTAAATATGAATGTCCAGATCAAAATTTGTTTTTTTTTTCAATTTCGGGATTCCCGGGACAAAACATAAAACATCCCGGAATTCGGGAATTCCCGGGATGGACGCACTACTGTAAACAAAGTGTTTTTAATTATTCAATCAGTTATACCGTTTTTGAACATATTTTTTTGTTAAATTTGAATTGAAAAAAGTGGTTTATCAATTGAAATGTTTCAAAATTTAACGACGAAGATTTCACCCCATTAACATAATAATAAAATGCAAAATTGCCACCAAATCAAACAATTAATATTGCTCCTAACCGCAAAGTCAGCGTAATGTGACTTCCAGTTTTCCAGTCACTTCACAGCCAAAGAAAAGTTTTCTCCACCTCCATCCCTTTTCGTGCGACTGCTCTGGATGATAAACAGACAGCATAAAAGCACTCCCGGTGTCAAGAATTCCACTAATTTTCAGTTATGTCGACTGTGGGAAAAGCATTTTCGTTCTCAATTGTGGTATTACGAGACGGTGGCTCCCGTACCCACCTCTACCCCCCCCCCCTTCTTTGTTTTGGTTGGCCAATTTCTGAGCCGTCGTAATTATGCCACAACAGAGTCACGGAATTTTCCTCGACACAAAGACCTACTCATTACGCGGAATTTGGAGTTTCTCGGTTTCTCATTTTACGGGGAGGTAGTGTCTTGAAATTAGTGTAGAGTGAATTGAATCCGTGCCGTGCCGCGGGGAAAAGGCCATCTTCCCCGGAAGCCTATTACTTGAAGCTGTTCACGGAGTGACACCCGGCTGCTGCTGCCGTGGGGATATTTCTCGGTATCAACACCAAGGACATTGTTGCAAAAGTGCCATAAATCACTTCTTACAAACGCGCTCACACACACACACACACTCGCTCGGGGAGATTGCTTTCTCATATTCTTAGAACCTGGACCTCGGCTTGAAGCACCTGCGGAATTAACCTTAACCATTTGGGGTCGCCGCCACCACCACCGTGAAGCCGCCGGATTGGCTGCTGCTGCTGCTGGAGTGGGCAATAAATTCTCGCTAATTGCTTGCCACGGGGCCACCCGAGGGGGCAGAAGGCTGATGGTTCGCAGCAATTTTCCAAGCAATGGCTTATGGTGGATGGTTTTGTCTTTTAAGAGGATGTGCTATCACTAGGTTTTTTTTTTCTTTTGAGGATTACGAGATAATTTAATTTTCAGAGCTCTAAGTTATATTTTCTAGTTTCGTTTTGGAAAAATGTGTTCACGAAATTGAATCAAAACGAAAAAAAAAAAACAAAGTTATTATTGTGAAGATTGAGATTAGTATAAATAAAGTAAAACGGGGTGGCTTTGTAGGTTTGAGATTTTTCCGCAACCTGAAGAGTACATATTAAATACGTACGGAATGCTATGGAATCATACTGACCATGATAGAGAAGTGTTCAAAGTATTTCAAGAAGAAGTTTTCATAAAATTTTAAAAAGATTAATTAGTTAGTTAACTTTAATTAAGAAAATGTTAATGAATAGCATTATTTTAATATTCTCAAAGTGTCATGATTTTATCAATGAACGTGATTTCGAATCGGAAAACGGAATGCATTTTTGGATTCTTTGGAAAATTTATCATTAGGAAAAAGTAAGACTTTTTAACAAATTTACCTAAAAGTTCTACGTGTTTTATTAAAAAGCTTATAAACTAAGTTGACTAAATGTGAATATTGATTTTTTTCTTGAAAGCGATATTAGCAACCTTAGCGATGGTAAATTTCACGTAAAAATAAAATTTTTACACTTTAAATCTGATTTTAACAAGAAAAACTATGACTATCAAAGTCACCCCGGAATTATAAATACAATTTTTTAACGCAACAATTTTTGATAGCAATATTGATTTTTTTTCATGATCAGTGCATGGACCGAGGTTGTTAACGATAAAAATGTTGAGGCTCGGTAACGTTAACGATAGTTTTACCGTTATCGTCGAGATGAAGACGATAATATTTCGTTATTTCAATAATTTTATCGGCGATAGTCTCATCGCCGACAATGAACGATAACCCATTTTTTAAATCTTTTTAAAATCGACGTAATTCAATGCATTCACTCAGAATATAATTTTTAAAAAACTTAGTATGTTTCATAGTTAAATACGTACTCAAAATTGTTCGCAAAATACCATATTTTTCCGAAAATACTAAAAAATAATATAATTTGCATGATGGGTATTAAATATAGCAAAATTTTGTTTGCTTTTTCTCACTAAAGGAGTTTTTTTGAAAACACTAAAATTTTCACAAATTACCTTATTTTTTTGAAAGTACTCTAAATTTCTTAATCTGTAATAGTTTTTCATTTTATTAAAGTTTTTTAGGATTTTCAGAAATTTTAGTATTTTTTTTTGTTGAAAAATACTCAAATTTTCATGATGTTGATACCGTTTGATACCCATATTGCAAATTTTGAAAATTTGACTATTTTTGAAAAATACGGTAATTTGTGAAACATTTTGTATTTTCTGAAAGCATTCGAAATTTTGCGTCGTTTGATACCCTTATTGCAAATTTTGAAAGTTTGAATATTTTCGAAGAAAAACGGTGTTTTGAGAAAATTTTAGTATTTAAAAAAAACTGATAAGGTGAAAAAAGCATACAAAGTTTCGCCTTGTTTGATACCCATATTGCATATTTTTAAAATTTGAGTTTTTTCGCAAAAATACGGTAATTTGTGAAAATTTTAGTATTTTCCACAAAAAAAAACACTAATAAATAAAAAAGCAAACAAAATTTCAATTCGTTTGATACCCATGGTTCTAGGGTTAGTGAAATTTCACGATTTCGTGGACAGCGAGAAATCCGCGACATTTGGCTTCTTCCACGAAATTCCATGAAATTTTAGGTTTGTGTGAAACTGTACCGATTTTTCTCAAAATATTTTATCAATTTTAAATAGGAATAAAAATAATCTTAAGGACTACTATAGAATTGAGGGAGTGCATACCCTTCTTCAATTATTAATATAGGGTTAGTAAATTTTGACGATTTCATGAAATTCTTGAAATTTATTAATTTTTACTTGTATATTTATATTTTTTTCTGATAAGATCAAAGTAAAAATTTCAACCATAAAGACTTGTTAAGTAAATTTCATTAGTTTTCAATTGAAAAGCTTTGAATTTGAAGAATTGTTCGGATTTTTCAGTTTTTTTTAGAAAATAACTAAATTAAGTAATATTTTCATACGCTGTGGTAAAACATTTATTACTTTTTAATTTGAATGGTATAATTTCAAAAGAAATTAAAAGAATTCAGCTTTGTTTTATTCAAAATAAAATGAAGAATATTTTTATCCTTCAAAATACATTTTAAAAACATTTTTTTCTGAATCCAGTTTAATTTTAACGACCTTTGATTATTTGGTTTGATGATTCCCGTAAAAGTTAAAAAATGCCACCTTTTTTGTTATCTGTTCTGATTTTGAATAAAAATTAACATTTCGTTACAAATTCTATTATTTTTGTCTATTGATTTGAAATTAATTTTTTGAAAAGAGAGATGAAAACCTTAAAAAAAATTTTTGAATGGACTAAATGTCGCAGAAAATTGTTAAATTCACGTTCAAATTTAGTGAAGATTTTTTTTTAGTTTATTGCTTCATTATATATGAAGCATAAAAAGTAGTTTCTGTGTTTTTAGCATAAGATTTTCAGAATTATTTTAACATTGTGTTTTGAAATTGAGGTCCCCGTGAAATTTGCTATTTTTGAGCGTGAAAAATCACTAAGCCTACTTTATGAACAATTATGAATACATATTTATACTTTGAAACTTATTACATCTTCAAAAAATATAGTTAAAACTTTGAAAATTTAAGATGATTTGAGTGAATTAATCAACTTTAGAAAGATTTTAGAATTGAATCATTATCGTTAGCGTCAGACGATAATATTATCGACGAAAATTTTATCGATTAATGACCTTGGCATGGACCTAGTATGGAATACCCTTGTTTATGTTTTAAAAATAGAAAACCCTTAACACATGTAAAATATTCCAAAAATAAGTTGAAATCCTATCAATGTCATCTCGGTTTACGGCACCAGTTTATGGTATTCCTGAACCCTTTAGAATTTGAATTAAGGATTATGCAAGTGCAATATTTGGTATCATACCAATATAAGGTATTGTTTTGATAGTGCAAAATTGTAAAATTTATCAATGATCGGACACCACATATTGGTAAATTTTGGTATTACAGTATTTTATCATGAACTTTGGGAAAATTTAAATAATATCTTAAAGCGAATGCGTCTATTTAAAACCGAAAATTTCAAAGCTGATTAAAAAAAATTGATTTACCACATACAACATCTTCCACGGACAAGATTTTGGTATGATTTTATGGTGATTCTATTACTGGGCAACCAAGGGCACATTTTGGTCGCTGTTATTTGCCCAAGTACCACACAAATTTGTTATTCCTGTGTTGTTTACCCTGCTCGGGAAGACATATTTCTCTTACAATTACTTCCTTGAATTTGATTGAACACGTAACTTGTTCCACCTTTGTAATCAAAACTCCACCAAACAAAATCGTTCCATGTAAATTGCATTCTAGCTTTCCCCGTTACACGTGTCCAATCTAACAAGGACCTCCGACTAGCACCAGAGCCGAGACCAGATGTAATCAAAACACATCATCAGCAGGAGTTTCAACACCGCACCTCGCACAACGTTCAACGCGCACCAATCAAAACTACAAAGCCTTTGGGACCGGGCGCCATCCTCAGAACGGCCGCATCGAGTTGACATTTGCGATTCTGTTCGAGTACCGTTCGGTGGGGTGTGTGTGTGTGCTGTTATTAGTTCTAACAGGCTTAGAGCCACCTTCGCTTCCGTCGGCCAATCTTGTCGGGGACTTCGTTTGAAGGTTCTGGTTCTGGCCGGAACCGGTTGAAGTTCTATTAAATTTCTGATGAAATGCACGGTGTTTGGAGGTAGAGGACTCCCAGGCAGAGGTCAACCGAAGAAGGGCAAGAATTGCAGTTTCAGTTTTCAAGCACTCTTTTGAGGGGCTATACGCCATCGAAGCTCTCTTGGCAGCGTACAAAACGATTTTCTCGCGAACTACTCGAGATTGCTGGTGGGTAAGGGGGTCGTCAAGTTGGAAGCATCATTGGCCAAAGTGGCATAACGGCGCAATCGGTTGGAATGGTTCATTCTTGAACGACGATGACGCTGAGAAGTCGATTTCCCACAGCCACCACAAATGTGGCTGTTATATTAATACGCTGTACGATATCTAAAATGGCACTGTTCGTACCCTCCTCGTTAATGGGAAAGTCTGGTCCCGGGGAAAGTGGAGGTGCTCTCAACTCACCAAAGTGTTGGAATAGTGTGATGAAATTATGACAAGGGCCAATTAACAGATTTCTAGTTTTGGAAGCTGGAATGTTCGCAAATTCAGAGTAGAGGGACGCGAGCTTTGCTCGAAGTGGTCATAAAAGTGCAGTCGTCGCTTATCAGTTTAGCAAGTGAAAATGACTTAACTTTTGAATGTCAACAACATTTAGTTTTGCTTCTCTATTGTCTATTGGCGTAGCGGTAAAGAGTAGAAATGCAAATTAGGAGGTCTCGGTTCAATTCCCAAGCATTGTTTTTTTTGTTAATACTTAGACCTTGCTACTCCCTGTGAGAGCTGCTTTCAAATTTGCCTGAATCCAATGAAACCACCCAAAGATAAGCAAATTTTCCTATCAACAGCCACAAACGCAATGTGGGCCGGTTGTGTGTGGTGTATGTGTGTGTGTTCAAACACAAATACATCGTCTTCCAGCATCTCTACACACAATTCAATTCAATTCAATTCCAGAGGATATCAAGAGGAAACCCACCGCACATCCGGTGGTCTGACTGGTCATACGCTGACAATAAGGTCGAAGACTGCAGCAGCAAGTGTGTCCACAAGGTGCATTGTATAGGGTCGAACGATATGGTAGGGTAAGGTGACTAATGGTTTTTTGGGTCTAAGAAATGAAAAATTCCATAACATTGTCTCGATAAAAATAGTAAAACCACTGATTAACCCAATAATGTGACTTATTTGCAAGAAAAAAAAAATAAACGAAAAAAATATTGTTGATAATTCCAGTTCATGATACAAGCTCTACCCTACTCCTAAGTAACCGAATAAAAAGCAACATCGGCTGAAAGGCCTTTTCTAGTCCGACAGGAAGGTGCCCTTCTTTGCCGGAGACACATCTTCCCGAGCATGGGTAAATAACAAGGGAAATGCGTAATAATACCTTTCTCTGGTATCAATACCAAATTTTGGTATTCCTGGACCCTTTAAAATTTGTCTTAAGGATTATGCAAGAGCAAAATGTGGTATCATACCAATTTAAGGTATTGTTTTGATATTGCAAAATTGCAGAATTTGTCAATGATCGAACACCACATTTTGGTATTCTTTTGGTTACAGTATTTTTTCAAATTCCTCTGCAACTATGGGAAAATTTTGACCAATTTTGACAAAATAATTAATTTTGCGCTATAATGATGTCTCAAAGCGAATGCTTTCATTCAAAACCGGAAATTTCAAACTTGATTTTAAACATTTTTGATATACCCCCTATAGAAATGACTTGAAATTGTGGAAAATTTTCTAAGTCAGGATGGCACATTTTGGTATTAAAGTGTTTTATCAAATTCCTCTGAAACTATGGGAAATTTGTCAAAAAATTTTTACGAGTTAATTAATTTTGCGCTAAAATGACTTGAAACCCAAAAATGTTGAAGATGATTTAAAAAATTAGTGTATATCACCACTAATATTTTTTTCAAAAACGTTGAAATATCTCTAAGTCGGGATAACCAAATACTTTGAAAAACGAGTCAATCGACAGATTAATGAATTTTAGTGAATTTCAATTCAGTTTCATTTTAATAATACTTATTTTTCAATCTTGTTATTTTTCAGAAGCTTCAAGAACTTCAAGCACAGGCCGTTCATCAATGACAAATTTGTGCATTCGGTGTGGTGAAGAATATCACTAATAACAACATGGAATCATCAGGTGAGTAGATTTGGCTGTTGCATATGAATAATTTCCGTTTTTTCACTAACTGCAACTGCTGCACTAAAAATGGTATGAAAATACCAAATTTTGGTATTACTTCTTCAAATACCAGCGATCATAATGTGCTCTTAGTTGCCCAATAATAGATGGTAAAATACCATGAAATCATACCAAAATCATGTATGTGAAAGACCACAGAAATACCAAAATATGATTTTCCAAGGGCGCGGGAATACCTAAAAATAAAACCATGGCAATACCAAGTTTTGGTATTCAAGCAATGTTCAAAAATCCAGAAGACCTCAACTTGGTATTGAAATGGTTTTATTTTGAGGTATTATTTTACCCTTGGAATAACATGGTTTGGTATTGTTGTGCCCTTACACATACAAGATTTTGGTATGATTTCATGGTATTTTACCATCTATTACTGGGCAACCAAGGGCACATTTTGGTCGCTGTTATTTGCTCAAGTAATACCAAAATTTGGTATTGCCGTGTTATTTACCCCTGCTCGGGTTTGTAGAGGCTTGGCAGCCGCAGCATCCAATATGCAATTTGTTTGAGAAGCCTTATCGCTTCATAGAGAATACCTCCGCATGTTCCGATCGACCGGGAGGAAGTTGCTCACACACACACACACACACACACACACACACACACACACACACACACACACACACACACACACACACACACACACACACACACACACACACACACACACACACACACACACACACACACACACACACACACACACACACACACACACACACACACACACACACACACACACACACACACACACACACACACACACACACACACACACACACACACACACACACACACACACACACACACACACACACACACACACACACACACACACACACACACACACACACACACACACACACACACACACACACACACACACACACACACACACACACACACACACACACACACACACACACACACACACACACACACACACACACACACACACACACACACACACACACACACACACACACACACACACACACACACACACACACACACACACACACACACACACACACACACACACACACACACACACACACACACACACACACACACACACACACACACACACACACACACACACACACACACACACACACACACACACACACACACACACACACACACACACACACACACACACACACACACACACACACACACACACACACACACACACACACACACACACACACACACACACACACACACACACACACACACACACACACACACACACACACACACACACACACACACACACACACACACACACACACACACACACACACACACACACACACACACACACACACACACACACACACACACACACACACCGTGAACCGTGGGGACAGGTGAGGGTCCTGCGGAGCTTAGCTGCCAGCTACCGGGCGGGTTGCAGTAGGCGGATAGCTGTCGGCGATTGCATACATTCATTGCATCGCCCCGGACCAGCAGCGGGAGGATGTCTAGGACGTGGCGGAATTGAACAAGGGCTCTGTTTAATTTCTTCGAAAAAACCACATGGGTCCGTAAACACCTCTGTCAAGCGATCGAACGCCGCTATAAGTGTTTTAGCCCAAAACCTCACCAAACCCCGAATCCAAGATGTGACGCGACCCGTGTCGAGGGATGCATGGCTGGGGGGGTTCAACAAATTCCCAGTCGATAACGGAGCCTGTGGGGCACAGGGCGAACCCCACACGTAATTTGCCCTTACTGCGTCACGGCAGGGCACTGGCGCAGCGGACCGTATTTCCTAGCGACTCGTGGGATTCAAAATGAAGACAAGTGAAACAAACCAACAAAGGGTCCTGATGCGCCCCAAGCATCGGAAAACACGGAGGTAGAAGAGGACGCAAACGTCGAAATGGCAGGAGGCGAGTCAAACGGCGGCGACACAGCAGGCGGAGTGGCGAGCGCGTTCCGTGGAAGCGGGAAGGTGTTGAGATCCCCAGTGTTGAACCAGGCGGCTGCTTCGAGTCAGCAGATAGGAGTAATTGGAGAGGAGACTCCCAAGTCATCCTTGTTGAACTTCGCCGGCAGTACCCCTCAGGACGGAGTCCTGCTCGGAAGGACCGCGTTGCAGGAGGTCAGAAGGAGGGTTAACGAACTCTTTGATTTCATCAAGGACAAAAACAACGTCCACACCAGAATCAAGCAGATGGTGAATGGAGTCAAGGCAGCCATGAATGCCGCAGAGCGCGAAAACAGCTCGCTGGTGGTGACGCGGAATTCACTGAAGCTCAGAGCTGAAAGAGCCGAAGAAACGCTGAACGAGGAGGAAGCGCTACGGGAGAAAGAACCGAAAACGCCGCCCGGCCCAAGCACAAAAAGGGACAGGGAAACGCCTGGAGAGGAGGAGGACGCAAAGAAGCAGAAACAGGGGAATGGAGACAGTCCGGACCCAGCGAAGGAGCCAGAACCAGACCCAGGGAAGGAGGAGGAATGGGAGAAGGTCAAGAAAAAGAAGCGGAAGAAAAAAGGGAAGCAGAACGAGGACACCCAAAACCCAAGTTTCGCAGGGAGCGTAACAAAGGCGAGGCTTTGGTGGTCGAGGTGAAGGAAGGTGTTTCGTACGCAGACCTCCTCCGGAAAGTACGAACCGATCCGGAACTCAAGGAGCTTGGCGAGAACGTGGTTAAAACCAGGCGCACACAGACCGGAGCGATGCTTTTTGAGCTGAAGAATGATCCCGCGGTCAAGAGCTCAGCTTTTAAGTCCCTCGTCGAGAAAGCCGTAGGCTACGAGTCGAAGGTAAGGGCGCTATCGCCAGAGACAACGATTGAGTGCAAGAACCTGGACGAGATCACGACGGAGGAAGAGCTGGAAGATGCGCTGATCGTTCTTCTGGATGACCGTACGACACCGATGGCAATCCGGTTGAGGAAAGCCTACAGCGGCACGCAAATTGCGTCGATTCGACTATCGACGCCTTCGGCGTCTAAGCTGCTGGAAGTCGGCAAGGTCAAAGTAGGGTGGTCGGTGTGCCCACTGAGGCCTGTTCCTCGAGTGACCCAGCAGATGACGAGGTGTTTCCGCTGTATGGGCTTCGGCCACCAGGCGAGAAATTGCGACGGTCCCGATCGAACCAAAAGTTGCAGAAGATGTGGTAGAGAAGGCCACATGGCAAGAGACTGCAAAAATAAGCCGAAGTGCGTGCTCTGTAAAGAAGGCGATGGCAATAGCCATGCGACGGGTGGCTTTAATTGCCCGGTGTACAGGAAGCTGGCCTCGGGCAAAAAGTAATGGAGGTGTCCCAGGTGAACCTCAATCAGTGCGACACTGCACAGCAACTGCTGTGGCAGTCGACCGCGGAGACGGGGTGTGACGTAGCAATTATTGCAGAACCGTACCGAGTTCCACACGACAACGGAAACTGGGCCGCGGATACAGCAAGAATGGCGGCGATACACGTGATGGGGCGGTACCCCATACAGGAAGTGGTCTCGAGGGCGTTTGAAGGATTCGTGATCGCCAAAGTAAACGGAACCTTCTTCTGTAGCTGCTATGCTCCCCCAAGATGGACCTTGGAGCAGTTTCAGCAGATGCTGGATTGTCTGACCGACGAACTGATCGGACGAAGCCCGATCGTTATCGGAGGTGACTTCAACGCGTGGGCGGTCGAGTGGGGTAGCAGATGCACCAATGCTAGGGGCATAGCCTAATGGAAGCTCTGGCAAAGCTAGACGTTAGGCTGGCGAATCGCGGAACCAGCAGTACCTTCCGCAAAGACGGTCGTGAGTTCATTATCGACGTTACGTTCTGTAGCCCGCGACTGGCGGCCGACATGAACTGGAGGGTGAGTGAGGACTATACCCATAGCGATCACCAAGCGATCCGGTACAGCATCGGGAGACGAGCCCCTGTACCAGATAGGAGCAGCCGGTCCTACGGAAGGAAATGGAAGCTGCAGTACTTCGACGAGGGTCTCTTCGTGGAAGCGCTCCATTGGTGTGATGGTCCCCAAGACTTGAGTGCCGACGAGCTAACAGCACAACTGGGGACAGCATGCGACACAACCATGCCGCGGAGACTGGAGCCAAGGAACTGTCGTCGTCCAGCTTACTGGTGGAATGAAGAACTCGGTACCCTTCGGGCAAGTTGCCTCAGCGCCAGAAGACGAGTCCAGAGAGCAAGATCCGAAGCAACTAGAGAGGAGCGCAGAGAGGAGTACCGGTCTGCAAAGGCCGCGCTCAAGAAAGCGATCAAATGCAGCAAGACAAACTGCTTCAAGGAGTTATGCCAAGACGCTGATGCAAACCCTTGGGGAGCGCATATCGTGTCGCGATGGCGAAGATCAGAGGCCCATCGATGGTGGCTGAAACGTGTCCCGACAAGCTGAAGGTCATTGTGGAAGGGCTCTTCCCAAGACATGACCCAACGACATGGCCTCCTACACCGTACAACGACGAAGGGGTAGCAACGCCGAAGGTCATCTGATCACCAACGAAGAACTTGTGGCAGTAGCGAAGAGATTGAAGGTGAAGAAAGCTCCCGGCCCGGATGGAATCCCGAATTTCGCCCTGAAATCGGCGGTTCTAGCATTCCCGGACAGGTTTCGAACAGTCCTGCAGAAATGCCTGGACGAAGGACACTTCCCCGACCCGTGGAAGGTTCAAAAGCTCGTGTTGCTGCCGAAGCCAGGCAAACCACCGGGGACCCATCATCGTATAGGCCTATATGTTTGCTGGACACCCTCGGAAAGCTTCTGGAACGGATCATCCTTAACCGGCTGACCAAGTACACGGAGAGCGAGCATGGCTTAGCAGCGAGGCAGTTCGGCTTCCGTAAAGGGAGATCCACGGTGGACGCCATCCGGAAAGTGGTCGAGAAAGCCGACGAAGCGCGGAGGAAAAACGCAGGGGGAACCGTTGCTGCGCAATAGTCACGATTGACGTCAAGAACGCGTTCAACAGTGCGAGCTGGGCGGCCATAGCAGCAGCGCTGCACAAAATGAAGGTGCCTGACTATTTGTGCATGATCTTGAAGAGCTACTTCGAGAACCGCGTGCTGGTCTACGACACTGCCGATGGACAAAAACCGTTGTTGTTACCGCGGGAGTTCCGCAGGGATCCATTCTGGGTTCAGCACTGTGGAACGGAATGTATGACGGAGTGTTGACACTGGGGCTACCCAACGGCGTAGAGATTGTTAGCTTTGCAGACGACATAGTGCTGACGGTAACCGGCGAAAATGTCGAGGAGGTCGAAGTGCTGGCTATGGAGGCAATCGCAATGATCGAGAACTGGATGCTCGAGGTGAAGCTGCGGATCGCTCACCACAAGACAGAGATGATACTGGTTAGTAACCACAAAAAGGTGCAGCAGGCCCAGATACACGTTGGAGAACACGTCGTGCACTCGAAGAGAGCGCTCAAGTACCTCGGGGTGATAGTGGATGACCGGCTGAACTTCAACAGCCACGTCGATTACGCCTGCGAGAAGGCGGCTAAGGCGATCATGGCACTGTCGAGGATTATGCCGAACAACGCTGGACCCAGGAGCAGTAGGCGCCGACTCTTGGCAAGTGTCGCGACGTCCATACTTAGGTACGGCGGACCGGTATGGTGGACGGCGCTGGGGACGAAGCGAAATCGAGCGCTGCTCGACAGAACGCAGAGACTGATGGCCATGCGGGTTGCAAGCGCGTACAGGACCATTTCGTCGGAAGCAGTTGGCGTCATAGCCGGAATGATCCCCATCGGCATCACACTGGAGGAGGACACCGTGCGCTACACCCGGAGAGGCACGAGAGGTATCCGGGAAGCTGCGAAAGCCGAATCGCTGGCAAGGTGGCAACGTGAGTGGGACACCACGGAGAAAGGCAGATGGACGCATCGGCTTATCCCGTCCGTATCCACGTGGGTGAGCAGAAGGCATGGAGAGGTCACCTTCCACCTCACACAGTTCCTGTCGGGCCATGGCTGCTTCAGGAAGTACCTGCACAGGTTCGGACATGCAGAGTCCCCTCTCTGTCCGGACTGCGTCGATTGCGAGGAAACACCGGAGCACGTGGTGTTCAGCTGCCCTCGCTTCGAGGCAGCGCGAAGCGAAATGCTGGCCATTATCGGAGCAGACACCAGCCCGGATAATGTGGTGCGAAGAATGTGCAGCGACATCGCCAAGTGGAATGCGGTCGTCGGAGCGGTGACGCAGATCACTTCGGCTCTCCAGCGGAAATGGAGAGACGACCAGAGGAGGAACGACTAGGAGCCTAGTCGAAAACCCACGAGTGTGGCTGTGAAGGAGAGCACGTTATGATGGTCGGCTCTACCAAATCGGTACACGTCTCGATGGTCACAGGAGTTGAGAACCCACGAGTGTGGCTGTGAAGGAGAGCACGTTATGACGGTTGGCTCTACCAAATCGGTACACGTCTCGATGGTCCAAGGAGAGGGCTGCATATGACTAACCGATCAAAAGCAACGCGATTCTTGGGCGCGGTTAAACCCTCGCATGGACTCATATGTATGTAGAACAGGAAATGGTTCTAGCACCCGGCATGGATCCTGTAAGTAGACTAGTGCAGAAAATGCAACGCCTCCCCGAAGTTATACTGAAAGGTGGTCCCGGGGGAAAAGGGCACGGCGTTCAAGGACTGGTTTAGTGGGTCGGGAAAACTCTTTGTTTTCCCAACCCACACTACCTGAGAAATGAATTCTCAGGTGTCTGATAGCAGATTCCGACCTTGTAAAAAAAAAAAAAAAAAAAAAAAAACACACACACACACACACACACACACACACACACACACACACACACACACACACACACACACACACAGAGACTCCGTCGGTACGGAGAAATGCTTTCGCAAGAAATTGCTAGATTTTATCGGCCAGCGTTGCATTAAAGGTGCATTGTGCAGGGTGTGTGTGTGTGCCTTCAGAAATTGAGAGATTAGCCGGATCGATGCTTTCGGCATGCAGGATAGGCTTAAGGGTTTAAACCAGCGGCACTCTGTTGAATTAACTTGACAGAATCCAATTAAAAGAGTAATGCGATTTGGGTTAGTTGATTTGAGTGACCCGGATGATCAACGTCATTTTGAAACATTAGAACACTGAGAACTTAGAAAGGGTTTCAAATTTCATGTTTTCAAAATTTTGTTAACTTTCTTATGATTTCCATACAAAAATGGTACGTAAATATTCAAACAGCTGTAACTTTTGAGTGAATTTTCTGATCAATTTGTTGTCTTCGGCAAAGTTGTAGGTATTGTTGAGGTCTATTGAGGTCTATTAATTTGCAGATTTTTTATAAACTTTTTTCCAGAAAAACTCAGTTTTCCAAAATACGTATTTTTTATTTTCGAGATATTTTGATATGTTTTAGGGGACATAAACCCGCAACTTTTGAGCCATAGAGAAACACAGAAAAAAATCAATTCTCGTAATCGTGAATTAAGTTCACGAATGAGAGAACCACGAAGGACTTTATTAATGAGTATGATGCATTTGCACTATAAATGTGAATATATTCCTTCGTGGTTCTCGCACTCGTAAATTTAATTCACGATTTCTAGAATTGATTTTTTCCGTGAACATAGTCAAAACATCTGCCACTGAGTTATGATTTTTTGAAAAAATAGTGATTTTTGGAAAAAAAATTAAAATTTCATGCAAAAACAAACTTGACGTAATTTTATATGTCAAATTTCCATTCGAAAAGAACTTAAAAGATTTTTTTGATAAAGGGCTCTGTTTTCAAGATAAAGCCACCGAAAGTTCAATTTTAGAGAAACATTTGCAGTTTTTAGATTTTTGAAAAGTAAAACGTCGTAAAAGCAAAACGTCGGTCCATTTGCGTAAAAGAGGTTTTGGGTGACTCACCACACATAACCTTCGGATGCCTAGAAATGAGCAGAAACTTGCAACAGAGCCCACAAAAGACCCGGGGGTCGTTAAAGAGGATTGCTTTGCTTTTTTTCGATAACAATATTTTAAAAAATTTCAATCAAGACTAACATTTAAAAAGGGCCAAACATTGAATATTACGCCCATTTAAAATGCTATTCTTGATTTAATTTGTTTGTTTGATCAGAAAATTCACTCATAAGTTACAGCTGTTTGAATATTTACGTACCATTTTTGTATGGACAGCAGCCAAAATTGTATGGTGACTTGTATGGGTGCACCAATGACACAAAAAAGCTTCTTTGGTCATAGGGAAGGCCCCCACAAAGTTTGAGCCAAATCAAAAAATACAAATAAAATCCATTTTTAGTTTGGTAGAGAACTGCTCTACTGTAGCATTTACATAAAATAAAAAGCATTTTAAAAAATATTGTTTTCTGTAATTTGTTAAATTGATGGAAGGTATTTTCTAATAATGATATTCATGAAAAATCAACATAGAATTGATGTTCTGAGGAAAACTAAATCTGGGTTCAACAGTTACAAATATATTTTAATAATTTTAAGTATTGGGATACAAAAAAACTCAATATATACATACAAAAATAACAAGGCAACTACTTAAAAACCATTTCTGCTAAAATGTTTTGTTTTCATGTTTTTTTTTATCTCATTATTAGTTTAAAAGTTTTTTACCATTTTAAAATTTTTCGAGTTTTGCTTTCCTGTGTGCTAAAGTCACTTTGACAAGATTTATCGAAGGAATTTGAATTTTAAAATATTTAATATGGTAGGCCACCAAATGTTCGAATTCTTTTTATTTTCTTAAAAAAAGTTCAGTCCCGACTCGACTATTGGATAGGTAATAAGGAACTTCAAATAATCGAATAACGAGCAGCAAATTTCAGAAGATGTTGATTTTTATTGAAATTTGATAGGAATTTTGGAATTAAATTTTCCAAATCACTACAGATCATATTTGAGCTTACTAACCAAAAATAGGATAACAAAAAAAATGCAGTTCTATTTTACGAAGTGTATTTTTCTGAGGACTTCAGATAATCGAGTCTGCACTGTAGTACTTCAAAAATTATAGTGACAAAAAATAAAATCTAAATTATTTTTTCAAACTGTCTAATTTTTAATTGTAAATTTCACATTATTAGTTTCTACACTTATTATGTGTGTAAAATGAACTGCTGCTCATGACTCTTTTAAAATGTACAAAAAAACTTTTTTTTCAAATGGGTATTCATTGACGCAACATGATGTATAGATTTTCACTTGCTAAGAGCGTTCTATGTAAAATCTGTATTTTTTTTGCAAAATGCCCTAATTATCTAGTTTTTAATAACAAAGAGTTAAAAGTTTCAATTTCGTAGGTTTCTTTAAGCAACCTGTTCCCAATTAATGAATTTATCATCTGTTGAAAATTTTCGCCGATTTTCTACATATTCAAAATTTCAAAATTCAGGTTTTTTTAAAAAAATATTGCATAATGATACAAATCTTGTACGTAGCACCAAAAAATCTTATCTAGCTAAAAATTATTCAATATTGTGTATTTTTTAAACCTATTCGCATACTAAAATAAAAATTTAAATATTTTCGTAAGACCATAGTATTTTTCAAAAAATAATGTAGTGTATAGGTATAGAGTACCAATTTCCATGTCTTTGGAAAACCATATTGATAATCATAAAAACTTCAGAATTAAAAAAAAGCTATTTTGTGAAAATTTTTGTATTTTATACTCAAAAACTATCATGCAGTGAATTATGCGTAATTTGAAACTGCCATTTTTTTTTTATTTATCCAGTGTTCTTCTACTTCAGTAACTTAAAAAAGGAATTTTGTTAAAATTTTAGTTTATTGCACCCAAAATTCCGAGTCGAAAGAATCGTCCCTCAAAATTTATTGAGGGCCCAGCGCCAAAATCGAATGAATAATGCTACCAACTCACACCACCATAACAAGTGAGTTCATTCGTTAATTGAAACAATAAATCTCCAACAAGTGTCGTACATCGACATCTGACCACTCCTCGTTTTCCAAGCTGTAGTGGCCGAGGCAGTTAAGTCATTGGGATAGTATGTAAAAGGTCTTTGGTTTGATTCCAGCAGTCGACACTTTTGGTTTTTTGTTTTGACGGATGAGCTTTTTTTTGCAAATGAACCTCGAACAAAATTACACCTTAGGTAAAAGTTTTGCAAATCATGAAAAATTAAAAAAAAAAATTATCAAATAATGAGAGAAATTGTCTACTTAGCAAGAAAAACTCTTATGTAGGTACTTCAATTATTTGTAAAAATGTTGACATTTAATTGTCATATTGCAAGTGATAACAATTTGAGTTTTTTATTCATTTTATTTTATTTTTTTAGACGTATTTTGTGATAATGTTGTAAAGTCTTTCAAGACTTTAAAACTCTGAGAAGACTTTGTTTAAACCAATTCATATTATTATAAGGTTCATTTGAATCATAAATCGTCAACCATCGCCGATAAAACTATCGTTTTTCGATAACAATAACGAAATTTCTATCATTATCGTCGTGAGGATAGTTGGATTACACATTAGGAAAATTAGAAACTTCATTTTTGTCATATTCAGCACTTACCGAGTAAAGGTACAGGTTTGTTTCCATCTTTTCATTTTTAGACACGAAAGGCTGATCATCGGTGGGTTCGCCTGAAAAGAGAGAAAGGATTCATATTAGCAATCGATTGCATAAAAACATGTATTGAATGGTAACGTGACGTAACGTGAATGACAAACGCCCTCATCTGTAAAAAAAAATCGTGAGCACATGAATTTCCAAAGAATAACTCATGACAAAAGTTTCCCTTTCCCACCCCGAACGGAAGTGACTGTTCAATGTTCATCACCGTCAACGCGTGCTCAAGGATCCACCTTGGCGTGAAGAAGGAGAGGCGTGCGCGAGCGAGCTTTTGGATGAGTGGCAATAGATAAAGGATACCCGACCCGGCGCACCCGCCCCCTGGATGAGCGAGGAAAATCGAAATCAGTTGTGGAAGGATGCGAGCAAAAGCAAAAAAGAATAAAATGAACGTGGGAAAACTGAACCGTCAGAGGACGTGCAAATCAATATTTTTCTCGGAAAAAGAGGAGAAAGAAGAGGAAAAAAAACAACCAGGCCAACAACAGAAAAACCGAGAGTGAAAAGCCTAGACAGGATGACTGGCTATGAAGTAGTGGTTGAAGCAGCTGAACACAAGGACTCTTTTCTGATTTCAGTCCCCCGGAGGCATACCTGCTCGGGGAGGGTGGCCTCGATATCTCATTCAATGGCACACAGGATATATCTTTCTCTTTTTTTTACGCAAGTTGTGCTGGTGGTTGCATAACTGTCCCATTTGTTACTAAATCAACATGAAATTGTTTTCTGAAAAATTGTAGCTAGAAATCGTGCCTTTTAAATAACTTCAGTAAATCTTACGTTTGAAAAGTCATTCAATTAGGACAAATTTCCAACTAAAAGTCAGTCCCCAACAGAAACTCATAAACTCAGGTATGCAATTTCGCCCTTGGAGCACTTCCGGTCCCAGGGCTGGTGGTGCAGGTGGAATCTGTACGGGAACGATTCATTAGCGTTTGCTGGTTTTTGTATGTTGCCTAGCTGCCTAACAAGCAGGTAGGTATGTGATGTTTGCACTTCTAATGAATTGCTGCTGGTGCTGGCCGGAGATCGATACTCTCAGTGGCAGGTTTGTCTGGCTTCAAAAAGCTAGATTCTTGCTTATAATTAGAATCGTTTGATGAATGTTTGCAAACTTTATTTTGATATAAAGCCGACTCTCAACTTTGAACAAGTTTCGAGTGCAAAATAAAAAAAATATATAATTAGAAGCAAAATAATCTGACCCGTAGTTTTTTGGTTGGTGACCTACATACTCTGTTAGAGTGATTGTATTGACGAAAAGTGTATTTTTTGCGAAAAATATTTTTTTTTGCGGTGGAATTTCATAAAAATGCAAAATATTTTTAAACAAGTCCAAACATGCTTAATATGATTATCAATGCAGAAAAATGCATTTTAGATTTTTTTTCAGTTGATTGGATTTCTATTTCAATGGAAATTTTGATGTTTTTGGGAAAAATATTTTTTTGCCCTCGATTTTTCATACCGATTTTGAAAGGGGGGGGGGCGACATTAACTTTGAAGAATATTTGCAACGGCCTTATTGGACTTTCAAGGAAAAATATAGTTTAGAGTTTGAAAAATCAATTTCAGAAAGTCTTTTGAACAAATAAAATGCTTACGACTTGAAATATTGCTATCGGATTCCTACAAAAATAAGACGCAGATTGTGCAAAATATTCAAAAATAAAAAAAATCGAAGAGAATAGTTTTTAATCCCCCTTTTTGACATTGACTAGAGCTGCAGCTGAGTGACAAACGCTTAGCTGAGCAAAATAAGAAAATCAACCTTTAGTACTAAATAAATAAAAAATAGTATTCGTAGGCTTGGTGATTTCTCATGGAATCCATCATAAAAAAAGGAAAATTTCGCGAATCTCTAGAAAATACAGAAATGCACAAAAAAAAAACAAAATAATAGACTAACAGTTTCTAGTAATAAATCGAAAAAAACATTTAATTTCTTTTGATTTTCTGCATTCAAAAGGCCGTTCAAAATGTTTTAAAAGTTTATGTCGCCCTCCCTCTAGAAAAAGGGCCCAACAAATCATAGGGCAAAAAGTGTATTTAAAAAAAAAAACTGCAAAATGTTTTAAAACAAAAGAAGCCTTATGAACTGCAAATACAGCATTTTAAAACAAATATATTTTTAATGAAACACAATGTACATAGGCAGTTCAACTTAAAAAGTTTTTTTTTGTTTGCAAAGCATTTTTTCATCGATACTTAGATATTTTGGAAATTGTCGAAGGAAATAAACATCAAAAATGTTTGTAACGGCCTAAAGGTAATAAAAATTGTGTTTTGCAGTGTCACGGAGTCAAATTTATATTTTGTTGGTTACAGTACACAATTAAATTGAAAATGTTTAGAACTAAAAGCTTTCATCAATTGAATCATTTTAAATTATTTTTAATAATTTGTTTTTTTTCATTTTTACAAATTTTTATTTTTTATTTTTTTTTACTAAAAGTTACACAATTGAAATTACTTACTAAGTTTTTCATGATGATTTTCGTTAAAAAAAAATACAGTCAAATATGAAACTTGTGCAATTTTAGTCCTAAAATATCATATTTTTATGTACAACGGCAATTAACATTAAACAAAAACTTAAGCGTTATAATAAAACGTGATTTGAAAATTGTTTTCAAAAATTTGGTATTTTGTCAAATCTTTTGAATTTTCTGTACAAAAAAAAATAATTTGAGAAAAAAATTGACTAAGTACTATTTCACGGATAAATATAATTTCACGGACATAGCCAATTTTCATGAATTTTAAGCGGTCCGTGAAATGTTATCTAGAATTTAAGGTAATTTTTTCCATTAATCAATGAATACGATTATATGACACAATTTTCAAAACTGGTTCCATGTCAATCTTTATATTTTTTCACTTGTAATTCAATCCAGAAATTCAATGAACCAATCCAAATCAATCCTTCAAATAACCAGTTTTAATGTGTTTGTATGTATGTCTTATGCATGTATTTAATATATTTTTAATAGAAATAAGATTGCTGTAAAAAAATCAATTAAATTTTTATTATTCTCCTTTTTTTCCTAGCGAAAGCTGAAGATCAATGTTTTGAATTCCCTTCAAAATGGTTGCATGAATTTCAATTTTTCATTTGATTTATTATATCCGTATAGCTTATGAATTTCTATAAGCATAATTGCTAAAATTCATGTCATAAACTACTTTTAATTTATTGATGATAATGGAGCGACAATGCACGGTACTTCATTATTACTGTTGTATATGGGTAATTCTCTACCAACTCACACGAAATCGGGAAAAGTTGCCCCGACCCCTTTTCGATTTGCGTGAAACTTTGTCCTAAGAGGTAACTTTTGTCTCTGATCACGAATCCGAGGTCCGTTTTTTTGATACCTCGTGACGGAGGGGCGGTACGACCCCTTCCATTTTTGAGCATGCGAAAAAAGAGGTGTTTTTCAATAATTTGCAGCCTGAAATGGTGATGAGATAGAAATTTGGTGTCAAAGGGACTTTTATGTAAAATTAGACGCCCGATTTGATGGCGTACTCAGAATTCCGAAAAAACGTATTTTTCATCGAAAAAAACACTAAAAAAGTTTTAAAAATTCTCCCATTTTCCGATACTCGACTGTAAAAAAATTTGGAACATGTCATTTTATGGGAAATTTAATGTACTTTTCGAATCTACATTGACCCAGAAGGGTCATTTTTTCATATAGAACAAAATTTTTCATTTTAAAATTTCGTGTTTTTTCTAACTTTGCAGGGTTATTTTTTAGAGTGCAACAATGTACTACAAAGTTGTAGAACAGACAACTACAAAAAATTTGATTTATGGACATAATGGGTTTGCTAATAAAAATCACGAGTTATTGCGATTTTACGAAAAAAAAGTTTTGAAAAAGTTAATTTTTGCGTTTCTCTTTGTTCGTCGTCCGTGTCTGTCGCGGGTGACCATGAACGGCCATGATCGATGACGACCAACTTTTTCAAAACTTTTTTTCGTAAAATCGCGATAACTCGTGATGTTTTTAAGCAAACCCTTTATGTCTATAAAATTTTTGTAATTGTCTGCTCTACAACTTTGTAGAACATGATTACACTCTAAAAAACCCTGCAAAGTTAGAAAAAACACGAAATTTTAAAATGAAATATTTTGTTCTAAATGAAAAAATGACCCTTCTGGGTCAATGCAGATTCAAAAAGTACATTAACCCTCTACAACCCAACCCCGCCCCGCCATTTTTCAACCAATTTTCGATCTTCAAAAAGCATTGGAAAGAAGAACTTTTAAAATTTTGGAAAATTTTAGGGTTGGAAGTTTGACTTGTTTTATGTGACTTTGCCAATGTTTTTAAAAATGTAATTTTTTTAGGGGGCTGTGTTTTTTACTAACATTTCCTATATTTTTAGTAAAAAGAAGTATGCAGTAATTTTTCTAGTGCCCTAGACTATGCCTCTACGCATTTATTTACAATTTAAATGAAAATGGTTCCATTTTGTAGCAAAAAATGTGAAAAACATGCAAAAAATTGAAAAAGTTACTGTAAAAACATGAAAAAATTAGATAGCCAAAATGTAATGATAGGAGGTGGTAGAGAAAGCCAAATACTACCTAAAACAAACATAAACTTAACAAGATAAATGCAAATTAAAATACTAAAAATGAAACAAGAAAACATAAAACAAGAGAAGTAAAGTTTTTCGTAGAACAAAAGTTGCTCAAATTGACCTCCTGAACACGGGAAAAATAAAAATTTTCGAAAAAAAAATTTGGTCAGTAGAGGGTTAAATTTCCCATAAAATGACATGTTCCAAAAAATTGTACAGTCGAGTAACGAAAAATGGGAGAATTTTTAAACCTTTTTTGTGTTTTTTTCGATGAAAAATACGTTTTTTCGGAATTCTGAGTACGCCATTAAATCGGGCGTCTAATTTTACATAAAAGTCCCCTTGACACCAAATTTCTATCTCATCACCGTTTGAAAAACTCCTCTTTTTTCGCATGTACACAAATGGAAGGGGTCGTACCGCCCCTCCGTCACGAGATATCAAAAACGGACCTCGCATTCGTGATCAGGGACAAAAGTTATCCCTTAGGACAAAGTTTCACGCAAATCGAAGAGGGGTCGGGGCAACTGCTATGTGAGTTGGCGGAGAATCACCCATATGTCAGCACTTTAACGAAGTTTTGAGAAGGAAAGATGCGTAATAAGGCATTTATTTGGCCCCAAAATTTACGTGATTGAACAAATCACGACTGCGACAATCGATAAAATTCAGCTTTCATTAAATTAAATGTTTCATGGAGACGCAAGGTGTTTTAATGCTACTCAGATCGGATCAAAGCCATTCAATAAAGTTTTAATATTTCAGTTCTGCGTAAATGAAATTTGCTTTTTTCTATTAAACGCACCCAACCGTGAGGGAATGAGGCCATCAAACATGCACGAAAAAAAAAAACGTAATAAATAATTGACCCGTGAAATTGCTGAGAATATCAACAGCATAAACACGAGCGCTTGAATAAAAAAAACTGTTATTGAAAATTCCCTCTCTCGTAAACGCAATCGCGTCGAATTAATCCGGTTTGGTGGTGCGAATCGTGAAAAACAACACGTTTCACGTAACGCACACTGCAACGCGACGCGACAGGTAGCATAATTCGATGTGACACGGCCAGGTGGAACAGCTGCCTGCCTGCTGCTGGTGGAAATGCGATTAACATACACCTACCGCCACACGTGTGTTAGTGTGTGGAGAAGGAAATTTTCACGTGTTGTGGAAATTGGTGACAGAATAACAACATCAACCTTTAAAGCCCATTTTTTATCATTTTGTGATGAGGAGGGGGAATGGTGCAAGGGTGTGAGGTTAATTGTTTTGCGTTGGAAAATGAGTTGCTGTTGGTGTAGTGGTAATTATTGCTTGATTGTGGTGGGATCAGTGGGGTCATAAAACTGAAAGTAATAATATTTCATGGGGGATCATGTTTCAGCTCTGGTGGGGAAATTTATAACGACCATGGCGGAAACAATTTCATGAAATTTTAATTTCAATCAAAAGTGGGGGATGTTTTATAAAAGTTTCTGAAAATGCGTTATGGTAAATTTTCCTTTTTTTGTTAATAACTATTGAACAAGGATGACTTAAAGAAATTGTAATCCATACTGTGATCAGATAGCAAAGCACCAACTTTGCGGATAGGCATGTCTATCAAAAGTTTATTTGAGCCCGAAAAAGGCAAATAAATTTCGGGTCAGAGAATAAATAACTTTGCCCGTCATCAATAAAATCTCATTCCTCAGTGATGAAAAACAAGATAAACCTATCCCACTCTGATAATTTACCAAAGTTGATCTACCCAAAATAATCCCCACACAGGAGAAAGAAAAAAATCGATGCCCAGTCAAGAAAAAAAGCTCAGCCTTCCGCAATCCTTTTTGCGAAACCCAACCCACAATCCAATCTAGGAGGAGAGGTTCACTCTGACTGGTAGAACAAAGCGTAACATCTCACGTTTAGGGCTCGTACGGAACCTTCCACAAAATGGAGAAAACCTCCTTCTGGTGCCCAAAAAGAAAAAAAATCTGGACAAGGCAAGCAAAAAGGATTTGCCACCCAAAAACCTAAATCGGTATTGTGTACAACGTGTCCGCACGTGTAAGTATGTGTGGCCATGTTGGCAATTTTCGAATAACTTGTGATACTTTATTTCATCCTGTACCACTTCTTTCCATCAGGCATGGGGTGAAGCAGGTAACCTTTGTCGAAACAAGAGATATGGACCGTACAAGTGGAATCACCTAGCAAAATTGAGAAAACCCTGGCCTTTTTGCCAACCTTCCTGAGTTAATCATTTGTCTGGTAGCAGTGTAGCACACATAAAAGATGAGATTCTGCCAGGTTCTGCACAAAAGTACGAAGCGTTGAGCCTTATACATATTAATAAGTAATTTATTTCGATTGGTTTCCCTTTTCTCCAAAGATTCTGGGCCTTTTATCTCCCAGCGTCCAAACAATTTCCAACATTCAAGATTCAGGTCCAATTTTCTTCGACTGCCTGTTGTCCGGGGATCTTTAAAGCACCCTTCAGCAATATTATGAGAGCAAGAATATCTTACCTGGAAGACAAAAGAGCAGGAGATCAAGCACCCCCTTAAAAGGTAATAAAATTAAACATTTTACAACCCTCATAACTTCGCCTACAAATGGTTTTCCCGTTGGTCGAATTCAAATTTTATTGCCACCGGAGCATAATCTGGGTTTGGCACAAAAAGCGAGCAGATTGGGGGAAACCAAGCAGCGTTTTTTTATTATCGATTTTGCCAAATGTCTAACCCAATAAAACGCATATTAACCTAATGATTACATCATTAATCATCACACCCTTGCACGTGGTCCTCCATTTTCGATAGAAAAAAAAGAAACACTTCGATTTATGCGGGATCTCAAAAATCCTTGTTTTTTAGGAAAGGTAACTGCCCAAAAATAACACGGTGGGTTGAACAAAATAAGTTCACCTGATGATTTTTTCTCAGTTTTTTTTTATATTATTTACTTTTTATGTTATGAATACTCGCTGCTTAATTTTGTTCAAAACACGAAACATACTTTTAAGCACACACAAAAAATACTTAATTTGTTCAGTCTGCGATCAGCAGTGAAGCGAGTCAGACGTGCGTTCCTCACACATAAAAAAGTGCTTTAAAAGTGCAAAAAATGACTCACGGCAAGAAAAAGAGGCGGTCCTCACCAGCAGGATCGGCAGATTTGAAGAAGCTAAAGAATGCCGAAGCTCTACCTGCAAAGCCAGGCAGTTTGAGCAAGGACGCTCAAAATTCGTCTGGAAACCAGTTCGCTACCTTCCCTGTGGACGTGAGCGAGAAGGAAGAATTTGAACGACGGGAAAAGTTGCCACCCATTTTTGTGAAAACATCGTCATCGGATTCGATGCGAAAGTGGCTGACCGGGTTTTTCAAATCTGGTGCTTTACGAGCTTCCATTCGCTTGTGTGCTGATGGACTCAAAATTCTGCTACCTACTAGAAAGGATTACAACTATGTTCGGGATTTCCTGAACAACACAAAGATTGAATACTACAGCCATGACTATGCAGGTAAACGCGCCATGAAACAGGTCCTCCGAGGCCTGTACGACATGGATGTAAGTGTGCTGAAAGAAGAGCTCAAAACTCTTAAGTTGAACGTGATCGAAGTCTTCAAGATGACGAGACACAACAAGGACATCAAGTATCGTGATCAACTGTACCTGGTTCATCTCGAGAAAGGATCGACAACGCCGTCTGAGCTGAAAGCAGTTCGGGCAATTTTCAACATCATCGTGACTTGGGAACGTTATCGTCCAGTGCACCGTGACGTGACACAGTGTTCGAACTGTTTGCAGTTTGGGCATGGTGGAAGGAACTGTTTCATCAAGAGTCGTTGTGCAACCTGCGGAGGTGAGCACAAAACGCAAGCTTGCAACACAATCAACGAGAACATCGAAGCCAAATGCTTCAATTGCGGTGGCGACCATTCGACTAAGAATCGGAGCTGCCCAAAACGGGCTGAGTTTGTAAAAATTCGACAGCAAGAGACGACGAGGCACCAACCAAATCGTCGCAAAACACCACCAACTTTCACCGACGTGGATTTTCCTGCTTTGAAGTCACCTAGAGCGGGATCTGTTCGAGTGGTTCCAAATCTGCAGCCATTGCCGTTGAATCAGCGGCAAAAAGTTGCAGAGAATACAACACCTCCTGGCTTCAGTCAGCAACCGAGGGAAAACCAACCAGCATCAACGGATGAAGGCAGTAGTGACCTGTTTTCACCACAAGAACTTCTGAACATTTTCATCGAGATGACAACAACACTGCGTGGTTGCAAAACTCGTGCGGAACAAGTAAGAATGCTTGGAGGATTTATCTTAAAATACAGTTTATAGTTTACTCGTTCTAATGATTTTGAATATTTCAATGAATTTACTTTTTTTAGTTTTAAGTTAGGATTAGTTGTTAAAGTTATTTTTTTCTTTTTACCCAAATGTACTCGATTGAATGCAAAAATGTAAAACAATTTAAAGTAAATAAATGAATGTGAACAGTTAACAATAAAACGAAAAATACAACAAAGATGAAGAGCATTTAGCCAATCCACTTAGAATGTAAATGAAATGTAATTATTATAAGAAAGTTCAATATAGACATAAAAAAAACGAAACTATTGGCACTACGCCCCCCGGGGCATGGCCTTCCTCTAACGTGGGATTTCTGCTCCAGCGCCTCTGACGAGACATAGACATATGTCTCAATATAGACATATTTAATTAAAAAAAAATAAAACTAAATTTGTAATATATTGCATTTTTGTCACCGCCCCTTCAAGTTCGCCCCGGAAAATCAGGGGGCAAAAAAAAAACATGTTTTTGAAAAACTTAAAATTTTCAATGGAAATTTAAGATGTACAAAACCGCAAAAATCAAATTCGTCAAATCTAACATTTGTTTAACTTCAATTCAAAAAAAAAATCAAACCATCCACATTCACGACCCCCCTATTTATCTTTATTTTTTCACACTTTTGTTATAGTTCTTTTTTTCGTTTTACCATAAATTCCTTTAATTTCCCTTTAATATTTTTTCAGGCTTGTACAAATTTTATGAAAAGTTTATGTCCCTCGGCTGTGGTCAAGGTCTCTCTCTCTCTCAAGAGAGAGAGAGAGAGAGAGAGAGAGAGAGAGAGAGAGAGAGAGAGAGAGAGAGAGAGAGAGAGAGAGGGGGGTGGGGAGGTAAAGTATTTATTTTTTTACTTTATTTTTTCGAATCCCACATATATTTTAAATCTTACGTTTCGTTGTTGTTTATTTATCTTTTGCTGGGAATTATATTTTTTCTAATCTTACTTTCGTTTTTTCCCTTTTCCTTTCTTTTTTTTATAAATATTTTTTTCTTTTTTCTATTCTTAATTTTCTTTATGGCAAAAAATACATATAAAATTCAAATAACAAGCCATAGTCTCAACATTTCAATGAAAAAAGTGTTTTAAAATGCATTTTACACCTGCCCAATTGTTTTGCAATCATTAGTTTTCAAAATATCCAAGTATTGAAGACATTTTTTTTTTCGTCGGAAAAAAACTTCTTGCGGAACAAGAATACATTGGAATTTCACAAAAATAAAAATATTTTAGATCGATCACAGACATGCTATATATGGTAATGGTTTTTAGTTGGCTAGACTTCTATTTTCTTAAAAATTTTGAAGTTTCTTGAAAATTTTTTTTTGCCCCTCGATTTTTCGGACCGATTTTGAAGGGGGAGGGGGGGGGGACATAAACTTTGAAAAATATTTGCAACGGCCTTCATTTTTTTTTTCTTATTGTTTTATTTAAATTTTGGTGACCTTTTTGGCTTTTCCAATTTTCATTTACCTCTGATTTTACTGTCAGTTTCCTTTTTCTCTCCTTTTATTTTAATTTATTTTTACTTTTTTAGTTTAATTTGCGGTTTCTCTGTTTTTTCTTGAAAATTTCAATGGAAATAGAAGTATAATCAACCAAAAACAATATAAAATGCCCCGTTCTGCATTGATAATCATATTTAGCATGTTTTTGCTCGTTTAAAAATATTTTGAACTTTTATGGAATTCCAATGTATATAACTACAAAATTATTATTTTTTTCTCGCAGAAATAAAACTTTCGTCAGTACTTAGACATTTTGGAAACTTAATGTTCCAAAACGACTGGACAGATTTGTTATGTATTTTAAAAAACTTTTTTCATTCAAATTTTGAAACCGTGGCCTGTATTTGATTTTTTTCAACTTTTTATTTTTCTACCCCCTCCCCCTCGGCTTTGGTCAGAGTCGAAGGACATAGACTTCAAAAAATATTTTCAACGGACCAGTGTTTGATTTTTTTTGTACATTTCATTTTAGTTTGTTTGATTTTAATTTTCTTTTGGGACCACCTATCGTTTCATTTTCCTTAACGTTGGTTATTTCCCTTTTACCTAATTTTTTATAGCGATTATATTTTAATGATGCTGTTATTTTTCTAATATTTATTTTTGTTAAAAATTGATTTTTATACCTTGAATTTGGCTTTGCTTTCATATTGCATTACTTGGAATTATGCAAAGTTCTCATATGTTTTCCATCCAATATTTTTTTTAAACTAATGATAGCAACTTGCCATTTCACCTCTGGCCGAGCTATTTATTATTTTATTTTTTTTTTTTATGAGCTCAAATTGAACGTTAAAGTACTGATATGCTAACATTAGGTGCACGATGGATTCCACTAGTTTGATTTGGTAAAGATTTGTAATTTTTTTTTTGCTTATTTGCTTTATTTGCTTTAATTTTTGGTTTTATATTTATTCAGTTTTTGTCCGTTCAAGATTAATGGTTTAAAGTGACCAACATTTCTAAGAGATTAGAAGGCTAGCTCCAATTAATGTATGATTTGCCCAGGTTGTTAAAGAAAATTAAAAGAGTTAAAAAGTTGCATCTTATTTGTTCAATCATTAAATATGAGTCTTTTGTTTTAAAAGAGAAAACAGAGTAAAAAATTTAATTTTGGAAGGATGAAAATTTTGTTGGTTGAATAATACCTACCTCTTTTTGAGTAATTTTACTTAAAAAAGCGATTAAAATTCACCAGAAAATGATAATATTATACTTTTTTTTGACACAAAACTTATCACCATTCCCTGATGAATCTTACCAGGATTTATATCCTGTGCAATATCAATCAAAAAACTAACTTAATCCACCTATGTGGTTGAAGCCTTCCTCACTTATTACCAACAATGGCTGATATGATGGAATTGTACAAAGATTTCATCTATTTTTTAGATCTGGAATAAAAAAGTACATAAATATCTCGTTGGAAAGGTCTTTTGATAACCTAACCAACGATCCACCATCCAGATCCGGACATAGTTTACATAAATTTAAGTGAGATCCGGCTTCAAAAAAATACATCAATATCACTTAAGTGGCCATATCTCGAGATAGGGTTGCCAGATCTTCAATGTTTTAAACTCGTTGGAAAGGTCTTTTGATAACCTAACCAACGATGGGTTGGATGGTGGATCCGGACATAGTTTACATACATTTAGGTGAGATCCGGCTTCGAAAATGTACATCAATATCACTTAAGTGGACATATCTCGAGATAGGGTTGCCAGATCTTCAATGTTTTAGGCTCGTTGGAAAGGTCTTTTGATAACCTAACCAACGTTGGGTCGGATGGTGGGTCTACGACGTTTTTATACAAAGTTCATTTTTAGAGCAGGATTATAGCCTTACCTCAGTGAGGAAGGCAACAAATCAATTGTTTTGAATTTAGCCTAGAGCAAATTATTTTTGTTTTTTGTTTTTATTTTTTTTTCAATTTTGAGTAAACTTTTTTCGCAGGCAAATTATTATTCTTCTCTGAAAAGAAAAGAAAAAAAAAAAACACTTTGAAAACACTCCATGTCAAACCAGCTGAGGCCCAGCTTGTTATGCTCTCACGCAAAGCTTCAGCGTTGGCCCATAAATCTCACGAGCTGAAAAATTCGATATTTGCCGGTGCCACCCTCAGGGCAATAAATTTAGCCTAAGCTGCTGCTGCCGGCGCGCAGACCCTTGATCGTTTGGGATTCTCTCGCCCATAAACAGCTGTTCCGCCGGAGAATAATCGACCATCGATTGGGTCCTCGCAGTAATTATCCCAACGACGGAGGAGACCATTTTGGAACATTAATTTCACACCGCCATCGCCGTGCCAAACATTGACCACACCTGGCTATTGGCAGGGAGGAGTTTGCTGGACCAAAAAATACGATTTAATTAAGCGGAAGGTAAATGGGCAAAAGTTGCCGAGCTATGCAGCTTTTGGCGGCTGGGATTTAATTATCGCTCGTTTTGGGGGCTTCCGGTACCAAGAGTTGAAATGAGCTTTATGTGAGTGTGGTGGGGACCGAGCTAATGAGTGCTGGAAGTTATGGTGGGGATTAATGGTTAAATGTTGGCTTTTGGTAGCACATCAATCGGGGATTTTGAAGTTGGTTGTTGAAATGGCCGGATGCCATAAATTTCAAATTTACTTCGAATTAAAAAGTTGACAGCATCGTCCCAGTTACTTTCATCGTTATTCAATTGTCACTACCAGTTTAAAATCTGTTCTGCATTTTCCGCGTGAATAATTTCGAATTTCCACTAGGTTTGATTTCATTTTCCGCTGCTGGTCTTGGGCAACATTTGTATCACTCATTCCGAGAACTCGTCTCTGTTTGCACTGCTCCGACACAAACGAAAAACGCGCGTAATGATTATAATTTCCACTAATGATGTCAGAGCTCTGGGTTGAGTTTTTGCCCGGGCTATCTCTCTCCCCCCTGAGTGGGGAACACAAGTTATGATCTTGCTGCGTTTTTGTCCGGAAAATTTTCGAGTGAGAAAGGTGCGGGTGGGGGTGGGAGGTCAAATTTGCATGGACGTTAGACCACTAACGAACTGCAAATTCATCACAATCACAATTAAGGTGAGAAACTGAAATGCTTCCCCTTACCCGCCTCCCTCCACTCATTTGCATTCTTCTCCCCGGGAAATTGGGTGCATTTCCGGTGCGCTGATAGGTTCCGATTTCAGCAACGAACAATCCGACGACACACAACTGTCCGTCTGTTTTTGGCATCGTCAGAGAGCGCCATTTGTGCTTGATTTGGTATGTTTGGCATTTTCATTGCTCGGAAGAATTTTCGCACCAAAATGCGAATGTCGGAAGACGACACCGCACCGGTTGGGACGATTTGCCGGAAATGGACTTGCATTCTAATTCGATTAAAATGAACTTTGGACCCCCCACTCCGGTGAAAGGTTTGAGTTTATTGCGAACGAGAGAGGTGCATAGTTGAGGACAGAAATGTCCTGAAAACTTTTGCTTCTCGCCATTAGTCAGTCCGGGGTTTCGATTTTCCATTCTATTTGCCAACAAAAATTACAAAGGACACTCAGTTGCTCAATAAAGAAAAACTCAGCTTTGGGAAGTTTATGTCATTGAAAAGCTAAGGAATTTTCAAGAATTTGGCAATTGTGATCGATATATCTAATTTTGATTTTTTTTTTTGTTTGGATGAAACTTTGTCCGTGCATTCCTTTGGACAAAGGAAGCTATTTTAAACCAATTCTTTTAATTTTCCCATCAAATTATTCGCACAGTGTTACGGGCTGATTATACAAAATGGACATGTGTTTATTTTGAAATCTGTGACTTGATGAGGGATTTTCTGATTAATTTGATGCCATCGGCAAAGTTCTGGTTTATGCTCTTTCCAGAAGAAATAGGCCGGCCGAGAAAGAATCTTGATTCATTAATTTGACTTTTTATGACTTAAAGTGGAATTCCTAAAAAACAAAATCTGGTACAGAAGAAATTAATTTTTGAAATTATAGTTAATTCGAATGAATACATTTTCAGCCAAAATTGTTCAATATAATTTTAGATGTACAATCAAATTGGTAATCGGAATTACTATTCTATAATATTTGCTTTTTTAAAGATAAATGCATTTTAAGTTAATTATTTGGAATGTTCTATAATAAAAAAATATAAACAAATAAATAAATATTTTTTTCAATCTAAAAATCTTCAATGAAGGAAAAAAAAACTTTAAAAAATGTTATCGAGATTCTGGTAAAACATTAAAAACATTTTTAATTCTACATTTCGAGAAAGTTTTGTTAGAGTGTCTACTTAGAGTCTTCATTTTTAACTCACAATATCTCGAAAACTATTGGTACAACTTTCAATGTTAAATGATGGCTAATTTTAAGTTGAAGAGTTAATGTTTTTAAAGGATTAAAATACTTACAATGCTGTCCTTAATTTTTATATATTAAGAACTTATTGTTAATAAAAACATCTGAGTTAATTTGCGTGATGATGACAAATCTGAGATACAATTTTTTGAAAATAAAAACTGGGTTTTCGACGCGCCACGCGCAGAAAAGGGAAAATGACGAATACGGGAAAAAATCGAGTTTTTTGACTAAAATGCGATAACTTGAAAATTTCAGCAATGACCTATACATGTTAGGGTACCAAAATTTTCGTAATTAAAATACGAAACTTATGGTTGGAATCTGAAATTTCATTTTTCCGATGGTGCAAAATTTAAACACCACCATAAAATAACTTTTTTGTTCGATTTCGAATCCTCGGGAAAATTGTAGATTCCAGAAAAAAAACTCCATGAAAAAACAAACAGAAATTAATCTATGACTTTTTATAACTAAATGATAAATTCTTAAACCTTTTTTTCTCAAGAGGCTTGTTTACAATTTGGATCTGGTTGAATTTTGAGAAACATCACTGAACTGTAGAGTATAAAAAGTTGGATTCACCATTCCAATAAACTTCAGTCCCATTTATTGTTAATGGCGGACCCCCTTGCTTAAAAAATCTCTGTTTAAGGGGTTGTAAATGTACATGTAAATTGGCAAAACTGTAAATGGTTGGTAAGAGCAAACAATTAATCTTATAAATATACATTTTTAACTATAAACAACATTAGTTTTAAGACATTCGATTGTACCATTGCTGAGATAAAGCTATTTTAAGTTAGCAGTTTCAAAAAACGGGTGCCACGATTTCTCAACACTGCTTCGACCAAATCTGCACAAAATTTGGGTAAAAACTCGTTAAACTGATTCCTTAAGCAAGATGAAGGCCGATTTTCAAAAACTAAATATTAAAAAAGTTGCTAATATGTTTTTGTTTTTCATATAAAAAATCGTTAGTTTTTGATTTTTGTATTTAAATAAACGCAAAATTTCACAATCGGGCTTCGTCAAGCACACGGTATATGTCTTAAGAGCAGCCATGCCAGATATACAGATAAATCTGTATTTTACATATTTTTCGATCCCAAAAATCCCCAAAATCTTTATATACTTATTTATTTATATATTTTTTAAAATGGTTATTTTTGAAAATTTCAACAATTTAGTAATTAAATTATGCTTTAATATGATAAAAAAGCTTATATCTGTGGTTAAAAACTTCAAAATGTCTTCTATTGCTTTAAATTTGATATGATACAGATAATATACAGATTTATTTTCAAGAAAATACAGGTTTCCCCCCAAAAAAATCGTGCAACGTTGCTTGAGAGTCTTCACCTCAAATTTCAGCCAATTTGGTTCATCCCATCTCGAGTTATCGGGTGCCACGAGCAACTCTGTATTTATAGAAAAAAAAATCCCACGTTTGACAGTTCGCTTTGGACATGGCAAAATTTCAAACTTAAATCGTCTTTTACTCAGATTAATTATGAAGTAACTTCGTGAAACTTTCAGGAGTGATTGCAAATCATCTTTCTAGTGAATTTAATGGATTTTCTGTAATATGAAATTTTGTGATTTTCTACATGTATGTAACCCCTTAAAGGTGTTATTTTAAGGCCAAAATTGAAATAATTAAGTATTGACCGTTAATTAACCTGAATTACATCCTGATGCCCTTAACTTTTACTTTGAATTTGTATAAAAAATTGTGAAGCTTGTGATGCAGAAATTTAAATAAGTTTTTTTAAGTCATCTTTTTCCACGATACCGAGTGTGGGGATTACACCCCACAAAAGGGACCGCTGTGCCAAGTGCATCGTATCGCATCTTGAAGTCCATCGTCATCGGCGGCCGGGGCGGGCTCCTCCTCCTGGTAATAGAAAACGTAATCATTTCATTACGTTTCAAAGCGGATTACCAGCGAACCACAGAGAGCCACCCTGAAAGAGTGTCACTGAAGAGGACTGATTCCGTGAATGGGGTGTGTGTGTGTGTGCGGGTTCCCTGGACAGAAGCTGATAGCATCATGAGCCAGGCTAGCAGGAATCGAGTGTCAGAAAGTGAGCTGAAGCTTCATCGGAATGGGTTCGGCTGTTTGCGAGTTAAAGTTGATGGAGCAATTGGTATTCCTTAAGTTTAATTGGTCCTCCCCATAGTATCATAGCTCGAAGGGCACGTCGACGAACTCAATTTCTACTCGAAGGGACACTACTGTACCTTATGATACAAGTTTCGAAAAAGCGAACACGTATCAAAATGATGTTCTTCAAGACTTAATATTTCCTAATTACTCCCACGTCACAGCTTCCACGAGCTGCCACGTAATCCCCGTTGACGATCCTGATGAATCTGCCTGCCTCACCGGTAGTACGTATACACGTAATACTACCTTTCCCACCCCTGAACTGCATACATTCATCTTTAGTATTCCACTTTGGCGAAACAAGCGGATCCATTAAACGTGTTTTGAATATTTAATACCCCATCTTTGCTCTCGAAGCTTTCGAAGCTTTCGTCCTTTTTTGCTCCAGTTTGTTCAGCTTTTTCAGTTTGTTTTTAGAGAAACAGAGAGAGCGCGCGCAGAAAAGAGCAAAAAATGCATAAATTGCGCTTTTTATAATAATATTCACGGGGGCAAGTGCCTCCTGCTGGCAGCACTGCCTCTCTATAGATATTTTCATGTTCCTTGGCCACGTTATTTTTCGGCTTCTGGGACTGTTGTTTTAACGTCTGCAGATGATTAAGCTGCCTTTTTGTCTGCCTTTGAGAGCTTTTGCTGCGCCTCCCGCAAAGTAGCTTTCTCCTTCCGTTTCCACTCTTTTTTAAGAGGATGAGCTTTATATTCCACGTAGATATGCTCTTTGGATTTCGCAAAAAAAAAAAAAAAAACCCAGATGAGCAAACGGACGTAGAGAGTAATTGAATTTCTCCACACTTTAATTGGCCTTCGCTTGTCCGGGTGCCCAATATTTCGCCGTCAAAAGTGCTGCGTCCCATTTCATAAATTCGGAACACGATCCCACGGCTCCTCGCCCCGAGGCCCCGAAATGTCACGCACAAAAATTGCTCATTCCAGGCTTGTCGTCGTTTCAAAGCGGAATTTGGATCATCCGCGTGCACCCGTCTTCTCCCCGATGACGCCTGTCTGACCCGCGTGACAGTTGTCTTTGATTTTTGGCTCCTTTTATGTCACTCAAAGGAAAGAAAAAGGGAGAGGCCCTCTTTTTTTAATGGAGGAATTCTTTCCGAGAAGAGATGTTTAGAACTTGAAAATTATGAGAGAAGATCGTTTTAAATTAGTCCAAGATAATGTAAATTTTTGAATAGCGTTAGACAAAAACTTTCATTGGTTAAAAAATTAAACATTTAAAAAAATTGTGCGTTTCCCTTTGACCAAAACAGCAATTTTACCAAAATTGCCAAAATTACCAAAATTACCAAAATTACCAAAATTACCAAAATTACCAAAATTACCAAAATTACCAAAATTACCAAAATTACCAAAATCACCAAAATTACCAAAATTACCAAAATTACCAAAATTACCAAATTACCAATTGCCAAAGTGCCAAAATTACCAAATTACCAAAATTACCAATTGCCAAAATTACCAAAATTACCAAGGTGCCAAATTACCAAAATTACCAAATTGCCAAATTACCAAAATTACCAAGGTGCCAAAATTACCAAGGTGCCAAATGACCAAATTACCAAGGTGCAATTACCAAAATTGCCAAGGTGCCAAGGTGCCAATTGCCAAAATTGCAAAGGTGCCAAAATGCCAAAATTACCAAGGTGCCAATTGCCAAAATGCCAAATTGCAAATTGCCAAATTACCAATTGCCAAAATTGCCAAGGTGCAAGGTACCAAAATACCAAAATTACCAAAATTACCAAAATTACCAAAATTACCAAAATTACCAAAATTACCAAATTACCAAAATTACCAAAATTACCAAAGGTACCAAAATTGCAAAATTACCAAATTACCAAAATTACCAAGGTGCAAATTACCAAAATTACCAAATTACCAAAATTACCAAAATTACCAAAATTACCAAAATTACCAAAATTACCAAAATTATCAAAATTACCAAAATTACCAAATGACCAAATGACCAAAATAACCAAAATTACCAAAATTACCAAAGGTACAAAATTACCAAAATTACCAAAATTACCAAAATTACCAAAATCATCAATATTACCAAAATCATATAATTACCAAAATTACCAAATTACCAAAATTACCAATTATCAAAATTACCAAAATTACCAAAATTACCAAATTACCAAAATTACCAAAATTACCAAAATTACCAAAATTACCAAAATTACCAAAATTACCAAAATTACCAAAATTACCAAAATTACCAAAATTACCAAAATTACCGAAATTACCAAAATTACCGAAATTACCAAAATTACCAAAAAAAAAACAAAATTACCAAAATTACCAAAATTACCAAAATAAATTATGAGAGAAGATCGTTTTAAATTAGTCCAAGATAATGTAAATTTTTGAATAGCGTTAGACAAAAACTTTCATTGGTTAAAAAATTAAACATTTAAAAAAATTGTGCGTTTCCCTTTGACCAAAACAGCAATTTTACCAAAATTGCCAAAATTACCAAAATTACCAAAATTACAAAATTACCAAAATTACAAAATTACCAAAATACCAAATTACCAAAATTACCAAATTACCAAAATTACCAAAATTACCAAAATTACCAAATTGCCAAATTGCCAAGGTGCAAAATTACCAAAGGTGCCAAGGTGCAAAATTGCCAAGGTGCCAAAGGTGCCAGGTGCAAGGTACCAAATTGCAAAATTGCAAAATGCCAAAATGCCAAATTGCCAAAATTGCAAATTACCAAAATTACCAAATTACCAAAATTGCAAAGTGCCAAAATGCCAAAATACCAAATTGCAAAATTACCAAAATTACCAAAATTACCAAAATTACCAAAATTACCAAAATTACCAAAATTACCAAAATTATCAAAATTACCAAAATTACCAAAATGACCAAAATGACCAAAATAACCAAAATTACCAAAATTACCAAAATTACCAAAATTACCAAAATTACCAAAATTACCAAAATTACCAAAATCATCAATATTACCAAAATTACCATAATTACCAAAATTACCAAAATTACCAAAATTACCAAAATTATCAAAATTACCAAAATTACCAAAATTACCAAAATTACCAAAATTACCAAAATTACCAAAATTACCAAAATTACCATAATTACCAAAATTACCAAAATTACCAAAATTACCAAAATTACCAAAATTACCAAAATTACCGAAATTACCAAAATTACCGAAATTACCAAAATTACCAAAAAAAAAAACAAAATTACCAAAATTACCAAAATAACCATCAATCAATGGTTCATTTATAAAGTAAAAATACAATTTTGACAGAAAATGACCACAATGATCAAAATGACCAAAATGACAAAAATGACCAAATGATGAAAATGACCAAAATGACCAAAATAACCAAATATGAAGGACAGTGATGGGGCCTAATAATATGAAAAAAACCCTGGTTTGAAAAATCTGAAATTATTAATTGCAAAAAAATAGAAAAAAAATAATCGAAGTATAGTTTTGCCAAATCAAGCTTTGTTTTAAGAAAAGTATTTAAAAAAAAAGTTTTTTTTGAGTTTAACTTTTTTTTCCAGTTTTTGTATGGACAGCATCCAAAGAACTTGTATAAAGAAAATAATGATGCAAAATGGATTATTTGTACAGTCATGCCTCGGTTTTGCACGCCTCGGTTTTGCACTGTCCCGGTTTTGATTCGCTGTATTTTCGAAAAAAATATTCAAAATTTATGTTATTTTACAATATACGTATCAAATGATCGGGGTTTTTCAATACATTTCCAATGTCATAACTTTTTAAAATGCTTCAGAATTTTCACATAACTACTTTTTATTTGAAAAATACTCGAAATTTCAGTTTTTCTCAAAATGGGTAGCAAATATCCGGGATTTTTTATACATTTTGAATTTTATAACTTTTGTTTAAAAATACTACAAATTTGCACAAAATTACGTATGTAAAAAAAAAATCAAAATATATATTTTTTTGCAATAAAGGTATCGAATGATCGGGAGCAATGCTTGAAAAGGGGTCGATCACTGAACGGGACTTCTCGATATTCGATAGAGCTTTCTGTCAGCGATCATTTCCCAAAACGATATATACTGACACACAACGCCTATCATGACCGTCATTGCTTGGCGACGGTCGGTAAACGTAAACCCGAAGACGAATCGAAGCAGCCGCCCGAACGAGACAACGTGCTCTTTCTCTTTCTCTCGTTTTTGTCTCTCTCTTCCTAGTGTATGCTGCGTGGTGACAGAAATCATATGATTGCTATCATTGGAAAGATGATCGGAATCTCGATAGAATGTCAAACGACCGCTCTCTAGTCGATTTTTCTCCAGAAGGGAAGTCAATGATTGTGTGAGTGACTTTGCGTAGCACTCATTCCTTTGTGTGTGAAACGAACGAAAGCAGAATGTAGAAATCAGGTTGTCGTGGTGAAGACGATTGGAGTGCTCTGTCAGCTATCACAAAAAAGTCGAAATTTCGCAAGCCCTTCGGGAGGTATTCAAACATTTCGAAGGCTAATTTTTTTTCAAAATACTACATTTTTTCACAAAACAACGTTTTTTTCGATGTAATTATAATTTCAATGGATAGCTGCCATCATTCGGATTTCATAACACTATAATTGTTCGATGTTTGCATGATTTTTTCTTGCGATTATAGCCAATGTCTGCCATATAGCCGAAATCCAATAAGCTCTGTGCTTCAGTTATGCATGCCTCGGTTTTGCATCCCTCATATGCGATGCTAAACCGAGGCATGACTGTATATAAGGAATCGATATACAAAGTTGCATATAAATAGAAATGTACAATAAATAAAATCTGGATTCTTTTGCGAAATTATAGACAACTACTCATTAGCTGTTAAGTCGCTACAAAGTGTGATAAAAGATTATTCAAGACGTGACAAAAAATAGTGGATGTTTATTTTGACATAAAATGTTAGAACATAATTTAGAAACAGTTCATAATCTTGTTGCTTTTAGAAAATGTAACATTCCATTTTGAAATTAATCTAAATTACTTTTGGCATGAGCTGTCATTACATCCATGTCGAAGACAGAAGGTAGAAAATTTCCAATCAATTTAATTGAATTTCTTCCATTGCATCAGTTTTACCTCTTCAAACTCGGTTGCACAATTTATCTGAAAGTTTAGTTCAGCACAGAAACCGAATCCCTTGGACCATCAGGCCAAAACTACTTTCTCATAAACTGGCAACCGCGAGGACTGTCCAGAACCAGTCAGTTATAGAAAACGTTTTCGCTAAATCGACGTCGTCGTGCTATCTTGTCGCACCCGCCATTTTGACGTTCCGAGAAAAACGCGTTTTAATGTTTGACCTTGAATATACAAAAACGAGAGCACGCAATGTAAACAATAACAAACACGTTTTGTTTGGCTCACCATTCTGTGCATTGTCCCAAAGTTTGGTTGAAGTTGGTTGCTGGAGTCGAGTTATAATTACAAATGTTTACGGTAGTCTAGCTTGTACGTGCGACAAACGCATCCTGACTTTCCTGGCCTGAAATCCTTTGGCCTTTTGTCGCACTTACATCAATTTTCATGGAGTGACAAGATAGCACGACAAGATTGAAACTACTTTCATATGTAAAGTGACAAAAATGCACGGAGTTTTTTCGGTTTTTGTTGAATATCTCAGGATTGAAATCGAATTTTGTGGATCTGTGAAGGTCAAAAGGTGAGGCATTGTGAGCTGCACAAAATGGCGTTCTTAACTCAATTTGGCCCAAAATGCACGTACGACAAGTTAGCACGATGGCGACGAAATCAACTCTGAACGACGATGGCGAACGACTGTCGTGTATCAAAGCTCAGTGGCAGCTTTTTGCTACTGCTGTCAGCTCGAGCGTTCGGGATTAGTGTAGCGCTGATAAATGAAGCTTTATCCCTTCAAAGCGCGCCTTCCTAATGGCCGTCGAATGAGTCTAAATTGCACTTTGCCTTGGCCCAGGGGCGGACCCCGGGGAGATTTAAATTAATGATGGTCGTTTTACACCCACCCACGTTAACCCTTGAGTGACCCGTGCGAAATTTGCGCTGTCACCCATCCCCCCTCGGAACAAAATGGATGCCACAATTTGTCAAGCTTTAAGACGCGAGCCGTTCACCTGGGCGCACGCAACTTCTATTCAGGCACCAGCAACGTGGAATGTGGGTGGAACGTCATGCATCCCTGGAACCGTGGAACCGCGACGTCGACGTGACTGCGTTAATGTGTGCCGTGATGAATTCTTAATGCCCCCCAGGGCTTGAGCGATATGAAACAAAACTGTAAAGCCAAGGCGAGGACATGAAACCGGGGGAAAATCTCGGTGAAAATTTTTGCTTTATGTGTGGGAGGACTATGATGACGACCTCTCCTACCACGGTTTTGGGAGTGAATCGCTTCGATACCACTTCCGGCTGGATTTTTTTCCCACGGTGTGGTGGAGGGGTGGGGGATAATGTGGAGAATGGACCATGATTTTTGTGGTAATAAATAGTTTAAGAAATAAATAAAATTTGGGTAATTCTCCGCCAACTCACACAGCAGTTGCCCCGACCCCTCTTCGATTTGCGTTATTTATTTGCGTTTCTCTTAAAGCGTCCAATTTCCCCTCCCGGGAATTCCCGTAAAAAATATTTCCCGTTTCCTGAGAAATTTACAAATTTCCCGGGAATTCCCGAAATTAATGCGGAAGTATACATTTTCTTAATTTTTTAGACCCAATTTTATAAAAGTGCTTTAAAAAATGAAGAAACTCAATATAATTTTAAGATTTAGTTCTGATAATATTAATTTCTGAACCAACTGTAAATAGACCTTGCTCATTGAAAATAAACTATTACAACTTAGGTTTTTCGTAAAGAATAATTGAATAAGGAATAAATAATATTTAAACCTTGTACCGCTAAAGCAAAATTGAGATTGTTTACGTTTTTGTTTACCATGATGAAATTAGATGAAAATTGAATTGGTATCATTTTAAATATTTCAAAAAGGTTTTTTGAAAGATGGTTACTTCAATTCGTTAAAAAAAAATTTCATTCAAGGTAAAATAATTATGGAGCACTGGTGCAACCATGGTTGTTAGAAGGTTTAACATGAAAAATATGGAAGAGCGGTAGTGGGATGATGACAATTTATCGCATAATTTAATAATCATGTTTTCATTCTACGACAAAAGTTTAACAGAAGTCTGTTATGGAAAATACCATTCAAAATCATTTTAAAAACTACTTGTGAAATATGTGAAATCATTGAGTTGTTTGAAGTAAAACAAACACTAGAAGTTAGATTTTTAAGGAAAAACTAAAAAGCTTAACAATTTTGTTCAAGAGCTGACACCAGCATAACTTGGTTTAGAAAAGTTATTTGTTATGATAAAAATAATTTCTGAATGATTTCATTCGTTTCAACTTAATGTGTCAATCCATACTCTCTTAAACTGGTCACAGAGGCAAGTTTTAAAGAAATTTTAAGATGGTGAAGTATGGATTTATTTTTCTTACTGTCCAAACACTTTGATGAAAAAATACTTCTGAGCAAAAAATACCAGAGATCATTTTTTGATTAATTGTGCTAATGAAATCAGAAAAAAATTATACATTTTCTTGTAGTTGTATATTTTTTTACATGCAGTCAAGCTATTTGTTGGTCTTTACAATAATTTTGACCATTAAAGTCACTGTCTTATTCAATTTTGATGCAAAATATGATTCAAAACCTAGATTAGAACAATTTTCAATAAATTTAAATTTTCCCGGGAAATTGGTTGAAAATTTCCCGTTTCCCGGGAAATTTGTAACCCCGGGAAATTGGACGCTCTAGTTTCTCTTTGTTTTGTCGTTAGTGTCTGTCGCGTTTGACCTTGAACGGTCATGGTCGACACCACCAACTTTTTCAAAACTTGTTTTTGCAAAATCGCGATAAGACGTGATGGTTACAAGTAAACCCCTTAAATAACTCTGCAAAGTTTAAAAAAACATCAAATTTTAAAATCAAAAATTAATCTCTAAATGAAAAAAAAAAAAAAATCTCTTCTGGGTTAGGTCATTGCAACTATTTTTCAAAGTTTATGTCGTCCCCCCTTCAAAACTGGTCTGGAAAATCAGGAGGCTAGCTAGGCTAGCAGACAGCTAGAAAAAAATTCGAAAAAAACAAATCGTTGTTTTTCAAACATTTCAATTTTCAGAAACAAAACCTGTGGCTCATGCAATACTTTTGAATTTATATTCAATTTAAATCCTAATTAAAAAAAAATAAATCGTAATTTTGTCAAATATATTGATTCAAGGTAACATTATAAATTGGTGTTGTAAATTTGGCTTCCGTTTGTGGTGAACAAAAAAAAGTAGAAAAAACATCATTTAATTTTGAACTGCAAAATCGGATTTTTTATTACAAAAATACTTTACAGAAATTTTGTTAAAGCGCACAATTTTCGAGGTAAATCCACCAAAAGTTTATTTCTTATGACAGTTTTGAAATTTTTGTTTGAAATTTTGTATTTTTTAATCCGGCTGAAACTTTTTTTTTGCAGTCGGTATGCCCAAAAAGCCATTAATTTGTCCAAGGGGTAGCGAAGAAGCCGCCACCTTGGAAGTTCAGAAAACAAACACTGAGAATCAGTATTATACATATTACTATGGTAACACGAAGTGTGTTATCCTGTTTGAGCTAAAAAGTTCCATGCAAATATGTAAAAGCAAACTGAAAAATGTGTAATGCCGATTCTCAGTGCATGGAAGCACTGTTTGATTGACCTTAAGAAAAAGAGCAAAAAAAGGTTAATCACTTTTTTCGATATGAATTTTCAGCCAATATTTGGATGGAGTCTTCATAAATGTGATGATATTTGCCATCAGCAATTCAATGGATTGTTTTTTTTTAATTTATCGTTTGAATTGCGGTAAATTTGAAAATAAAAAATCCCAAACAAGGGTTTGTTAAGGGCTACCATTTCACAGCTAGTGTTTTTGTTTGACAATTGTGCTAATGTCGATTGTTGTCAGTTTGCTTTGGTCGGAATAGGGTTATCATACCCCTGAGTTTGTCCTTATAATTTTCTATAGAAATTTGGCAGCTGTCCATACAAAAATTATATATGAAAATTCAAAAATCTGTATCTTTTGAAGGAATTTTTTGATCGATTTGGTGTCTTCGGCAAGGTTGTTGGTAAGGACTTGGTTAATAACTACAACTATTTTCAACAAAAAAATACATAAAAATGGCTATAACATGAAAACGATGCACTTTATCAAAATTTTACTAAAGTAGTCTTTGATTGCTAATTTGATTTTACATGACAAAAATCTCAGAAAATTGCTCACTTGCCAAAATCAATCGAATCCTTTTAAATCACTTCTTAATCCACTAAGAATTAAAGCCAATCCCCCCAACCTGCCCATCATTTGCCGTTAACCAACAACATTCCAGCCAGCAGCAGCAGCGGGATACGATCGAGGACGTGCCCATCAACCGCAATGGGTGACCATCAGGACCACCCACCCATGTGCAATGAGCCACGACGCTGTGTTGAGCTGGAATTGTCCCTCCCCGGTGGCAGGAATGACAATCACCAACCGCCACGCCACGCCACGGATCATTTTATATGGCACTTTTATGGCTCGTCACTCCCCCGTAATGACCGTTTTGTGTTTTTCTTGTGTTTTATTCCCGAAACACACCCCCACTTCTCCTTAGAAGTGATGGATCATACTTTTCGGCGAATTTCTATTTTTAGATTTTTATGAGATTTATGAAACACACTCCAGCTAGTCACAGCTGGAAGTGCTTCTAGCAACGTTTTCAACGCGAAGCACCGTGTCAAACATGGCCCCGGAACAGACAACTTTTGGCCGAAAACTAGTTCCAACTCTTGCATCCCACCCCCGAGAAAACTTGCTCATCATGACAACAGCCGGAACTGTAAATAACCGTGCTGGCGAATGCAACTTTAATTAAAATTCTCAAAATAAATATAATCGCCAGTTGAGCGTCAAAAGTACCACCACCATTTGCGAGTTTCCAAATGGGACCGTGCATACTTTCGGTGGGGAAGAAGGGTCGCTTCCGGGGCATGTAGTTTTGCGAGCCGTTTCACCATGAACACAGTGGTCAAGGGTCAGAACGGGAGACCTTTGCAAGAGAGTGTGTGTGTCATTTCACCGAAATGGTCGTTTCATCGAATTTTTGTGGTTTATTTGAATCGTTGTTTACCCTTACAATTTAGTTATTACAAAAATTGAAAGTGTAAATTAACAAATAAATAATTTGAAAACGTATCCCAGTGAGATTCAACAAAACGACCATTCGACGAAACTACCACCCTCCATTACCCTCCCCGCGAAGCAAATGGAAGAAACTGCTTTTTGCGGTGATGGTCAACCACGTGGGTCGTGAATAATGGATGCAATAGGGGTTGAATGTGTGTGTGTGTCGTGCAAATGGCCACCATTTAGGAGTACCCACAGAAATGCCACGAAGAATGGTGCGGTTCAGCGCAGCGTACGAGAGATTTGCACGACTTGCAGGAGCAAAATTCTGCGGAATGTGCCCTGTGAACCGCGCTTGCTGATGAGAAAAGTCGATGATCTGTGTGATGTCTTGGTTAACGATTGCATTGCACAGTGGTCCAGATCGCAAAATTAAGTGGAAAATTGAGCTCTTTGTATTGTTTAATAACATTTGAAATGATGAAATAGCGAAAGCTACAATATTTGATCAATCAATTGAAATTTCTGGTATTTAAAATTGAGGCGAAAAGTCACCAATTGTGATTGGACACTCAATAATATTTTAACTGAATGGATTTAGGGGAAATATACCCATTCTAAACATATAAAATTTAAAGGTGTATCAACAATAAAGTGTTGCTTGCTCACTTTTATTTGAGCTATTTATAACATTGGAACATTCAAAAACACTTTATGAAAGCTGTAATTCGTGATCAAAATACTGATCGGCCGATAATAGAAATAGGCTGAGAAAGGGCATAGTTCCCCTACATGAAAAAGAAAATCTGAATAAATTATATAAATTAAAAAAGTGGAAAATGGATTTTCCGAAAAGCTTTTCTTTGAGCTTCAGAAGAGTTGTTGCAAATGGAAAGGGACATCTTTTGATTTGGTTGAAAATTAGGGTGGTTCACGATTAAAATGATTTTCAAAATCTAACTTTTCACGAATATTTTTGAGATTTATTTGTCTTCTAGAAAATTGTTGGGCTTGCCAACAGGGACGTGGCGTTACATCGTGCTGCCATTTGGTTTTGCCTTCCTCAACTGAGGCAAGGCTATAAAATCACTCGAAAAATGAACTTCTTAAATACGACTCCTAGATTTACCTTCACGTATACCTATCGACTCAGAATCAAATTCTGAACAAATGTCTGTGGGGATGTGTGTAGACATGATATTTTTTAAGACCCTATTAAATTTTATTCTGTTTAGTGAAGTACTTTTAAAGTTATGCCAAGAAAAAGTTTTTTTTGTAGCTACAAAAAAGGGTGATTTTTGTATAACCTAAAAGGCCGGCACGGTGCTCAAAATACCGTTATTATGAAAAAAAAATATGCAATCCGAGATTTTGGGGTCTATCGATTCCTTACACCATAGCGCATCTCTGTGCAAAAAATAAAAACAATCGCTGATGTAGTTTTTGAGATACAGCCCTTTTAAGATGTTACATCCGATTTTCAATAAGAAAACCAAAACAATCATTACAATTTTAGCATTTCAAAGAATATGTATTTCGAGATAATGTTGTTTTTTGCTTCATATGATTGTCAAGTATCTCTGGGCCATGTTTCAGAAGGTTTGCTGATGTAGTTTTCGAGATACAGCCATTTTAAAATGTTATTTCCGATTGTTTTTAAAGAAAATCCATAAAATCTATTCAATTTCAGCATTTTAAAGAATATGCATTTCGAGATAAAGGTGTTTTTTGCTTCATATGACTGTCGCAGAGCAATATCCCCAAAATAGGGGCAAAAAGTGATTTAGTTGTTCGTGCTTTTACAGCGATTTAAGGTATTTTTATCAAAATGTTGATAATGTACGAGCTAAAACATTAAAAAACCAACTTATTCATGTATAACAAACTAGCCTGCCTATAGCATCCTTTGAGAATGCATCAAATTAAAAGTGCGATCTGCTTAGTAGGCCCAAAATAGGGACATATACCCTATATCAGAATCTGCGCGAAATCTGTCCTCAAGCATTTTGCCCGTTACCGACAATTATCGACATAGGGACGTGGCGTCGCTATTTTTAGACTACGTTTTCCACTTTTTTCTCATCGAAACTGACTACTTTATCGACTTCATTTTGCTGGGCGAGATAGGACGCCGTCTATTTTTAGACGATGACTCAACACTTTTCCACTCTTGCACTTAAAAAACCAGATGGCAGCACGATGTAACGCCACGTCCCTATTGCTGACTGCTGTTTGTTGGTGTTGAGAAAAACATCTTATCAGAACGAGGATTGAACCATCGACTTCTTGGTTATTGCTCCGACACGCTACCACCGCGCCATGGACGCTTGATGAATTGTGAGGGACAGAACACCAACATATTATTCTCTCTGAAGTATTTCTCGGGGACGCGCCAGCATTATACAGACGTGCCTCGGTTTAGCACCGCATATGGGGAATGCAAAACCGAGGCGTGCATAACCGAGGCACAGAGCTTATGGGATTTTGGCTATATGGGAGACATTGGCTTTAATCGTACGAAAAATCATGCAAACATCAAAAATTATAGTGTTTTGGAATCGGGATGATGTCAGCTATCCATTAAAATTATTATTTCATGAAAGTTTTCACAAAAATACGTATTTTTCCTGTATTTCGAAAATGCATATTTTTTCCTAAAGAAACTAACAATATATTGTAATTGCAATATGGGTATCAAATGATCAGGGTTTTTTCATACATTTTGGATGTAACAATAACATTTTTAGAAAATACTCAAAATTTTCACAAAACTACGTATTTTCGAAAAAAATACTCAAAATTTCAATTCTTACAATATGGGTATCAAACGATCGGAATTTTTTCATACATTTCGAATGTAATAACAACATTTTTAGAAAATACTGAAAATTTTCACAAAACTACGGATTTTCGAAAAAATACTCAAAATTTCCATTTTTACAATATGGGTATCAAACGATCGAGATTTTTTCATACATTTCAAATGTAATAACAACATTTTTAGAAAATACTCAAAATTTTCACAAAACTACGTATTTTCGAAAAAATACTCAAAATTTCGATGTTTGCAATAATGGGTATCAAACGATCGGGATTTTTTTATACGTTTCGAATGTAATAACAACATTTTTAGAAAATACTCAAAATTTTCACAAAACTACGATTTTTTGAAAAAAAGTACTCAAAATTTCCGGTTTTACAATGTGGGTATCAAACAATCGGGATTTTTTCATACATTTCGAATATAATAACAACATTTTTAGAAAATACTAAAAATTTCACAAAACTACGTTTTTTCGAAAAAAAAAACGTAAATTTCTGTTGACGATACAAAGAAACAATTAATGAAAAAATCTCAACCATGTTAAACTCATATTGTAAAAAACTGAAATTTGGGGTATTTTTTTTTAAAAACGTAGTTTTGTGAAAATTTGGATATTTTCACAAATTTGTGTTAAAACTTTTGAAATGTATAAAAAAATCCCGAACATTTGATACCTCTTGTGAAAACCGGGAATTTTGAGTATTTTTTTCAAAAATATATAGTTTTGCGAAAACTTTGAGTATTTTAATTTTTTTACTTTCGAAATGTATGAAAAAATCCCGATTGTTTGATACCCATATTGCAAATATTGAAATTTAGAGTATTTTTTTTGAAAATACGTAGTTTTGTGAAAATTTTGAGTATTTTCTAAAAATGTTGTTATTACATTCGAAATGTATGAAAAAATCCCGATCGTTTGATACCCATATTGTAAATATTGAAATTTTTAATATTTTTTTTTGAAAATACGTAGTTTTGTGAAAATTATGAGTATTTAAAAAAAATGCTGTTATTAAATTCGAATTGTTTGAAAAAATCAAGATCGTTTGATACCCACATTGTAAAAACGGAAATTTTGAGTACCGTTTTTCAAAAATTCGTAGTTTTGTGAAAATTTTGAGTATTTTCTAAAAATGTTGTTAATACATTCGAAATGTATGAAAAAATCCCGATCGTTTGATACCCATATTGTAAAAATTAAAATTTTGAGTATTTTTTCGAAAATACGTAGTTTTGTGTATTTTCAGTATTTTCTAAAAATGTTGCTATTACATTCGAAATGTATGAAAAAATCTCGATCGTTTGATACCCATATTGTAAAAATTTAAATTTTGAGTATTTTTTCGAAAATACGTAGTTTTGTGAAAGTTTTGAGTATTTTCTAAAAATGTTATTGTTACTTCCAAAATGTATGAAAAAAAACCTGATCATTTGATACCCATATTGCAATATCAATATATTTTTGGTTTCTTTAGAGAAAAAATATGCATTTTCAAAATACAGGAAAAACACGTATTTTTGTAAAAATTTTCATGAAATAATAATTTTAATGGATAGCTGATATCATCCCGATTCCAAAACACTATAATTTTTAATGTTTGCATGAATATTCATAGAATTATAGCCAATGTCTCCCATATAGCCAAAATCCCATAAGCTCTGTGCTTCAGTTAAGCACTGGGCCGTGCTTAACCGAGGCAGCTGAACGGTGCAAAACCGGGGCAGTGCAAAACCGAGGCATGACTGTATGTGTTGGTGAGAACAACAGATCGCTGACACACGGGCTTGCTGCAAAAACTGTAACATTTTCTGCAGCAAATCCATTGTTGCAGATTTTGATATATATATTTTTCCTGTGGGTGTTCAAAAATCAGTTTATTGAACGTGGCAATTTAGTGTAAAGAGCTCTAAAAAATATTTTTTTTGACAAGCCAATATGGTAGAAAAGATGCAACTTTAAAACATATGTCTCGACAAAAGGGCAGTCCAAATTTTAAGCGAAGCACTGCATTTAAAAGACATTGTGGGATAATTAGTGAAGTTTTTATAATTTATTTTTTCCCCCTTGTTGTAGGTTTTTTGTGTGTTTAAAATGCTTTTTTAGTTCTATGGATAACCGAACTATCATTGTTTTGTTTTTTTTTTGTAAATCTTGTATTTTTTGCCAAGGTCGTTAATTCTGTCGTGAAACGAGGATATTTAAATTATTTTTTACAAAAAGACTTAAATTGTTAGGCTAATTTTATTGAAAAATAATGATTGAACAAGAAATTTTAAAATGAGAGATAATGTTCTTAATGAAAAAATGAACCTTCTGTGTTTATTGTTGATTCGAAAACAAAAGATAATTTCTCTAAAATTTACAACTTATTTTTTTCAGATGAGAAAAGAAAATTGGCAGAATTTTCGGCAATATTTTTGTGATTTTTTTCGTGTATCTCGTAAATATTGCTCTAATTTACTAAAACTTTGTGTACCATAATGTTTTATGTTAAAACTAGTTACCTCGCCTATTAGCAAAAGTGCTGCTTACAATTTACGAGACTTACTATCAATATCTGTTGCTAATATTTCTTCAGGATCATCGATTATTAAGTGCTGGGGAGAATTACTCTAATTAGGCCGTTGCAAATATTTTTCAAAGTTTATGTCGCCCTCCCCTTCAAAATTGGTCGGAAAAATCAGGGGGGCAAAAAAAATTCCCAAAAAACATCAAAATTTCCATGTAAATAGAAGTCTAACCATCTGTCGTAGTAGTGCATAATATATTTGCAAGCCTTTGCACTTATGGGTAATTCTCCGATAACTCACACTGCAGGTTCCCCGAACCCTCTTCTTTTTGCATGAAACTTTGGCCTTACGGTCCACATAAAATTTAAAGTCCTACATTTTGATCTCTTTTGAGGTCATGTTTTAAAACTTGCAAACTATCAAGAAAGCTTAGTAGTAATCGTGAAAATGGCTGTTTTTGCATGTGGGACATTTATGCGAACTAGGGTTATGTAGCCAGCGCAAATTAATTACCAAGCGCACTGACTGCTGCACTCGCTCTAAAACCGATTTTGCCTGGCATCATTATACACCGGTTTGTCGCTTAATTAATGAAATTTTGCTTTCTCGCGATGCCAACCCAGGCAGCATCCGCTCCGGAGTGCATGATAGATGGGGCACACTCGCTGTGTTCAGGTTAATGATAGGTCAGTGGTTTAGTTTCTGATGATTAAATTTAAGGATAGACATTTTCTGGCTTCTGCATAAATAACAATAGGGAAATTAATTTTAATTAAAGTTTGAAAACCTGAGAATTAAAAAAAATAAATTGGTCAAGTCACCCTACAAATTTCCAACAGCATCAGTCACAATGTAGCAAACATCCAGTGAAGGTTCTGTACAGAAAAGGCCAGCCATCCTGGCCGTGTCATCCGGGCCAGTAGTTGTTGCCTACCCAGTAAATATACGGAACAACACGGAAGGGGACGTCCCGGAGACTGGCGTTAGTTACTGTGCCAACTTGTCCCGTTTTTACTGTGCAGTTCAAAAATTTAAAATATTAGAATTTGAAGGAAAAAAATCTTTTCTTGAAAAACTATTAATGTATAGGTACAAAAAAAAACAAAATTAAAATTTTCAGCATTTTAAATAAATAAAATATCCATCAAAATTTCTAATCCACACTGTAACGTTCTTCAGCCCAGCGCACGTGTACGACTGGCACAGCATAACTTCGAAGGTATTGTCAGCTTCTCTGCGAACACTCGAGCACACTCGGCGAAACCACGTGTGTGTGTGGTACTTGACTTTTTAACAACCTTCACAGCTGCATAGACCATGCTGCTGCTGTTGCTAGCTTGAAGTAACACCGTGATACCATCGTCGGCGAGAAGAATGTTGTACCTCTTGTAGTTTTGTTGATTTTTTTTTTGACGAAGACTTTAGACAGTCTTGATTTTTAGTGAACTTTTCAGAACTTAATCCGAAGATTGACATTTATGAAATACTTGAAGATATATTCAGTTTTGAATTCAAAATTAATCCCAGAATGACATGTCCGATTAATACGTCACCGTCTCCTCGAGTCTTTCAAGTCATCGTCTCTCACCTGCAAAGAGAAATAAGAAAGAAAAAAGAGTTAAAATCCACACTCATCGTAACTTAATAACCGACAAATCTGAAACGAATGCAAAACTTCCACCTAATCCCACAGAATGACCACTCAGGTGTAACAACACCTGGTATGACAAACAGGGCGAACAACCTGCATCAGGTGGTCGATTATGAGCACACACGTGGGTAGTGTTGGCAGGACAACGACATTATGTTGGACATGCCGTGTGTCGACGAAACTGTTGAGCGCCAACTTTCCAGTAAGATAATAGCCAAGCCATAGCTCAAAACCACTCCGCTTAAAGGGTGGTTTTCCGGCGTGTGGAAAAGCTGGCTTAGCAAGTTTTCGTGGAAAGGAGAGAGATTTCTTCCCCGCACCCCCCCTCCCTTGTAAAAGCTGGGTTTGCAAATCTACCAAAGAAGATAAAGTTTGAAACAATGGGTTTTATGCCTCAATTTGGGGAGGTCCGTAATCCGAAATCCCGCAGGTGCCGGAAATTCTGCCGGAAGAGGCAAGAACTTGTTTGAGCGCTTTTTTTTGCTTTCGTGTCATAGTTTCCTCAAACAGAGCGCAAGCTTTCTCGTGGAATGATGAAATTTATGGGGTCACCTTTTTCCGGGACGGTTTGATTCTCCCGAGAAATCAACACTCTTCGGAGCTGGTTTCGATCGGGCTCGGGGAAAATCTCTGAACCCTTAAATTGTGAGTAAACAGGCGAGGTCGTGTGGGATGAGCGGACTCCTCGTACGTGATGGGACTGGCCAATCAGGGGGTGTGAAATGGGGAAAATATTGGATGAGCACTTTTTAAATGGAGCAGTTCTTTATAAAATCAATACAGGGTTTTTTATTTCCAAAAGAAAATGAACTTTGAAAGAAAAGTATATTTTGTACGCTTTGGGTTAAATTCAGAAAAAAATGCTTGAAGTATGAAAAATATAGGCAAGTTCATCAAAATCCATTTGAATTTAAGTGATTTTAGTGAATTTAGTCAAAATTAGTCAAAAATTGGTATGTCAATGATAGTTGAAGTAAGTCAAAGTGGTTGAAATTCAAGTGGATTGTATTCGGTTGAAGTCAGCCGAAGCTGGTTCATTTTCTTGAATAATCTTATTTCAAAACAGTCTTAATTAGTGAAAGGCCTACCAAAGCTAATTAAGGCTAGCAGAGGACAGCCACATTTAGACGAACGTAATTTAAAATAGACAAAGATTGATGAAGATTACAGAAGTTAAATATGAAGTTGAAGTTATTCAAATTGACCAATTGATCAAATGTATGGCTGTCAAAGCATATCAATTTAGTTGAACTTAGTCAATGTCAGTACAAGTCATTCTCAATTGATAAATTCAAGTTTCTTCCTTCTAATGCTAAACTTTTTCTGGAAATATTTGTTGTTATCTTGTTCAGGAGATCATTTTGAGCATTGTTTATTCTACGAATACCTACTGTGTTTGCAATTTCTCCATTCATTATTAGTTTTTGTTTTTTATTTATTTCTTTTGTTTTTTAGTTTTTTTAGTTGTTGTAGGCTTTTTCTACAAACCTCTATGATTTATTTTTAAATTTAAGTTTTTCTTAACATTACAGTCCCATTTTCGATTTTTAAAATGTTTTTTACTTTTGAAACATGTTTCAAACATTTGCTTTTATGTCTCAACAAAGTGTGCCAAAATATTGTCGGGGACATAACAAAAAAGACTGCATATTCACTATAAAAAAAAAGTTAGTGAAAATACAGCCAAAACAAAACAATGATTTTCTATAAATTCACCAGTTTTACTTTCCAATGCCTTTCGACTTTTCAAAACTGGATAAATAGATTTTTTGCTAAATTTGAGCAAGTCAAAGTTAATGTTAAACAAAGTTACTTTATTCCGTTAATCATTCTTTATTACCCAAGTAGCAAACAATTTCAAGAGCTTTTTAAGATAGCAACCGCAGGGCAGTATGGATCGTGGTCAAACTTGAAAAAAATCCAAAAAATGAGAGTGCAGAAAAAAATGCTGAAAATCATAATTTTAAGTTGAAAAAACAGCACAATGGATTGATAAGTATGAAATGAAAAAAAAAATGTGTAACATTTAGTTTTGTATTTTGAATCAAATACAGGAAGCACGTATTTAACATAAATTTTAACACCACAGATTGTGAAATGAGAAAACTTAAGGAAAAATAATACATTCATAAATTATTTGATATTTTACAAGTAGTCGGTATGTAACAACTTTGAATAAAATAAGTGCCAATTTTGAGGAACATAAAATGCTATCTTTCCGAAAAATTTAGGAAAGGCAAAAAATCTTTCCCAAATTATTTATGTTTGGAAAATAGTGATAAAAAATACGAAAAAGGTATAAACATAATTCTCGCTTATATTTCAAAAGGTTCTATATACAAAACCATGAAGCATTGATTGTTTTGAAAAAGTAATCTAGAATTGAACTAAATTTTGTAATGAAAAATCAATTTTAAAATTAAATGTACTTTAGAGAAATTTTTAAAAGGTTCTCTAGCAATGTTAATTTAATTTGAAGTAACCTTTAGATTAAAAAAATATATTGAAATCTACCACAACTTTTGGAAATGTCCAAATCAATTGTTTTGCCTTTTTTTAAATTTATTATGATTAATTTGTATTGAAAATTTTCATTTTTTATCATTGAAAACCTGACCATTAGGTAGCGTGATATCGGTGATCATCAAATATGGGCTATTTCAAGCAAAACATTGTTATAGGGCTAAAGCCGAAGTGTAAACAAAGAGTCTATCCTGCTCATGTCAGTTGATGTTTACATTAGGAACGAGCAGGATAGACTCTTTGTTTACACTTCGGCTTCGACCCTATTACAATGTTTTGCTTGAATTGATCAACACTAAACAAATCTTATTTTTACTGTTTTTTGGCGTTCGTGGTCACAGCAACCAAAGGCCGTGTCAAGAAAGTTCGAAATGAAAGCAAAATGCAGGGAATTTTCTCAGCTTTTCGTTTTTTTAATGAATCGGGAAACATGAGCTATAACTTGAGAACGGTGCTCTTTAACAAAATGGCTCTATGGTACTTTTTGAGGGCAAAATTTATTTTACATTTTACATACATTATTATTTACTTTTTTATTAAATCATTATTTAAAAAAACACATTTTTTTGTCCTTTCTGGAATTTCCTGATTAGATGGCATTTATGTTCCCGAAAATATATCAAAAATTAAAAAGATATAATGACCGATTCTTAGCGAAGCTACACCAAAATGTCACTGTTTTCAATTTTCAATGTGATTTTTTATATGAAAAATTTATTTTAATTATGATCTAATAATTGCAATGTGCTTTAAATGCGTTTTCTTATCTGAAATGCCAAAAATATTGACCAAATAAGGTTTGCAAGTCATTGAATGGGAGAGGAGTTTTTTTCATAAATCTGCTCCTTTCGTTGTCCCGTCAAAAATATGGCAAAACTCAAATCTCAACCAAATCTTTCGGTTCAAAGCAAAATATTCGTTTTCATTTTGTGATAATGTGTAGAAGACAAAGTTTTAAAAATCAATCTGGCAAAACTGTGTCGATTTTTTTGGTGTGCCTTTTAAAATTCCAGTTTTACGATGTTGTCCCGTCACGCTACATTTTCATTTCAGGAGAAGCACAGGTATAACATTGGGGGGTTTCTTCTTTAATTGTGCCACTACAGCCAAAACGCTGAAAAAAACTTGGGATTTTTTTGAAAAGGAGCCGAAGAATCGGTCTAATACTGATTTTGGAAACCAATTTTTTATGACAAAAAATTATTCAAAAATCTGCATTCATCCGTACCGGAAACTTTGACGATAAACACGACAATATATCGATAAATAAACAAAAATACAGATTGTGAGTATTTTCCCAAGAATTTTTAATGAATGAGTGATAGAAAAACTATCATTTGATGGATCCCTGCACCAAAAAATCAGATTGTATAGCGACCATCACCATAGCTTGTGAGTTCTCTTCTTTTATTTCGTGCTTGCCAGCAACAGCATTCTCATTCTATCACTCCTTCTCTTTCACGAACACTCACCGAAGATTCTTTTGTTTTCTCAGGAAATCGCATTGAAAGAACGCGAGAGGGAGATTGGGAACCGATCACGCATTACGTCCCGTTGAACTGCGTTGGCAAGCTTTTTTTTTCTTGTGACGACTTATGTGGATACGTTCTGTTGAGGGAGGATGATTGTGAATCCGCAGGTCTTGAGTAAACACGCGATAGAGACCGACAATTCTTGGTGCTGAGAATCTCACGACAAGAAAAAATCAAAAATAGAAGTTAAATTCATTTGATAATTTATTTAGTAATTTTCATTTTTCAGAGAACTTTTCATCTGGACTCCTTACTAATGAAGCCTCCTTACCTAAAACCGGACCAAGCTCCTCCCTTAGCTGTCAGTTGTATTTCAATTAGGACCTTTTTTCTCATGGAACAATCCAGTCTCAAATTGGGGAGGATACACTGGAAGGATCGTCCCAATCTCTCGCTGTCATCGCTCGCTGATCCAACTCTGGCGAAATAATTATCTGAATCCACAAATCGTTCCTTTGTGTTCACTCTCATAAGCATTACACTAGCACACATTCAGACAAAGTGGACTTTGAACATCAGCACTTTTTGGACCCAAACCCGTTTTCGTTTTTTTCGTTCTGCCATCGGAGCAAAAGCTCTCTCCCTTTTGGAGCTTTTTTTAGTGAACAGTGGCGACGCGAGATGTACACGCCGGAGATTATGCTTCATGCATAAATTATCGCGCGGTGTCGTTGATTATGTAATTATGCAAATCGCACAAGTGGCGTTTATCCACCCGGCCATCAGCCCGAATCAGGCAACCGCTCTGATACAAGGATTTGGCCTGGCTGGTCCTTCTAACTGACTGAATTTTGAAGTTTGAAAACAAAAAAATATTCTGGTTTTAAATTTTCAAAATAATATTTTATTGCACAAATAGAATTAACATTTTTTTTTCAACATTATTTATAATATTTTTTCAGTGCTCCAAGGTTTCATCTGACCTGGTTTCTAGGACAAGTCTTCGCTGAGCTGTCGGTGTGTGTTTTCAAAGTCAAATTTCGGCGAAATTCATGTTTTATGGTAATAGCCATTCCGGGGAGAGCCTGGTGGAACAAATTAAGTTTTGCGGACCGACGATGACAGCCACCAACGAACGTCACTAAGTGGAAGCATTGCGATGTAATGAGTATGTTTGGCGAATTAATGAGCGGAGGAGCGCCTCTGTGCGGAGTGTTTAATTATGTCGTGAGAATGTATCTAGTTGTGACTTAATTGGGACAAATCAGTAGTTGCGAATGAAGTTAGAGTCAGTTAGATACTTTGGGTGAATTCAAAATTGAGCATGAGCATGAGCATGAGAGATCACCCATGGTTGCCCCTCCGTTGCTGAACAGAACCGTAATATCTTTTCAGCACTACTGATTATAGGCTTCGACGATCTAGTGGTGTTTCCCTTATCAACAGCATGTATGAATGCGCTGAAAAAATAAAACACCATGATTGCTAAAGCTAGATCAGTTGCGAATAGGTAACAGTCATTGGCCACCAACGGCGCCCGCCATGTCAGTTTGTAGACCTCGATTTTAGGGACGGAAATGTTAGTTAGCGCAGGTTGCTACTAGGGCAGCTGATTTACTCTGTGCTTACACCCCACAAGCGCCAGGAACCTGAAAACTTGTTAGTAGGATAGGGTGTTTGGTCAGGATTCATCATAGAAGATGATGATGCGACCCAAAATCATAGTGTTTGTTGAAAGATGTTATATATTATTCTCAAGGCAAACAATCGGATGCTGCGGATGAGACATTTCCCGTTTATCGGTTGTTAAATTTTAAATGAAATGGTCTAGTCTTAGACAGCTGGCTGTGGAAAGATAGAACCAAAATCATTTGTAATTAAAGAATGAAGGATTAAACAATGTAACTTTTAACTTGAGATGATTTTACGAGTTTTAAATGATTGATGTTTAGTGAGGTACTGATTAACGGTGCGAACGACGAGTTTCGATGTGTATCGAGCTGAAATGGTATGATAGGGTGTTGATAGGGTCAAATCAAACTGGCTAGTTGTCATCGGGACAGCCAAAGCCAGCCGCACCTTCACACGCACACACGCACGCGAGAAAAACGAAAAACACACCGACGGCGGACGCGAAAATTCTTACGACCCTACGGAAAGGAATCGCAAATCTGACTGGCTCAACTGTCATCCATACTTTGGGTAAATTCAAAATTAATTATAAAATGATTTTTAAAAATATTGTTTATGGAAAATTCCTAACAAATTATATGTACTAGTCAAAGTTGCAAGCAATATGAGCTTTCCTAAGCTCATCTAAGTCAGTCAAAGTAAAAATTAAGCAAAACTAAATCCTGTCAAATTAGGATAGAAATTTGGAAGCCTCACAATGTTCAACCTTGATTCAATGTTTTTGCATAAACATGTAATTCCACTTGCAATATCTTATCTTCCCGTAAAAATAATGAAAATATCCATGTTGACCAAACATTCCTGTAATAATAACCACCCACTACGATCCCCCCCCCCCTCGAGCACGTCCACTTAGTTCCGTTACACGGACGCGCACGGCTATTTGCATTTGCTCATTAAGATTGTTATTTTTACGTGCCCCACCACGTGGCAAATGTTCGCAAGGCCATCGCACACGTAACGAACCGAAAGCCACCCTCTACCCCCCCCCCCTTCCCCGCACCCCTAACACGCACACTGCTACGCAATCGGAAAAGCTTTCCAGGTCGCTTTTTCCACCGCACACTCGAAAAAGTGGCGTATCATGTTTTGTCTGCTGAGAAAGCAATTTTCCCGTTGCTTATCACAATTTCGTGTTTATTTTATGTGGCTCCCGGTTGTTCCGTGGTCGTCTCTCCCTGCCTCAGGGCCAGATTTGGTGCGTGTGACCACTTTGTGGAGCGGGCGTGGAGGGTAAAAATTTGAATTTCTGATAATAAAATCCTGGGGCCTACGGTACAGCGAAGAGGTGAAAGCTTGGTTGAATTATGTATTTTTTTCTTTACGATTTTGATATCAATTTATTAGATCAAAGAAACTTACCAAAATCATGAAAAGTCTCGATAGAACAAGGATCTATGAATCAATGAATATCTATGATTATTTCCTTCCTCACCAAACCGATTTCAATAATGTGGTTTGGTTGAGCGTTTAAACAGAATGCATTACTGTGAATACACAAAGACGACGAAACACTCGTCTCTTTTTATTCACAATTTCATAAGCTTTCTGTTTGTAACTGATTGCGCCTGAATGCAACTAAAAGCCTTTCAAGGGGCATATATTTTCATTGGGCATATATCAGCATAAATGTGGCTTTTTTAAGAAAATGGTTGAAATTGTAGTGTTCAAATGCGCAAAATACTTTGTTCCTAATATTTATATATTTTAAGACTGGGTATTACTTTAACGTATATAAATGATTTTTATTCAAAAATTCCTTTTAAATTATATCATTTGCCTTTTAGTTTAATTCTGTGGGGAAAATCAAAACAAATGTAAAAAATTGAAACAGCTGTTGAAGACATAAATCTAAGATCTGACAAAAACAAAAATTGTATCGAAAAAAAAGATTTTGCATCGAAAATTTTAAAAAAATCTTAAGATTTTTTAATAAACCCAAACATGCTAAAAATGATTTTAAACGCAGAAGAATGTATTTTAATTTGATTTCAGCTGGTTGCACTTGAATTTTCATTGAAATTTTGAAGTTTATTGTAAATTTTTTTGCCCCTGATTTTCGGGCCAATTTTGAAGGGGGGTGACAAAACTTTTAAAAATATTTGTACCAGCCTAAACGGAAATATAGAAATCAAATTAATAAACCGATTATCAAATTTAATGCTGTTAATGATAGTCAACTTTCATTTCAACCTTCAAAATGTAAACAAATGTTTAGACAAATGGTTTTGGTGGCCATTTTAAAATTCTAGGGATTTAAAAAAAAAATTTGCCGATTCCCAGGAAATTAAAAAGCAAGGAAAATTGGACGCCCAAAAAAATTGTTTTCCGCAGGAAAGTCAATGTTTTTGAAGATCATTTTTACATTTTCTATAAGACTATTGGCAATCGTTCATAAAAATTCTTCAAAAAATTTTTTTATTGGATTCTTCACACAAAAAAAAATGAATTGGGGTAATTCTCCGCCAACTCACACAGCAGTTGCCCCGACCCATCTTCGATTTGCGTGAAACTTTGTCCTAAGGGGTAACTTTTGTCCCTGATCACGAATCCGAGGTCCGTTTTTTGATATCTCGTGACGGAGGGGCGGTACGACCCCTTCCATTTTTTAACATGCGAAAAAAGAGGTGTTTTTCAATAATTTGCAGCCTGAAACGGTGATGAGATAGAAATTTGGTGTCAAAGGGACTTTTATGTGAAATGAGACGCCTGATTTGATGGCGTACTCAGAATTCCGAAAAAACGTTTTTTTCATAGATAAAACACTAAAAAAGGTTTAAAAATTCTCCCATTTTCCGTTACTTGACTGTAAAAATTTTTGGAACATGTCATTTTATGGGAAATTTAATGTACTTTTCAAATCTACATTGACCCAGAAGGGTCATTTTTCATTACAACAAAATTTTTCATTTTAAAATTTCTTGTTTTTCTAACTTTGCAGGGTTATTTTTTAGAGTATAACAATGTTCTAACAATGTTCTGTAGAGCAGACAATTACAAAAATTTTGATATATAGACATTAGGGGTTTGCTTATAAACATCACGAGTTATCGCGATTTTACGAAAAAAAAGTTTTGAAAAAGTTGGTCGTCATCGATCATGGCCGTTCATGGTCACCCGCGACAGACACGGACGACGAAACAAAGAGAAACGTAAAAATTAACTTTTTCAAAACATTTTTCGTAAAATCGCAATCACTCGTGATGTTTATAAGCAATTCTCTTATGTCTATATATCAAAATTTTTGTAATTGTCTGTTATACAACTTTGTAGAACATTGTTACACTCTAAAAAATAACCCTGCAAAGTTAGAAAAAACACGAAATTTTAAAATGAAAATTTTTGTTCTAAATGAAAAAATGACCTTTCTGGGTCAATGTAGATTCGAAAAGTACATTAAATTTCCCATAAAATGACATGTTCCAAAAATTTTTACAGTCGAGTAACGGAAAATGGGAGAATTTTTAAAACTTTTTTAGTGTTTTTTCGATGAAAATACGTTTTTCGGAATGCTTATTTTACATAAAAGTTCATGTGACACAAAATTTCTATCTCATCACCGTTTCAGGCTGCACATTATTGAAAAACACCTCTTTTTCGCATGTTCAAAAATGGAAGGGGTCGTACCGCCCTCCGTCACGAATTTTCAAAAACGGACGTCGGTTTCGTGATCAGGGACAAAAGTTACCCTTAGGACAAAGTTTCACGCAAATCGAAGAGGGGTAGGGGCAACTTTTCCCGATTTCGTGTGAGTTGGTAGAGAATTATCCATTGCGCAAATAACCATTTGGGGTCTGGAATATCCAAAAAAGATTCTACGTGGTTCATGGATAAACTCTTTTAGAAAATTCTCATTTAAGTTAAGTTTTAGAAAATTCTCATTTAACCCCATTTGACAGTGTTGAAAAAATCATTGTGATAGAAAAACGTTCAAAAAAGCTGAACTTCTTTTTTTTTGACTTATTTAAGAATTTTATGTGAAGTATTTTAGAATGCAAATTTAATTTTACATCGAATAAAATAAAATTGTTTATTTTAACGTTTTTCAAAAACCATGATTTTTTTTCTAGTTAGTTAATTTTTGACCAACTTGCGATGATAGCATTTTTCGTCATCTAGAACAAATGTAAAAATTAAAAACACACTTGAAAAAATAACTACGAGCCGTTTCAACCGATTTGAACTTGTTTGGGCTTTTTAGGGAAAATTGACCAATGTCCCACAAATCTAGCCTTACATTTGAAAAAGTTGTATGAAAACTAAAAATGGCGCTTTGACCGTGTCTAGACCAAAAATCCTAGGTTTAACAATATTTTTTTCGGATTCCTCGGTAAATTTTACATATCTGTTCACGCAACTGTTCTCTACAATGTGATTGATCCCAACAAGATCCCAAAATGTTTAAAAATGTCAAAAAATGGGACCGTGATGGGTAATACATAGCATTTTAATGAAATACTCTAAGTTTAGCATTGTTTTAGGCTCAATTTTGTATCCAGGCATTCTGTTGCTGTTTTATTCATGACAAATTGAACAAAGAAAAGTATTTTATAGTCTTTGTTTTGGGGGTAATTTCAAAGAAAGGTAGAAATCTGGTAAATGTGGTTCAGAAACTATCTATTGGAGGTCAAATATTTTAATTTAGAGTCTCTTAAGGCATATGCTTAAGAAATGTTCGGTCAAGTATATTTTTTGTGTATAACATTGTACAAAAAAAATATAACGCTATTTGCTGTGTGTAAGAATTTAACAAAAGGGAAAATTGTTTGGATTGCAATTTTTTTTTTAAGTATTCTAAACAATATCTACAACTATGCTCAAGAAACCAAATCGATTAGAAAGTCAGTTTTCAAGGTACAGAGTTTTAAATATTTAGCAAATTTTATCGAAACCTCCATTAAAATGAGCATGGCATGAGCATGAGCATGGTTGACTGCCAATGAGCTGCTACTCCGTTCTTGACAGATCAGCTGAAGTTAAATTATGAATCAATAATGATCAGTGGGAGCCAACCATCCGTTCACTGTTTAAACTCTGAAGATCCCTTCTTTATAAGTCAATACGGGCGCCCTTCCAAGAAACCTGCAGTTAAAAAAAAGGGAGGAATGTTAGTCCGATAGTTGAAGTTCCAGACTTATCAAGCACACAGCTTTTCGCTATATTCCTGTTGACACCGCATGAGACCGTTGAATCGATATCATCTCTTTCAAGCATCACAGGATTGTTATTTTGTGGGTTAGTAGGATAAGATATAGGCTTTTTGATGCCTCCCAAGCTGCAATGCTATGGGGAGGAGTTTCTGATTAACACACAATAACACTCTCACACAGTTATTTTAATATCAAATAGATGGAAATTTTGCGCAACTTTTAAATCGACGATTCATTAAGTCAGCGTGTCTTTCGATAAACAATTCGATAGAAAATTTACACTCTGTTCGATAAATAATTGCACAATTCACCCGACGCCGTGCCTTCTGGTCAACGATGATATAGGAAGGGCTTTTAAAATCACGAAATAATTATCGTAATCTTTTTTTTTTTCATAAAATTATTTTTATTAGGTCCTTTTCGGTACTGGGACCTGGTTAGGACCGAGTCGGCTTTTGTAATTACATTTGGCTTAATAATTACAGAGGATCTTGTGTGTAAATGTTAGTGGGAGGGGAGCCGATTACCCGCGGCCTACTCGGGGTTAGTAGGGAATTATCGTAATCTTAACAAAGCACAAAAAACAGCAGTTGTTTTAAAGAAGGACGCTCGAAACACGAATAATCCTGCAAGGCAAGCGCGCTACCCCACCGTCCTCAATCGACTCTTTATCAAAACCTCCATACAAATACCTACATAAAAACTAAGATATTTTCGAAAATCTATAATTTGAAAAGGGTTTTTCAGGACAAAATGGCTACACTGAAATTTTAATTATCTTTTAATCACACAAATTGCCAAGCAACAAAAAAATGGTAAAGAAATTGTAGAGAATTGTCTATCCAAAACAGAAATGGAATTATATGTCGTCGCTTTACTGGATTGTGATGTTGGAAAACAAAAAGTTTTTTTTTCGTGATTAGATTACCCAATGTTTTTAAAACCTTTGGATAATCGAAACTTTAGATAATCGAATCTGGACTGTATTTTTATTTATGTCTACCAATTTTGATTTTTTATAACTGGCTAAAAATACTCGGATTTCATGAACTGTGTTAAAATAATTAACTTGTTTCTTACGACAACTTTTTTTTACTTTTACTAAATCTGACGAGCCTTAACAAGCTTTTATAGAATTCAATTGAATTTTATTGCGCTTTACAGAAATTTTCTAATTCAATTCAAAACAAATTCAACTGAATACAAATAAATTTGAAGAACACCGTTTAACTTTATTTTATTGATTCACACTCAGATGCAAGAATGGAAAATGAAATGCTGAAAAAAAAATCGTTGTGATGATCAGAACTTCTAGTACTTCAATCGAAACAAAGTTTTTTGAAAACAAAACACACTTTTGGCAAGGTTGCTACCACCTGGCCATCGACGACCAAGTTCAACCTCGTCATCGTCACCGCCATCGTGGTTCTTTCACTGGTTGGCTGTATAATTAGTGGAGGATTAGTGGATAATCAGCTTTACTCTTGGCTTACTGGCGGTAACGGTACGGAACCACCGGGTGGAAAAAAGTCAATAACTTCCCCACCCCTCACCCTCGTCACCAGGTTTATGTAACGGAAACGAAGCGCGGCGCGCGCATGTCGTTTCCGAGTTGGAAATTGTCGATACGGGGTTTTTGGGAGGATTTAAATTTTTCCAGTTGAAGCAAACTTCAAAGGAACGGGGCCGATTAAAGTCAGAAATAAAAGGCAGCTTAAGGCAGAATGAGTTGGAGAAGCGTGTTAGGTAACATGAGTTACGGTTGAATTGTTTGAATGAAATGTAATCGTTGAAGTTTACTTAAGTAAGAGAATAAGGTTGTAAAATTCATGACTTTCTTGCGTGTCCCAAAATAACCGTAAAATCTACCGCTCAACACTTCAAAACATGATTCATGCCAAAAAAATCCCCCAGAAAATTTCTTATCGCGCCATGAAAAATGACCAGTTGGCGTCCTCGTCGTTAAAAACACTAAAAACGAGAATTATACCAGACCAACTAACCAGCTCTTTTTCCCTTCGCGTCGTTGGCAGTGTGCCCAGCATGAATAATTCAGCATCTAATTTGAGCAAATCTCGGCACTAACGCGACTTCCTTCAGGTCGAAGAATCTCCCCCAGCTCCCGTCAGCCAAGAATCACTATAATAAAATCATAAATAAGTCCCAAAATATAGCGCGCGGTGAGATTTTGGCATCGAATAAAATGGTGAATTTTTAAGCTTAACCCTCGACTGGCAGCGTTTTTCGAATGTTCTGCCAACTAGAACAAAAGTAGTTTCACCCATTTTTGGATATAAAAAACAAAAAAAAAGACTGTTGAGGGTTAACGCTCTCCATTTCGCGAAATTGTAACTTGTGTGGCCCATAGTACGACGCGTATTTTACGACCCTGGGCGGTTCCGTGTGCTGCGGCAAGCATAACTTCCAGGCGTAGCTTCAAAGAAATGACCCCTCTAGATTAGGATCAAGGCCGGTCGTCTCGCGTGGATCCAGCGAATAATACGGATTTCTTCTGCCTGGAAGGATTTCCGCTTTGTGAGGTCGAGCCGAATTTCCATTTGGTTTTGCGTATTCGAACAAAAAACTAACTCAAATCTTGCCCCGAACCGATTCATTTACTTTTATACCTGGGGAGAAGGAGGCTTCACTTAACTTGGGCAAGATTTATGATGCCATTTGCGTTTGGAAAAAGGGAAATTCTTTCAATTTTTTGTGTACGCTTTGCACAAGTACAAACACACAAATACAACGCTTTAGAATACGCACTTGTCACAAACTCACAAACACTCACACACGTGTGGGTTTGTCAAGGACCTCCATAGGGGGTGAGCGCCTTTCTGAAAGGAATGAAGTGCGAATAAGAGCCTCTCGCTCTCAACGGAGGCGAATCGTGCACAACCAAATGGCATTCAGAATCATGAAAATTTTATTCACCCAGGTCGCTTCCACTGGAGGAATTGAGCAAACGAGAATGAAACTAGCGAAAAAATCGGGCCATGAACATCATCACGCCGAGCGATTTGAAAGCGTTTATAGTTCTAGACGGAGGAAATCGAAAGTTTTGTAAGGGTTGTTGTGGACATGATTCTGCTTTAAGTATAGAAGTCATATACTTTTACATTAATATTGTAAAAACTCTTTTTTAAAAGAAAAATCAAATTTGAAATCGAAAAATTCTTCATAAATTATACCGTTAATCAGTGGGAATACAATTTTCGAATTTTAAAAGGAAAAGAATATCTTAGAAAAGCTTAGAAAGAAGAATATCTTTGAAAAACTTAGAAAATTTCAAATAAGAGTTTCTCCGGAACTTTGAAAATCCGGACAATAAACTAAAGGTTCGATGTTCTTTTAACATTGCACACTTTTGCGAAATTTTGTGATCTTTTCAATAAAAATATTTCAAAAAGTTTAAAATTTGGTTAAAAAAATTAAATATGGAAAATTATCTATTAATAGACCTTTTCAAATGGTCTTGATTCTAAAATTTCGCAAAAGTTGAATTATTACATTGGAAATCAATCCAATAGTTTCCGAAATATCATCAATTGAAAAATAAAGGATTTCTAGGTGACACTCAGAAAAAATAAAGCCCAGAAGCCAACCCCCCACCCTCCTCGAGAAACATAAAAGCTTATGTCTATCGTTAATAAGTGAAATATGTTAAAACTAACAATTCTCTGCAAAATCGGTCTTTTTTATATTTTAATTTTTGTATTTTTTAATCCGGCTGTAACTTTTTTGGTGTCTTAAGTGTGCCCAAAAAAGCCATTTTTCATAATAAGTTTGGCAGCTGTCCATACAAAAATGATTTATGAAAATACAAAAAATCTGTTCCTCTTGAAGAATTTTTTTTATCGATTTGGTGTCTTCGGAAAAGTTGTAGGTATGGGAAAGACTACACTGAAAAGAAATGATACGCGGTAAAAAAAAATTGATCTTTTATTTGAATTTTTGTCATTGATTTACAAAAAAACACTATTTCATTTTTTAAATTTTGTTTTAGGGTTGATGTCCCCTGTCATTTTTTTTAATTTCCAGAATGTGCAAAAAATCTTTGACTGAGTTATGATTTTTTAATCAACACTAATTATTTCAAGAATTCGAAATATTGGTCGCAAAATTCTTTCAACTTTATTTTTCGATATAAAATCATATTTGAAATCAAAAACTACTAAAGTGATTTTTTTTAAGTACCGTAAACCGGGGTGACTTTGGTAGGATTTCAATTTATTTTTGGAATTTTTCCCAACTGGAAAGTTTTTTCTCAAGATTATTATTTTTAAAACATGTACTGGGGTAAGCCACACAAAGTTCATACACTATTTCTGGAAAAAGTTATTTTTCTATAATGCTCAGAAAAATATTTACGTTAAAAATTCTCATTTTAAATTCCGGGGTGACTTTGATAGTCATAGTTTTTCTTGTTAAAATCAGGTTATAGGTGATCAAACTTCATTTTTATGTTAACCATCACTAAGGTTGATGATATAGTTTTCAAAAAAAAAATCAATGTTTATATTAAGTTAACTAAGTGTTTAGGCTTTTTAACAAAATACATATAAATTTTATGTAAAGTTTTTAAAAAGTCGGATTTTTTCCTGAAATTCGTTAAATCTAGTATTGTTGATAAAATTATCGATTTATATTACATTTTAAACTGAATTCGAAGCACGAATCACAAGTTTTCACATTTCATATGAAATTTGTTCAACTGAAATTGCCTATACATTTGGAGATTTTTTTGAATTATGTTTCAAAAACACATTTTATTTAATATTTACAAATTTTGTTTACTTTCTCCTAGTGGAAAATTGTCCAAAGAATCCGAAAATGTTTACCATTTTCCGATTCAAAATCATGTTCATTGAGAAAATCATGACACTTTGAGAAGTTTGAAATAATGCCTTTCATCAACATTTTCTTAATGCTCGTTAACTAACTTATTAAACCTTTCAAAATGTTATGAAAAGTTCTTCTTGAGGTACTTTGAGTACTTCTCTACCATGGTCAGTATGGTTCCAAACCATTCCGTACGTTTTTAATTTGTACTCTCAAACCTATCAAAGTCACCACGGCTATCAAAGTCACCCCGTTTTACGGTACATCGTTTTCAAGTTATAGCCATTCAAAAAAGCAAAATACAAAGAATTATCTCAGACTTTCAAAAATATGTTTTTCAAAAGTTGGCAAACATTTGCTCTTATTTTAAAAAAATGAATAACTGCGACTTTTTTCAAAAAGTTACCTAAAAATGGCTATAACTTTAAAAGGGTGTACATTATCAAAATTTCACTCATGAAAAAATCAGTGTTGATTAAAAATTCATAACTCAGTCAAATATTTGTTTGCACATTCTGGAAATTTCTGAAAAGTTGATATTTGATTGACAAAAATAAAAAAAGTGTTTTTTTCCAAATCAAATTTAAGTGTATCATTTTTTTGTGCAGTCCTTATCCATACCTAAAACTTTGCCGAAGACACCAAATGAAACAAAAAAAAAACCTTCAAAAGATACAGAAAAAAATAATTTAAAAGATGCTAAAAATAAATCCCGAAACCCGATAATAACTTAGATTGAATTAAAAAATGCAGTACAGGGTGAATCGAAACTATTTTTTTATATTTCGGATATTAGCACGAATTTGATATAAATAAAACTGGAAAGCGATTCGAACTCATAATAATTTTTCCAGAGAAGCCTGTTGCAAAACTGTGAAAAGACTTCTAAGTAAATATAGTATTTAGATTTTCACAAATACAGATGTTTTAAAAGACATATTGAATGTTAATTCTGGAAAACAAATTAAAACAAATTATGATTTTTTAATAATAAAGACAAATGTTTTCAAATTATCTTTTGGTGATAATTTTGTTTTGTTCAAATAATAAATTATAAAAAATCTGAAATCGTTTTTTAAGTTTTGCTTTATTGAATTAAAATGAGTAATAAAAAAAGACATAATAAAAAAAAACAGTCTTAAACAAATAATTGATCATTTGCATTTTTAGCACTTTAGGCAATTATTTTTTTTTTCATTTTTCCCCATTTCCAGGAGTCCCAGAAGTATGTTTTTTTGGAAAAATCTAGATTTTTGTACATTTTCCCGTAAAATTTTTACACAACATTAAAAAACTTTAAGGAAAGCTCAGCTCAACCAATGACTATCAAATTTTGGGGGATTGTTTGTAGCCTAATTAGGATCAAACCTCGTTCGCTCTGCACAGTCACTTAAAAGTTCATCAGACCACCTCTGCGCTTTTCACCCCAACCTACCCTACGCATCCTCACAACTATAACTGCGATAGCTGTAAGAACGATAATCGCCCTGGTACATATGGTGTCTTTTTATGCCGCAAAGGAGTGGTGGTGGTAAAAAATGCAAAAAAAGACATCGTCGAGCAAAGCTTTTACCAAACTTATATCCCCCATGACTGAGAGAAAGAAAGAGAACGAGAATAGCTCAAATGTACATCGTTTCTAATTTATGACACGTTTTTATTTCCGACCGCAAAATTTTAGTGCCATACCGCCAGGAAACTGGGCGCAAACTGGAAGCTAGTAGGAAGGATGTCCTTCCTCAAGGATTTTGCTGCCATGCTTTTGCCCGCGGGGACGCATGGAACCAAACCGGTTGGAAATTGAGCAATTTCAATAAAGTTGCCCGTTCGATTCGGTTGGCATTCGAACGGTGATTTCTCGGGCGTCGATTGGCGATGAAACTTGATTTTCATCGATTTGATTTGATATTGAAGCGATTAGATTTTATAGGTAAAACGTTGAATTTAATGTTTATCGATTATTATAATTTATTTTAATACAATTTTAATTCATTCCAATTTAAGCAAAGAAGAAAGTCTCTTGTCTTGACAGAAACACTGCTCGAAACTGCTTTCCCTCAGATTTCTCAATCCTTTTGGTATTTTCATATTTTATTATAAGTAAGCTCAGCTAAGGCTCCTGGAAACACAGCCTGATTAAAGCACAACCAGAGCAGAGCTCAGCCTTTGCGTTAACTTTCCTCAGAGTAGAGCTATAAGAAATTGCTAGCCTCTGCCTGCGCCTGCTTTGCTTCTTCTCATTTGCAGCGTCATCAAAACATCCACTTGACCTATTATTTGAAGCTTGTGCTTTCCATATCGGCACAGTAACAGCAGTAGCAGCAGTGTTGCCTGTTTGTGGGTATCAGGCAGGATTTTTTTGAAATTTGATTTAAAAGTTTTATTATATTTATTTAAAAATCTTTTGTACAGATTTATTTTACAAAAATAAACAAATAATATCAAACAACAAACAAACATATTTTTAACAATTATAAGTATTAAAAATGAGTGAATTTACATGAATTTTGATTAACCTTTAAATAAATCTTCATATTCAATATCTTAAAGATTTTGAATCAAAACATTTTAATTTACTATGAATTTTAAACTATTATTCAAAATATTTTGAATCGACTTTGAAGTTATCTTCTAAATTTTTATTATAGTTTTCTGCCGATTTTGACATTTTATTCCCACATATTTTATTCAATTATTTTTTTAATAAATTTTCATAAAATTATGATCAAGAGAGAGTTGGTTTGTTGATAAGATGTTAATGTTATTTTAATATGTGTTGCAGGATTTATTTTTATAAATTTTCTTTATTTTATAACTTTCAATAAAACCAAACATTGAAAAAGTTCTGTCAAGATAACATTATTGAATTTGGTGATTATTTTTTTGATGATAAATTTACTTTTATTTATATTGTTTGTTTTAGTTATGAATTTCTCATTGTTTATAAAATATATTATGAATAAACCTCTTATTATTAAACTATATTTTTATTATTGAAGTATTCAAATCAACTTTTTTATGGGTTAATCTATTTTCCATCCAACTTTGTTATGATTTTATATTTTATTTGAATGTTTTTTTATTAGAATTTTTCTTTGAAACTTTCTGCTAAAATGTATAACTATTATCTATTTGAAATATATTTTATTTAAAATTTCTTTTGAATTTTGTTTAAACAAATTGTGATGATTTTTTAATTGATTTGTATTAAATTTAAAAAACGTACAAAATTTGTATTCAAAAAACTCGCAAATTTTGCAATCAATTTTGCAGTTAAAAAAACTGATTTAACCGACTCGTTTAGGCAAACCACATCTAATAAATTACACTCCCAGCTTGTTCAAATATTCAGCACACACACCAACCCAAAGCCAATCAAAGTCAACAACACTCTCGCATCAAAAAGGCCAATGGTCCCAGAGAGTACTTCCGAGCTCCGAGCAGCTGTGTGTTTTGCACTCACTTCCACCCCGTAACTACTTTGCAATTATTTCACTCCATGGAGACGATTCTCTCTTGACTGGCCTCGAAGGGGTGTTTTTCTCGAATTAAATTAAATATTTACGTTTATTTACTCAGAGCAAAAGCTCCAAGCGTGTAGCCACCCAAAAGTTGGCGGTTTGTACTTTGGAGTGTGTCATCATCGTCAACTCCCTGTCACAAAACCGACGGGGGGTGGTAGGACGAGGAGGTGACCAAACCCACCAACAATTGTACCGTTCCCAAAACCAGTCAAGTTTAATGACGACGACGACGACAAGAGCAAAAACTTCTTCCCCGACTCTCTGTAACATGTGTAATCCGGCCACGTGGTGGTGCGGTGGGTGGTGGGAAAAGTTAAAATTATACTCTTGCCACACCACCCATCCGGCACGTGATCATAACCTTACTCTCTCTTTTTTCGCAATGTGGAGGCACTCTGGGTAGCAGCTGGTTTCCGCTGGTTTTCACCGTCGACGACGACGGGGACAAAACTTACATCTATCTGGTTGGTGGAGGATTTTTCCGGTACTAACTATAACAACATGTGACCGAAATTTTCGGGGAAGTTGGTGGGACGTAGTTCAAATGTATGGGTGGCTCTTTTTGTGGAGGATTACGGTTTTTTTGTGACACTTGATCTGCTGGTCTGTGGACAAGAATCGAAAAAATCATCTTACTTTTGAACCCAACTAAGCATAAATCATCGCGTGAAGTGCAAAATTTCGCGAGTTTTCAATAAAAATATCAATTTAAAGACGTATTACTAATAAACAATGTCCAAATTTCCCAAGTAACACGATTGAACATTGTTGTTTTGCATCAAATACCGCGAGAAGTGTGCAAATTGCTATGGCAACTCAAACGCGAACTTTTGCGATTTTCAAATCAAAATTCAAATTAAAACTCGTTTCTACAATAACTGTCATCCAAATTCCAAAAGTACCATCTCTCAGCTTATCTCACCAGCAGAGTAAAACAACTTTCCGATCCGTACTTCCGAGTCATGTTCCCGAGGCCGGGGTTACATTATTTACCCTCAAGAAGAGAGAGAGAGAGCCAAATATGAAAAAGCTGAGCTGCGTGATGAGAAAAACTCTCCACCATGTTATCAAATTAGGCGTTTTGCGCTGGAGTGAGGCACACAAAACAAAACACACACCCAGGAAAACGCGGGATGAAAAACACGCTGACTTTTCCGGAGTTGCTCGAGCTGAAGAGATAGAACAACGAGCAGCCGTGGTGTGGGATTTTCTGCGAAAATATGTTGAATTTTCGAGAGTTGTACAGTGAAAGTTTCAAAGGCATCTTGAAGGTTAAAAGTTGATGGGTGAAATTATGTTGAGTGTAATTTTGAGACTTCCATTTTATTAATTTATCTAAGCATTAAAATAATTAAAAACATGCATACATGCAAGATAAATTCAACTATCTTCGGCGTTTAGACTAAATAGGTTCAAAAACCACATTTATTTGAAGGTTAATATACAGATTAATTTGAAGGTAATCATATTCATATACAGTTTTCATTTAAAAATATTTGTTTGAATATATTCATTCAAATAAATAAATTTGACGATTTATTTCAAGATATTTGAAGGCATTCATTTGAATCTTCTACTAAAATCATTTAAAGATCAGGCACCATTCACAAACGGCATAGCCTTATTCGAAGTTGAAGCCCCCGCTTCTCCTTCTAGTAGCAGATAATTCTTTACAAAATTCTTTTGAAAATTCTTTTGAAAATTCTTTTGAAAATTCTTTTGAAAATTCTTTTGAAAATTCTTTTGAAAATTCTTTTGAAAATTCTTTTGAAAATTCTTTTGAAAATTCTTTTGAAAATTCTTTTGAAAATTCTTTTGAAAATTCTTTTGAAAATTCTTTTGAAAATTCTTTTGAAAATTCTTTTGAAAATTCTTTTGAAAATTCTTTTGAAAATTCTTTTGAAATTTTTTTTTTAAAATTCTTTTGAAAATTCTTTTGAAAATTCTTTTGAAAATTCTTTTGAAAATTCTTTTGAAAATTCTTTTGAAAATTCTTTTGAAAATTCTTTTGAAAATTCTTTTAAAATTTCTTTTGAAAATTCTTTTGAAAATTCTTTTGAAAATTCTTTTAAAATTTCTTTTGAAAATTCTTTTCAAAATTCTTTTGAAAATTCTTTTGAAAATTCTTTTGAAAATTCTTTTGAAAATTCTTTTGAAAATTCTTTTGAAAATTCTTTTGAAAATTCTTTTGAAAATTCTTTTGAAAATTCTTTTGAAAATTCTTTTGAAAATTCTTTTGAAAATTCTTTTGAAAATTCTTTTGAAAATTCTTTTGAAAATTCTTTTGAAAATTCTTTTGAAAATTCTTTTGAAAATTCTTTTGAAAATTCTTTTGAAAATTCTTTTGAAAATTCTTTTGAAAATTCTTTTGAAAATTCTTTTGAAAATTCTTTTGAAAATTCTTTTGAAAATTCTTTTGAAAATTCTTTTGAAAATTCTTTTGAAAATTCTTTTGAAAATTCTTTTGAAAATTCTTTTGAAAATTCTTTTGAAAATTCTTTTGAAAATTCTTTTGAAAATTCTTTTGAAAATTCTTTTGAAAATTCTTTTGAAAATTCTTTTGAAAATTCTTTTGAAAATTCTTTTGAAAATTCTTTTGAAAATTCTTTTGAAAATTCTTTTGAAAATTCTTTTGAAAATTCTTTTGAAAATTCTTTTGAAAATTCTTTTGAAAATTCTTTTGAAAATTCTTTTGAAAATTCTTTTGAAAATTCTTTTGAAAATTCTTTTGAAAATTCTTTTGAAAATTCTTTTGAAAATTCTTTTGAAAATTCTTTTGAAAATTCTTTTGAAAATTCTTTTGAAAATTCTTTTGAAAATTCTTTTGAAAATTCTTTTGAAAATTCTTTTGAAAATTCTTTTGAAAATTCTTTTGAAAATTCTTTTGAAAATTCTTTTGAAAATTCTTTTGAAAATTCTTTTGAAAATTCTTTTGAAAATTCTTTTGAAAATTCTTTTGAAAATTCTTTTGAAAATTCTTTTGAAAATTCTTTTGAAAATTCTTTTGAAAATTCTTTTGAAAATTCTTATGAAAATTCTTTTGAAAATTCTTTTGAAAATTCTTTTGAAAATTCTTTTGAAAATTCTTTTGAAAATTCTTTTGAAAATTCTTTTGAAAATTCTTTTGAAAATTCTTTTGAAAATTCTTTTGAAAATTCTTTTGAAAATTCTTTTGAAAATTCTTTTGAAAATTCTTTTGAAAATTCTTTTGAAAATTCTTTTGAAAATTCTTTTGAAAATTCTTTTGAAAATTGAAAATTCTTTTGAAAATTCTTTTGAAAATTCTTTTGAAAATTCTTTTGAAAATTCTTTTGAAAATTCTTTTGAAAATTCTTTTGAAAATTCTTTTCAAAATTCTTTTGAAAATTCTTTTGAAAATTCTTTTGAAAATTCTTTTGAAAATTCTTTTGAAAATTCTTTTGAAAATTCTTTTGAAAATTCTTTTGAAAATTCTTTTGAAAATTCTTTTGAAAATTCTTTTGAAAATTCTTTTGAATTTTTTTTTTGAAAATTCAGTTGAAAATTCTTCTGAAAATTCTTTTGAAAATTCTTCTGAAAATTGTTTTGAAAATTCTTTTGAAAATTCTTTTGAAAATTCTTTTGAAAATTCTTTTGAAAATTCTTTTGAAAATTCTTTTGAAAATTCTTTTGAAAATTCTTTTGAAAATTCTTTTGAAAATTCTTTTGAAAATTCTTTTGAAAATTCTTTTGAAAATTCTTTTGAAAATTCTTTTGAAAATTCTTTTGAAAATTCTTTTGAAAATTCTTTTGAAAATTCTTTTGAAAATTCTTTTGAAAATTCTTTTGAAAATTCTTTTGAAAATTCTTTTGAAAATTCTTTTGAAAATTCTTTTGAAAATTCTTTTGAAATTTCTTTTGAAAATTCTTTTGAAAATTCATTTGAAAATTCTTCTGAAAATTCTTTTGAAAATTCTTTTGAAAATTATTATGAAATTTTTTTTGAAAATTCATTTGAAAATTGAAAATTCTTTTGAAAATTCTTTTGAAAATTCTTTTGAAAATTCTTTTGAAAATTCTTTTGAAAATTCTTTTGAAAATTCTTTTGAAAATTCTTTTGAAAATTCTTTTGAAAATTCTTTTGAAAATTCTTTTGAAAATTCTTTTGAAAATTCTTTTGAAAATTCTTTTGAAAATTCTTTTGAAAATTCTTTTGAAAATTCTTTTAAAAATTCTTTTGAAAATTCTTTTGAAAATTCTTTTGAAAATTCTTTTGAAAATTCTTTTGAAAATTCTTTTGAAAATTCTTTTGAAAATTCTTTTGAAAATTCTTTTGAAAATTCTTTTGAAAATTCTTTTGAAAATTCTTTTGAAAATTCTTTTGAAAATTCTTTTGAAAATTCTTTTGAAAATTCTTTTGAAAATTCTTTTGAAAATTCTTTTGAAAATTCTTTTGAAAATTCTTTTGAAAATTCTTTTGAAAATTCTTTTCAAAATTCTTTTGAAAATTCTTTTGAAAATTCTTTTGAAAATTCTTTTGAAAATTCTTTTGAAAATTCTTTTGAAAATTCTTTTGAAAATTCTTTTGAAAATTCTTTTGAAAATTCTTTTGAAAATTCTTTTGAAAATTCTTTTGAAAATTCTTTTGAAAATTCTTTTGAAAATTCTTTTGAAAATTCTTTTGAAAATTCTTTTGAAAATTCTTTTGAAAATTCTTTTAAAAATTCTTTTGAAAATTCTTTTGAAAATTCTTTCGAAAATTCTTTTGAAAAATCTTTTGAAAATTCTTTTGAAAATTCTTTTGAAAATTCTTTTGAAAATTCTTTTGAAAATTCTTTTGAAAATTCTTTTGAAAATTCTTTTGAAAATTCTTTTGAAAATTCTTTTGAAAATTCTTTTGAAATTTCTTTTGAAAATTCTTTTGAAAATTCTTTTGAAAATTCTTTTGAAAATTCTTTTGAAAATTCTTTTGAAAATTCTTTTGAAAATTCTTTTGAAAATTCTTTTGAAAATTCTTTTGAAAATTCTTTTGAAAATTCTTTTGAAAATTCTTTTGAAAATTCTTTTGAAAATTCTTTTGAAAATTCTTTTGAAAATTCTTTTGAAAATTCTTTTGAAAATTCTTTTGAAAATTCTTTTGAAAATTCTTTTGAAAATTCTTTTGAAAATTCTTTTGAAAATTCTTTTGAAAATTCTTTTGAAAATTCTTTTGAAAATTCTTTTGAAAATTCTTTTGAAAATTCTTTTGAAAATTCTTTTGAAAATTCTTTTGAAAATTCTTTTGAAAATTCTTTTGAAAATTCTTTTGAAAATTCTTTTGAAAATTCTTTTGAAAATTCTTTTGAAAATTCTTTTGAAAATTCTTTTGAAAATTCTTTTGAAAATTCTTTTGAAAATTCTTTTGAAAATTCTTTTGAAAATTCTTTTGAAAATTCTTTTGAAAATTCTTTTGAAAATTCTTTTGAAAATTCTTTTGAAAATTCTTTTGAAAATTCTTTTGAAAATTCTTTTGAAAATTCTTTTGAAAATTCTTTTGAAAATTCTTTTGAAAATTCTTTTGAAAATTCTTTTGAAAATTCTTTTGAAAATTCTTTTGAAAATTCTTTTGAAAATTCTTTTGAAAATTCTTTTGAAAATTCTTTTGAAAATTCTTTTGAAAATTCTTTTGAAAATTCTTTTGAAAATTCTTTTGAAAATTCTTTTGAAAATTCTTTTGAAAATTCTTTTGAAAATTCTTTTGAAAATTCTTTTGAAAATTCTTTTGAAAATTCTTTTGAAAATTCTTTTGAAAATTCTTTTGAAAATTCTTTTGAAAATTCTTTTGAAAATTCTTTTGAAAATTCTTTTGAAAATTCTTTTGAAAATTCTTTTGAAAATTCTTTTGAAAATTCTTTTGAAAATTCTTTTGAAAATTCTTTTGAAAATTCTTTTGAAAATTCTTTTGAAAATTCTTTTGAAAATTCTTTTGAAAATTCTTTTGAAAATTCTTTTGAAAATTCTTTTGAAAATTCTTTTGAAAATTCTTTTGAAAATTCTTTTGAAAATTCTTTTGAAAATTCTTTTGAAAATTCTTTTGAAAATTCTTTTGAAAATTCTTTTGAAAATTCTTTTGAAAATTCTTTTGAAAATTCTTTTGAAAATTCTTTTGAAAATTCTTTTGAAAATTCTTTTGAAAATTCTTTTGAAAATTCTTTTGAAAATTCTTTTGAAAATTCTTTTGAAAATTCTTTTGAAATTTCTTTTGAAAATTCTTTTGAAAATTCATTTGAAAATTCTTCTGAAAATTCTTTTGAAAATTTTTTGAAAATAATTTTGAAATTTTTTTTGAAAATTCATTTGAAAATTGAAAATTCTTTTGAAAATTCTTTTGAAAATTCTTTTGAAAATTCTTTTGAAAATTCTTTTGAAAATTCTTTTGAAAATTCTTTTGAAAATTCTTTTGAAAATTCTTTTGAAAATTCTTTTGAAAATTCTTTTGAAAATTCTTTTGAAAATTCTTTTGAATTTTTTGAAAATTCTTTTGAAAATTCTTCTGAAAATTCTTTTGAAAATTCTTCTGAAAATTCTTTTGAAAATTCTTTTGAAAATTCTTTTGAAAATTCTTTTGAAAATTCTTTTGAAAATTCTTTTGAAAATTCTTTTGAAAATTCTTTTGAAAATTCTTTTGAAAATTCTTTTGAAAATTCTTTTGAAAATTCTTTTGAAAATTCTTTTGAAAATTCTTTTGAAAATTCTTTTGAAAATTCTTTTGAAAATTCTTTTGAAAATTCTTTTGAAAATTCTTTTGAAAATTCTTTTGAAAATTCTTTTGAAAATTCTTTTGAAAATTCTTTTGAAAATTCTTTTGAAAATTCTTTTGAAAATTCTTTTGAAAATTCTTTTGAAAATTCTTTTGAAATTTCTTTTGAAAATTCTTTTGAAAATTCATTTGAAAATTCTTCTGAAAATTCTTTTGAAAATTCTTTTGAAAATAATTTTGAAATTTTTTTTGAAAATTCATTTGAAAATTGAAAATTCTTTTGAAAATTCTTTTGAAAATTCTTTTGAAAATTCTTTTGAAAATTCTTTTGAAAATTCTTTTGAAAATTCTTTTGAAAATTCTTTTGAAAATTCTTTTGAAAATTCTTTTGAAAATTCTTTTGAAAATTCTTTTGAAAATTCTTTTGAAAATTCTTTTGAAAATTCTTTTGAAAATTCTTTTGAAAATTCTTTTGAAAATTCTTTTGAAAATTCTTTTGAAAATTCTTTTGAAAATTCTTTTGAAAATTCTTTTGAAAATTCTTTTGAAAATTCTTTTGAAAATTCTTTTGAAAATTCTTTTGAAAATTCTTTTGAAAATTCTTTTGAAAATTCTTTTGAAAATTCTTTTGAAAATTCTTTTGAAAATTCTTTTGAAAATTCTTTTGAAAATTCTTTTGAAAATTCTTTTGAAAATTCTTTTGAAAATTCTTTTGAAAATTCTTTTGAAAATTCTTTTGAAAATTCTTTTGAAAATTCTTTTGAAAATTCTTTTGAAAATTCTTTTGAAAATTCTTTTGAAAATTCTTTTGAAAATTCTTTTGAAAATTCTTTTGAAAATTCTTTTGAAAATTCTTTTGAAAATTCTTTTGAAAATTCTTTTGAAAATTCTTTTGAAAATTCTTTTGAAAATTCTTTTGAAAATTCTTTTGAAAATTCTTTTGAAAATTCTTTTGAAAATTCTTTTGAAAATTCTTTTGAAAATTCTTTTGAAAATTCTTTTGAAAATTCTTTTGAAAATTCTTTTGAAAATTCTTTTGAAAATTCTTTTGAAAATTCTTTTGAAAATTCTTTTGAAAATTCTTTTGAAAATTCTTTTGAAAATTCTTTTGAAAATTCTTTTGAAAATTCTTTTGAAAATTCTTTTGAAAATTCTTTTGAAAATTCTTTTGAAAATTCTTTTGAAAATTCTTTTGAAAATTCTTTTGAAAATTCTTTTGAAAATTCTTTTGAAAATTCTTTTGAAAATTCTTTTGAAAATTCTTTTGAAAATTCTTTTGAAAATTCTTTTGAAAATTCTTTTGAAAATTCTTTTGAAAATTCTTTTGAAAATTCTTTTGAAAATTCTTTTGAAAATTCTTTTGAAAATTCTTTTGAAAATTCTTTTGAAAATTCTTTTGAAAATTCTTTTGAAAATTCTTTTGAAAATTCTTTTGAAAATTCTTTTGAAAATTCTTTTGAAAATTCTTTTGAAAATTCTTTTGAAAATTCTTTTGAAAATTCTTTTGAAAATTCTTTTGAAAATTCTTTTGAAAATTCTTTTGAAAATTCTTTTGAAAATTCTTTTGAAAATTCTTTTGAAAATTCTTTTGAAAATTCTTTTGAAAATTCTTTTGAAAATTCTTTTGAAAATTCTTTTGAAAATTCTTTTGAAAATTCTTTTGAAAATTCTTTTGAAAATTCTTTTGAAAATTCTTTTGAAAATTCTTTTGAAAATTCTTTTGAAAATTCTTTTGAAAATTCTTTTGAAAATTCTTTTGAAAATTCTTTTGAAAATTCTTTTGAAAATTCTTTTGAAAATTCTTTTGAAAATTCTTTTGAAAATTCTTTTGAAAATTCTTTTGAAAATTCTTTTGAAAATTCTTTTGAAAATTCTTTTGAAAATTCTTTTGAAATTTCTTTTGAAAATTCTTTTGAAAATTCATTTGAAAATTCTTCTGAAAATTCTTTTGAAAATTCTTTTGAAAATAATTTTGAAATTTTTTTTGAAAATTCATTTGAAAATTGAAAATTCTTTTGAAAATTCTTTTGAAAATTCTTTTGAAAATTCTTTTGAAAATTCTTTTGAAAATTCTTTTGAAAATTCTTTTGAAAATTCTTTTGAAAATTCTTTTGAAAATTCTTTTGAAAATTCTTTTGAAAATTCTTTTGAAAATTCTTTTGAATTTTTTTGAAAATTCATTTGAAAATTCTTTTGAAAATTCTTTTGAAAATTCTTCTGAAAATTCTTTTGAAAATTCTTTTGAAAATTCTTTTGAAAATTCTTTTGAAAATTCTTTTGAAAATTCTTTTGAAAATTCTTTTGAAAATTCTTTTGAAAATTCTTTTGAAAATTCTTTTGAAAATTCTTTTGAAAATTCTTTTGAAAATTCTTTTGAAAATTCTTTTGAAAATTCTTTTGAAAATTCTTTTGAAAATTCTTTTGAAAATTCTTTTGAAAATTCTTTTGAAAATTCTTTTGAAAATTCTTTTGAAAATTCTTTTGAAAATTCTTTTGAAAATTCTTTTGAAAATTCTTTTGAAAATTCTTTTGAAAATTCTTTTGAAAATTCTTTTGAAAATTCTTTTGAAAATTCTTTTGAAAATTCTTTTGAAAATTCTTTTGAAAATTCTTTTGAAAATTCTTTTGAAAATTCTTTTGAAAATTCTTTTGAAAATTCTTTTGAAAATTCTTTTGAAAATTCTTTTGAAAATTCTTTTGAAAATTCTTTTGAAAATTCTTTTGAAAATTCTTTTGAAAATTCTTTTGAAAATTCTTTTGAAAATTCTTTTGAAAATTCTTTTGAAAATTCTTTTGAAAATTCTTTTGAAAATTCTTTTGAAAATTCTTTTGAAAATTCTTTTGAAAATTCTTTTGAAAATTCTTTTGAAAATTCTTTTGAAAATTCTTTTGAAAATTCTTTTGAAAATTCTTTTGAAAATTCTTTTGAAAATTCTTTTGAAAATTCTTTTGAAAATTCTTTTGAAAATTCTTTTGAAAATTCTTTTGAAAATTCTTTTGAAAATTCTTTTGAAAATTCTTTTGAAAATTCTTTTGAAAATTCTTTTGAAAATTCTTTTGAAAATTCTTTTGAAAATTCTTTTGAAAATTCTTTTGAAAATTCTTTTGAAAATTCTTTTGAAAATTCTTTTGAAAATTCTTTTGAAAATTCTTTTGAAAATTCTTTTGAAAATTCTTTTGAAAATTCTTTTGAAAATTCTTTTGAAAATTCTTTTGAAAATTCTTTTGAAAATTCTTTTGAAAATTCTTTTGAAAATTCTTTTGAAAATTCTTTTGAAAATTCTTTTGAAAATTCTTTTGAAAATTCTTTTGAAAATTCTTTTGAAAATTCTTTTGAAAATTCTTTTGAAAATTCTTTTGAAAATTCTTTTGAAAATTCTTTTGAAAATTCTTTTGAAAATTCTTTTGAAAATTCTTTTGAAAATTCTTTTGAAAATTCTTTTGAAAATTCTTTTGAAAATTCTTTTGAAAATTCTTTTGAAAATTCTTTTGAAAATTCTTTTGAAAATTCTTTTGAAAATTCTTTTGAAAATTCTTTTGAAAATTCTTTTGAAAATTCTTTTGAAAATTCTTTTGAAAATTCTTTTGAAAATTCTTTTGAAAATTCTTTTGAAAATTCTTTTGAAAATTCTTTTGAAAATTCTTTTGAAAATTCTTTTGAAAATTCTTTTGAAAATTCTTTTGAAAATTCTTTTGAAAATTCTTTTGAAAATTCTTTTGAAAATTCTTTTGAAAATTCTTTTGAAAATTCTTTTGAAAATTCTTTTGAAAATTCTTTTGAAAATTCTTTTGAAAATTCTTTTGAAAATTCTTTTGAAAATTCTTTTGAAAATTCTTTTGAAAATTCTTTTGAAAATTCTTTTGAAAATTCTTTTGAAAATTCTTTTGAAAATTCTTTTGAAAATTCTTTTGAAAATTCTTTTGAAAATTCTTTTGAAAATTCTTTTGAAAATTCTTTTGAAAATTCTTTTGAAAATTCTTTTGAAAATTCTTTTGAAAATTCTTTTGAAAATTCTTTTGAAAATTCTTTTGAAAATTCTTTTGAAAATTCTTTTGAAAATTCTTTTGAAAATTCTTTTGAAAATTCTTTTGAAAATTCTTTTGAAAATTCTTTTGAAAATTCTTTTGAAAATTCTTTTGAAAATTCTTTTGAAAATTCTTTTGAAAATTCTTTTGAAAATTCTTTTGAAAATTCTTTTGAAAATTCTTTTGAAAATTCTTTTGAAAATTCTTTTGAAAATTCTTTTGAAAATTCTTTTGAAAATTCTTTTGAAAATTCTTTTGAAAATTCTTTTGAAAATTCTTTTGAAAATTCTTTTGAAAATTCTTTTGAAAATTCTTTTGAAAATTCTTTTGAAAATTCTTTTGAAAATTCTTTTGAAAATTCTTTTGAAAATTCTTTTGAAAATTCTTTTGAAAATTCTTTTGAAAATTCTTTTGAAAATTCTTTTGAAAATTCTTTTGAAAATTCTTTTGAAAATTCTTTTGAAAATTCTTTTGAAAATTCTTTTGAAAATTCTTTTGAAAATTCTTTTGAAAATTCTTTTGAAAATTCTTTTGAAAATTCTTTTGAAAATTCTTTTGAAAATTCTTTTGAAAATTCTTTTGAAAATTCTTTTGAAAATTCTTTTGAAAATTCTTTTGAAAATTCTTTTGAAAATTCTTTTGAAAATTCTTTTGAAAATTCTTTTGAAAATTCTTTTGAAAATTCTTTTGAAAATTCTTTTGAAAATTCTTTTGAAAATTCTTTTGAAAATTCTTTTGAAAATTCTTTTGAAAATTCTTTTGAAAATTCTTTTGAAAATTCTTTTGAAAATTCTTTTGAAAATTCTTTTGAAAATTCTTTTGAAAATTCTTTTGAAAATTCTTTTGAAAATTCTTTTGAAAATTCTTTTGAAAATTCTTTTGAAAATTCTTTTGAAAATTCTTTTGAAAATTCTTTTGAAAATTCTTTTGAAAATTCTTTTGAAAATTCTTTTGAAAATTCTTTTGAAAATTCTTTTGAAAATTCTTTTGAAAATTCTTTTGAAAATTCTTTTGAAAATTCTTTTGAAAATTCTTTTGAAAATTCTTTTGAAAATTCTTTTGAAAATTCTTTTGAAAATTCTTTTGAAAATTCTTCTGAAAATTCTTTTGAAAATTCTTTTGAAAATAATTTTGAAATTTTTGAAAATTCTTTTGAAAATTGAAAATTCTTTTGAAAATTCTTTTGAAAATTCTTTTGAAAATTCTTTTGAAAATTCTTTTGAAAATTCTTTTGAAAATTCTTTTGAAAATTCTTTTGAAAATTCTTTTGAAAATTCTTTTGAAAATTCTTTTGAAAATTCTTTTGAAAATTCTTTTGAAAATTCTTTTGAATTTTTTTGAAAATTCTTTTGAAAATTCTTCTGAAAATTCTTTTGAAAATTCTTTTGAAAATTCTTTTGAAAATTCTTTTGAAAATTCTTTTGAAAATTCTTTTGAAAATTCTTTTGAAAATTCTTTTGAAAATTCTTTTGAAAATTCTTTTGAAAATTCTTTTGAAAATTCTTTTGAAAATTCTTTTGAAAATTCTTTTGAAAATTCTTTTGAAAATTCTTTTGAAAATTCTTTTGAAAATTCTTTTGAAAATTCTTTTGAAAATTCTTTTGAAAATTCTTTTGAAAATTCTTTTGAAAATTCTTTTGAAAATTCTTTTGAAAATTCTTTTGAAAATTCTTTTGAAAATTCTTTTGAAAATTCTTTTGAAATTTCTTTTGAAAATTCTTTTGAAAATTCATTTGAAAATTCTTCTGAAAATTCTTTTGAAAATTCTTTTGAAAATAATTTTGAAATTTTTTTTGAAAATTCATTTGAAAATTGAAAATTCTTTTGAAAATTCTTTTGAAAATTCTTTTGAAAATTCTTTTGAAAATTCTTTTGAAAATTCTTTTGAAAATTCTTTTGAAAATTCTTTTGAAAATTCTTTTGAAAATTCTTTTGAAAATTCTTTTGAAAATTCTTTTGAAAATTCTTTTGAAAATTCTTTTGAAAATTCTTTTGAAAATTCTTTTGAAAATTCTTTTGAAAATTCTTCTGAAAATTCTTTTGAAAATTCTTCTGAAAATTCTTTTGAAAATTCTTTTGAAAATTCTTTTGAAAATTCTTTTGAAAATTCTTTTGAAAATTCTTTTGAAAATTCTTTTGAAAATTCTTTTGAAAATTCTTTTGAAAATTCTTTTGAAAATTCTTTTGAAAATTCTTTTGAAAATTCTTTTGAAAATTCTTTTGAAAATTCTTTTGAAAATTCTTTTGAAAATTCTTTTGAAAATTCTTTTGAAAATTCTTTTGAAAATTCTTTTGAAAATTCTTTTGAAAATTTTTTGAAAATTCTTTTGAAAATTCTTTTGAAAATTCTTTTGAAAATTCTTTTGAAATTTCTTTTGAAAATTCTTTTGAAAATTCATTTGAAAATTCTTCTGAAAATTCTTTTGAAAATTCTTTTGAAAATAATTTTGAAATTTTTTTTGAAAATTCATTTGAAAATTGAAAATTCTTTTGAAAATTCTTTTGAAAATTCTTTTGAAAATTCTTTTGAAAATTCTTTTGAAAATTCTTTTGAAAATTCTTTTGAAAATTCTTTTGAAAATTCTTTTGAAAATTCTTTTGAAAATTCTTTTGAAAATTCTTTTGAAAATTCTTTTGAAAATTCTTTTGAAAATTCTTTTGAAAATTCTTTTGAAAATTCTTTTGAAAATTCTTTTGAAAATTCTTTTGAAAATTCTTTTGAAAATTCTTTTGAAAATTCTTTTGAAAATTCTTTTGAAAATTCTTTTGAAAATTCTTTTGAAAATTCTTTTGAAAATTCTTTTGAAAATTCTTTTGAAAATTCTTTTGAAAATTCTTTTGAAAATTCTTTTGAAAATTCTTTTGAAAATTCTTTTGAAAATTCTTTTGAAAATTCTTTTGAAAATTCTTTTGAAAATTCTTTTGAAAATTCTTTTGAAAATTCTTTTGAAAATTCTTTTGAAAATTCTTTTGAAAATTCTTTTGAAAATTCTTTTGAAAATTCTTTTGAAATTTCTTTTGAAAATTCTTTTGAAAATTCATTTGAAAATTCTTCTGAAAATTCTTTTGAAAATTCTTTTGAAAATAATTTTGAAATTTTTTTTGAAAATTCATTTGAAAATTGAAAATTCTTTTGAAAATTCTTTTGAAAATTCTTTTGAAAATTCTTTTGAAAATTCTTTTGAAAATTCTTTTGAAAATTCTTTTGAAAATTCTTTTGAAAATTCTTTTGAAAATTCTTTTGAAAATTCTTTTGAAAATTCTTTTGAAAATTCTTTTGAAAATTCTTTTGAAAATTCTTTTGAAAATTCTTTTGAAAATTCTTTTGAAAATTCTTTTGAAAATTCTTTTGAAAATTCTTTTGAAAATTCTTTTGAAAATTCTTTTGAAAATTCTTTTGAAAATTCTTTTGAAAATTCTTTTGAAAATTCTTTTGAAAATTCTTTTGAAAATTCTTTTGAAAATTCTTTTGAAAATTCTTTTGAAAATTCTTTTGAAAATTCTTTTGAAAATTCTTTTGAAAATTCTTTTGAAAATTCTTTTGAAAATTCTTTTGAAAATTCTTTTGAAAATTCTTTTGAAAATTCTTTTGAAAATTCTTTTGAAAATTCTTTTGAAAATTCTTTTGAAAATTCTTTTGAAAATTCTTTTGAAAATTCTTTTGAAAATTCTTTTGAAAATTCTTTTGAAAATTCTTTTGAAAATTCTTTTGAAAATTCTTTTGAAATTTCTTTTGAAAATTCTTTTGAAAATTCTTTTGAAAATTCTTCTGAAAATTCTTTTGAAAATTCTTTTGAAAATAATTTTGAAATTTTTTTGAAAATTCTTTTGAAAATTGAAAATTCTTTTGAAAATTCTTTTGAAAATTCTTTTGAAAATTCTTTTGAAAATTCTTTTGAAAATTCTTTTGAAAATTCTTTTGAAAATTCTTTTGAAAATTCTTTTGAAAATTCTTTTGAAAATTCTTTTGAAAATTCTTTTGAAAATTCTTTTGAAAATTCTTTTGAAAATTCTTTTGAAAATTCTTTTGAAAATTCTTTTGAAAATTCTTTTGAAAATTCTTTTGAAAATTCTTTTGAAAATTCTTTTGAAAATTCTTTTGAAAATTCTTTTGAAAATTCTTTTGAAAATTCTTTTGAAAATTCTTTTGAAAATTCTTTTGAAAATTCTTTTGAAAATTCTTTTGAAAATTCTTTTGAAAATTCTTTTGAAAATTCTTTTGAAAATTCTTTTGAAAATTCTTTTGAAAATTCTTTTGAAAATTCTTTTGAAAATTCTTTTGAAAATTCTTTTGAAAATTCTTTTGAAAATTCTTTTGAAAATTCTTTTGAAAATTCTTTTGAAAATTCTTTTGAAAATTCTTTTGAAAATTCTTTTGAAAATTCTTTTGAAAATTCTTTTGAAAATTCTTTTGAAAATTCTTTTGAAAATTCTTTTGAAAATTCTTTTGAAAATTCTTTTGAAAATTCTTTTGAAAATTCTTTTGAAAATTCTTTTGAAAATTCTTTTGAAAATTCTTTTGAAAATTCTTTTGAAAATTCTTTTGAAAATTCTTTTGAAAATTCTTTTGAAAATTCTTTTGAAAATTCTTTTGAAAATTCTTTTGAAAATTCTTTTGAAAATTCTTTTGAAAATTTTTTGAAAATTCTTTTGAAAATTCTTTTGAAAATTCTTTTGAAAATTCTTTTGAAAATTCTTTTGAAAATTCTTTTGAAAATTCTTTTGAAAATTCTTTTGAAAATTCTTTTGAAAATTCTTTTGAAAATTCTTTTGAAAATTCTTTTGAAAATTCTTTTGAAAATTCTTTTGAAAATTCTTTTGAAAATTCTTTTGAAAATTCTTTTGAAAATTCTTTTGAAAATTCTTTTGAAAATTCTTTTGAAAATTCTTTTGAAAATTCTTTTGAAAATTCTTTTGAAAATTCTTTTGAAAATTCTTTTGAAAATTCTTTTGAAAATTCTTTTGAAAATTCTTTTGAAAATTCTTTTGAAAATTCTTTTGAAAATTCTTTTGAAAATTCTTTTGAAAATTCTTTTGAAAATTCTTTTGAAAATTCTTTTGAAAATTCTTTTGAAAATTCTTTTGAAAATTCTTTTGAAAATTCTTTTGAAAATTCTTTTGAAAATTCTTTTGAAAATTCTTTTGAAAATTCTTTTGAAAATTCTTTTGAAAATTCTTTTGAAAATTCTTTTGAAAATTCTTTTGAAAATTCTTTTGAAAATTCTTTTGAAAATTCTTTTGAAAATTCTTTTGAAAATTCTTTTGAAAATTCTTTTGAAAATTCTTTTGAAAATTCTTTTGAAAATTCTTTTGAAAATTCTTTTGAAAATTCTTTTGAAAATTCTTTTGAAAATTCTTTTGAAAATTCTTTTGAAAATTCTTTTGAAAATTCTTTTGAAAATTCTTTTGAAAATTCTTTTGAAAATTCTTTTGAAAATTCTTTTGAAAATTCTTTTGAAAATTCTTTTGAAAATTCTTTTGAAAATTCTTTTGAAAATTCTTTTGAAAATTCTTTTGAAAATTCTTTTGAAAATTCTTTTGAAAATTCTTTTGAAAATTCTTTTGAAAATTCTTTTGAAAATTCTTTTGAAAATTCTTTTGAAAATTCTTTTGAAAATTCTTTTGAAAATTCTTTTGAAAATTCTTTTGAAAATTCTTTTGAAAATTCTTTTGAAAATTCTTTTGAAAATTCTTTTGAAAATTCTTTTGAAAATTCTTTTGAAAATTCTTTTGAAAATTCTTTTGAAAATTCTTTTGAAAATTCTTTTGAAAATTCTTTTGAAAATTCTTTTGAATTTTTTGAAAATTCTTTTGAAAATTCTTTTGAAAATTCTTTTGAAAATTCTTTTGAAAATTCTTTTGAAAATTCTTTTGAAAATTCTTTTGAAAATTCTTTTGAAAATTCTTTTGAAAATTCTTTTGAAAATTCTTTTGAAAATTCTTTTGAAAATTCTTTTGAAAATTCTTTTGAAAATTCTTTTGAAAATTCTTTTGAAAATTCTTTTGAAAATTCTTTTGAAAATTCTTTTGAAAATTCTTTTGAAAATTCTTTTGAAAATTCTTTTGAAAATTCTTTTGAAAATTCTTTTGAAAATTCTTTTGAAAATTCTTTTGAAAATTCTTTTGAAAATTCTTTTGAAAATTCTTTTGAAAATTCTTTTGAAAATTCTTTTGAAAATTCTTTTGAAAATTCTTTTGAAAATTCTTTTGAAAATTCTTTTGAAAATTCTTTTGAAAATTCTTTTGAAATTTCTTTTGAAAATTCTTTTGAAAATTCTTTTGAAAATTCATTTGAAAATTCTTCTGAAAATTCTTTTGAAAATTCTTTTGAAAATAATTTTGAAATTTTTTTTGAAAATTCATTTGAAAATTGAAAATTCTTTTGAAAATTCTTTTGAAAATTCTTTTGAAAATTCTTTTGAAAATTCTTTTGAAAATTCTTTTGAAAATTCTTTTGAAAATTCTTTTGAAAATTCTTTTGAAAATTCTTTTGAAAATTCTTTTGAAAATTCTTTTGAAAATTCTTTTGAAAATTCTTTTGAAAATTCTTTTGAAAATTCTTTTGAAAATTCTTTTGAAAATTCTTTTGAAAATTCTTTTGAAAATTCTTTTGAAAATTCTTTTGAAAATTCTTTTGAAAATTCTTTTGAAAATTCTTTTGAAAATTCTTTTGAAAATTCTTTTGAAAATTCTTTTGAAAATTCTTTTGAAAATTCTTTTGAAAATTCTTTTGAAAATTCTTTTGAAAATTCTTTTGAAAATTCTTTTGAAAATTCTTTTGAAAATTCTTTTGAAAATTCTTTTGAAAATTCTTTTGAAAATTCTTTTGAAAATTCTTTTGAAAATTCTTTTGAAAATTCTTTTGAAAATTCTTTTGAAAATTCTTTTGAAAATTCTTTTGAAAATTCTTTTGAAAATTCTTTTGAAAATTCTTTTGAAAATTCTTTTGAAAATTCTTTTGAAAATTCTTTTGAAAATTCTTTTGAAAATTCTTTTGAAAATTCTTTTGAAAATTCTTTTGAAAATTCTTTTGAAAATTCTTTTGAAAATTCTTTTGAAAATTCTTTTGAAAATTCTTTTGAAAATTCTTTTGAATTTTTTTTTGAAAATTCTTTTGAAAATTCTTTTGAAAATTCTTTTGAAAATTCTTTTGAAAATTCTTTTGAAAATTCTTTTGAAAATTCTTTTGAAAATTCTTTTGAAAATTCTTTTGAAAATTCTTTTGAAAATTCTTTTGAAAATTCTTTTGAAAATTCTTTTGAAAATTCTTTTGAAAATTCTTTTGAAAATTCTTTTGAAAATTCTTTTGAAAATTCTTTTGAAAATTCTTTTGAAAATTCTTTTGAAAATTCTTTTGAAAATTCTTTTGAAAATTCTTTTGAAAATTCTTTTGAAAATTCTTTTGAAAATTCTTTTGAAAATTCTTTTGAAAATTCTTTTGAAAATTCTTTTGAAAATTCTTTTGAAAATTCTTTTGAAAATTCTTTTGAAAATTCTTTTGAAAATTCTTTTGAAAATTCTTGAAAATTCTTTTGAAAATTCTTTTGAAAATAATTTTGAAATTTTTTGAAAATTCTTTTGAAAATTGAAAATTCTTTTGAAAATTCTTTTGAAAATTCTTTTGAAAATTCTTTTGAAAATTCTTTTGAAAATTCTTTTGAAAATTCTTTTGAAAATTCTTTTGAAAATTCTTTTGAAAATTCTTTTGAAAATTCTTTTGAAAATTCTTTTGAAAATTCTTTTGAAAATTCTTTGAAAATTCTTTTGAAAATTCTTTTGAAAATTCTTTTGAAAATTCTTCTGAAAATTCTTTTGAAAATTCTTCTGAAAATTCTTTTGAAAATTCTTTTGAAAATTCTTTTGAAAATTCTTTTGAAAATTCTTTTGAAAATTCTTTTGAAAATTCTTTTGAAAATTCTTTTGAAAATTCTTTTGAAAATTCTTTTGAAAATTCTTTTGAAAATTCTTTTGAAAATTCTTTTGAAAATTCTTTTGAAAATTCTTTTGAAAATTCTTTTGAAAATTCTTTTGAAAATTCTTTTGAAAATTCTTTTGAAAATTCTTTTGAAAATTCTTTTGAAAATTCTTTTGAAAATTCTTTTGAAAATTTTTTGAAAATTCTTTTGAAAATTCTTTTGAAAATTCTTTTGAAAATTCTTTTGAAATTTCTTTTGAAAATTCTTTTGAAAATTCATTTGAAAATTCTTCTGAAAATTCTTTTGAAAATTCTTTTGAAAATAATTTTGAAATTTTTTTTGAAAATTCATTTGAAAATTGAAAATTCTTTTGAAAATTCTTTTGAAAATTCTTTTGAAAATTCTTTTGAAAATTCTTTTGAAAATTCTTTTGAAAATTCTTTTGAAAATTCTTTTGAAAATTCTTTTGAAAATTCTTTTGAAAATTCTTTTGAAAATTCTTTTGAAAATTCTTTTGAAAATTCTTTTGAAAATTCTTTTGAAAATTCTTTTGAAAATTCTTTTGAAAATTCTTTTGAAAATTCTTTTGAAAATTCTTTTGAAAATTCTTTTGAAAATTCTTTTGAAAATTCTTTTGAAAATTCTTTTGAAAATTCTTTTGAAAATTCTTTTGAAAATTCTTTTGAAAATTCTTTTGAAAATTCTTTTGAAAATTCTTTTGAAAATTCTTTTGAAAATTCTTTTGAAAATTCTTTTGAAAATTCTTTTGAAAATTCTTTTGAAAATTCTTTTGAAAATTCTTTTGAAAATTCTTTTGAAAATTCTTTTGAAAATTCTTTTGAAAATTCTTTTGAAAATTCTTTTGAAATTTCTTTTGAAAATTCTTTTGAAAATTCATTTGAAAATTCTTCTGAAAATTCTTTTGAAAATTCTTTTGAAAATAATTTTGAAATTTTTTTTGAAAATTCATTTGAAAATTGAAAATTCTTTTGAAAATTCTTTTGAAAATTCTTTTGAAAATTCTTTTCAAAATTCTTTTCAAAATTCTTTTGAAAATTCTTTTGAAAATTCTTTTGAAAATTCTTTTGAAAATTCTCTTGAAAATTCTTTTGAAAATTCTTTTGAAAATTCTTTTGAAAATTCTTTTGAAAATTCTTTTGAAAATTCTTTTGAAAATTCTTCCGATCTGAAAATTCTTTTGAAAATTCTTTTGAAAATTCTTTTGAAAATTCTTTTGAAAATTCTTTTGAAAATTCTTTTGAAAATTCTTTTGAAAATTCTTTTGAAAATTCTTTTGAAAATTCTTTTGAAAATTCTTTTGAAAATTCTTTTGAAAATTCTTTTGAAAATTCTTTTGAAAATTCTTTTGAAAATTCTTTTGAAAATTCTTTTGAAAATTCTTTTGAAAATTCTTTTGAAAATTCTTTTGAAAATTCTTTTGAAAATTCTTTTGAAAATTCTTTTGAAAATTCTTTTGAAAATTCTTTTGAAAATTCTTTTGAAAATTCTTTTGAAAATTCTTTTGAAAATTCTTTTGAAAATTCTTTTGAAAATTCTTTTGAAATTTCTTTTGAAAATTCTTTTGAAAATTCATTTGAAAATTCTTCTGAAAATTCTTTTGAAAATTCTTTTGAAAATAATTTTGAAATTTTTTTTGAAAATTCATTTGAAAATTGAAAATTCTTTTGAAAATTCTTTTGAAAATTCTTTTGAAAATTCTTTTGAAAATTCTTTTGAAAATTCTTTTGAAAATTCTTTTGAAAATTCTTTTGAAAATTCTTTTGAAAATTCTTTTGAAAATTCTTTTGAAAATTCTTTTGAAAATTCTTTTGAAAATTCTTTTGAAAATTCTTTTGAAAATTCTTTTGAAAATTCTTTTGAAAATTCTTTTGAAAATTCTTTTGAAAATTCTTTTGAAAATTCTTTTGAAAATTCTTTTGAAAATTCTTTTGAAAATTCTTTTGAAAATTCTTTTGAAAATTCTTTTGAAAATTCTTTTGAAAATTCTTTTGAAAATTCTTTTGAAAATTCTTTTGAAAATTCTTTTGAAAATTCTTTTGAAAATTCTTTTGAAAATTCTTTTGAAAATTCTTTTGAAAATTCTTTTGAAAATTCTTTTGAAAATTCTTTTGAAAATTCTTTTGAAAATTCTTTTGAAAATTCTTTTGAAAATTCTTTTGAAAATTCTTTTGAAAATTCTTTTGAAAATTCTTTTGAAAATTCTTTTGAAAATTCTTTTGAAAATTCTTTTGAAAATTCTTTTGAAAATTCTTTTGAAAATTCTTTTGAAAATTCTTTTGAAAATTCTTTTGAAAATTCTTTTGAAAATTCTTTTGAAAATTCTTTTGAAAATTCTTTTGAAAATTCTTTTGAAAATTCTTTTGAATTTTTTTGAAAATTCTTTTGAAAATTCTTCTGAAAATTCTTTTGAAAATTCTTTTGAAAATTCTTTTGAAAATTCTTTTGAAAATTCTTTTGAAAATTCTTTTGAAAATTCTTTTGAAAATTCTTTTGAAAATTCTTTTGAAAATTCTTTTGAAAATTCTTTTGAAAATTCTTTTGAAAATTCTTTTGAAAATTCTTTTGAAAATTCTTTTGAAAATTCTTTTGAAAATTCTTTTGAAAATTCTTTTGAAAATTCTTTTGAAAATTCTTTTGAAAATTCTTTTGAAAATTCTTTTGAAAATTCTTTTGAAAATTCTTTTGAAAATTCTTTTGAAAATTCTTTTGAAAATTCTTTTGAAAATTCTTTTGAAAATTCTTTTGAAAATTCTTTTGAAAATTCTTTTGAAAATTCTTTTGAAAATTCTTTTGAAAATTCTTTTGAAAATTCTTTTGAAAATTCTTTTGAAAATTCTTTTGAAAATTCTTTTGAAAATTCTTTTGAAAATTCTTTTGAAAATTCTTTTGAAAATTCTTTTGAAAATTCTTTTGAAAATTCTTTTGAAAATTCTTTTGAAAATTCTTTTGAAAATTCTTTTGAAAATTCTTTTGAAAATTCTTTTGAAAATTCTTTTGAAAATTCTTTTGAAAATTCTTTTGAAAATTCTTTTGAAAATTCTTTTGAAAATTCTTTTGAAAATTCTTTTGAAAATTCTTTTGAAAATTCTTTTGAAAATTCTTTTGAAAATTCTTTTGAAAATTCTTTTGAAAATTCTTTTGAAAATTCTTTTGAAAATTCTTTTGAAAATTCTTTTGAAAATTCTTTTGAAAATTCTTTTGAAAATTCTTTTGAAAATTCTTTTGAAAATTCTTTTGAAAATTCTTTTGAAAATTCTTTTGAAAATTCTTTTGAAAATTCTTTTGAAAATTCTTTTGAAAATTCTTTTGAAAATTCTTTTGAAAATTCTTTTGAAAATTCTTTTGAAAATTCTTTTGAAAATTCTTTTGAAAATTCTTTTGAAAATTCTTTTGAAAATTCTTTTGAAAATTCTTTTGAATTTTTTTTTTGAAAATTCAGTTGAAAATTCTTCTGAAAATTCTTTTGAAAATTCTTCTGAAAATTCTTTTGAAAATTCTTTTGAAAATTCTTTTGAAAATTCTTTTGAAAATTCTTTTGAAAATTCTTTTGAAAATTCTTTTGAAAATTCTTTTGAAAATTCTTTTGAAAATTCTTTTGAAAATTCTTTTGAAAATTCTTTTGAAAATTCTTTTGAAAATTCTTTTGAAAATTCTTTTGAAAATTCTTTTGAAAATTCTTTTGAAAATTCTTTTGAAAATTCTTTTGAAAATTCTTTTGAAAATTCTTTTGAAAATTCTTTTGAAAATTCTTTTGAAAATTCTTTTGAAAATTCTTTTGAAAATTCTTTTGAAAATTCTTTTGAAAATTCTTTTGAAAATTCTTTTGAAAATTCTTTTGAAAATTCTTTTGAAAATTCTTTTGAAAATTCTTTTGAAAATTCTTTTGAAATTTCTTTTGAAAATTCTTTTGAAAATTCATTTGAAAATTCTTCTGAAAATTCTTTTGAAAATTCTTTTGAAAATAATTTTGAAATTTTTTGAAAATTCATTTGAAAATTGAAAATTCTTTTGAAAATTCTTTTGAAAATTCTTTTGAAAATTCTTTTGAAAATTCTTTTGAAAATTCTTTTGAAAATTCTTTTGAAAATTCTTTTGAAAATTCTTTTGAAAATTCTTTTGAAAATTCTTTTGAAAATTCTTTTGAAAATTCTTTTGAAAATTCTTTTGAAAATTCTTTTGAAAATTCTTTTGAAAATTCTTTTGAAAATTCTTTTGAAAATTCTTTTGAAAATTCTTTTGAAAATTCTTTTGAAAATTCTTTTGAAAATTCTTTTGAAAATTCTTTTGAAAATTCTTTTGAAAATTCTTTTGAAAATTCTTTTGAAAATTCTTTTGAAAATTCTTTTGAAAATTCTTTTGAAAATTCTTTTGAAAATTCTTTTGAAAATTCTTTTGAAAATTCTTTTGAAAATTCTTTTGAAAATTCTTTTGAAAATTCTTTTGAAAATTCTTTTGAAAATTCTTTTGAAAATTCTTTTGAAAATTCTTTTGAAAATTCTTTTGAAAATTCTTTTGAAAATTCTTTTGAAAATTCTTTTGAAAATTCTTTTGAAAATTCTTTTGAAAATTCTTTTGAAAATTCTTTTGAAAATTCTTTTGAAAATTCTTTTGAAAATTCTTTTGAAAATTCTTTTGAAAATTCTTTTGAAAATTCTTTTGAAAATTCTTTTGAAAATTCTTTTGAAAATTCTTTTGAAAATTCTTTTGAAAATTCTTTTGAAAATTCTTTTGAAAATTCTTTTGAAAATTCTTTTGAATTTTTTTTTTGAAAATTCAGTTGAAAATTCTTCTGAAAATTCTTTTGAAAATTCTTCTGAAAATTCTTTTGAAAATTCTTTTGAAAATTCTTTTGAAAATTCTTTTGAAAATTCTTTTGAAAATTCTTTTGAAAATTCTTTTGAAAATTCTTTTGAAAATTCTTTTGAAAATTCTTTTGAAAATTCTTTTGAAAATTCTTTTGAAAATTCTTTTGAAAATTCTTTTGAAAATTCTTTTGAAAATTCTTTTGAAAATTCTTTTGAAAATTCTTTTGAAAATTCTTTTGAAAATTCTTTTGAAAATTCTTTTGAAAATTCTTTTGAAAATTCTTTTGAAAATTCTTTTGAAAATTCTTTTGAAAATTCTTTTGAAAATTCTTTTGAAAATTCTTTTGAAATTTCTTTTGAAAATTCTTTTGAAAATTCATTTGAAAATTCTTCTGAAAATTCTTTTGAAAATTCTTTTGAAAATAATTTTGAAATTTTTTTTGAAAATTCATTTGAAAATTGAAAATTCTTTTGAAAATTCTTTTGAAAATTCTTTTGAAAATTCTTTTGAAAATTCTTTTGAAAATTCTTTTGAAAATTCTTTTGAAAATTCTCTTGAAAATTCTTTTGAAAATTCTTTTGAAAATTCTTTTGAAAATTCTTTTGAAAATTCTTTTGAAAATTCTTTTGAAAATTCTTTTGAAAATTCTTTTGAAAATTCTTTTGAAAATTCTTTTGAAAATTCTTTTGAAAATTCTTTTGAAAATTCTTTTGAAAATTCTTTTGAAAATTCTTTTGAAAATTCTTTTGAAAATTCTTTTGAAAATTCTTTTGAAAATTCTTTTGAAAATTCTTTTGAAAATTCTTTTGAAAATTCTTTTGAAAATTCTTTTGAAAATTCTTTTGAAAATTCTTTTGAAAATTCTTTTGAAAATTCTTTTGAAAATTCTTTTGAAAATTCTTTTGAAAATTCTTTTGAAAATTCTTTTGAAAATTCTTTTGAAAATTCTTTTGAAAATTCTTTTGAAAATTCTTTTGAAAATTCTTTTGAAAATTCTTTTGAAAATTCTTTTGAAAATTCTTTTGAAAATTCTTTTGAAAATTCTTTTGAAAATTCTTTTGAAAATCTTTTGAAAATTCTTTTGAAAATTCTTTTGAAAATTCTTTTGAAAATTCTTTTGAAAATTCTTTTGAAAATTCTTTTGAAAATTCTTTTGAAAATTCTTTTGAAAATTCTTTTGAAAATTCTTTTGAAAATTCTTTTGAAAATTCTTTTGAAAATTCTTTTGAAAATTCTTTTGAAAATTCTTTTGAAAATTCTTTTGAAAATTCTTTTGAAAATTCTTTTGAAAATTCTTTTGAAAATTCTTTTGAAAATTCTTTTGAAAATTCTTTTGAAAATTCTTTTGAAAATTCTTTTGAAAATTCTTTTGGAAATTCTTTTGAAAATTCTTTTGAAAATTCTTTTGAAAATTCTTTTGAAAATTCTTTTGAAAATTCTTTTCAAAATTCTTTTCAAAATTCTTTTGAAAATTCTTTTGAAAATTCTTTTGAAAATTCTTTTTAAAGTATATTTAAAGATTCATTAGAAGATTCGTTCGAAGAATCATTAGAAAATTTATAAGAAGATTCATAAAAAATACTAGAAGATTAATTAGAAGAGTCGCAATAAGATTCATTGGAAGATTCATTAGAATATTGATGCCGTTGTGTTCTTTTGTACTAAGTTTGCTGGGATTCCTATCTAGATAAAACAAGATAGCACACAGGCATCGACATGATGATGAATACGATGAATAATTAAATGATTCGTTAGACTGTTCATCACTTCAAGATACTTTAGATTATTACTTTCAACGCCTACAGCAGTGCTGGATTTTACTGCTGTGTTTGTGGTTTTTGATTTATATTTAGAAAAGTGCTGGCTACTTTTGCAAAAATGGAAAACGCAAGCTAAAGAGGGGTTCCCACACTTTTCTGAGTAGTAAAAGCCGCTTTATATGGTTCATCATTTGAAGATTATTTAAAGTTTCATTTGAGAGTTACTTCAGGACTCATTTATAGGTTTGAAAAGTCAACTGAAGATATTGTTACTTCCTCAAAGCATTTTTATAGTACAGCTACAACAAACAAAACTTTCATTTCAAACACACGTTTGCCAATCCGGGATGTAATCTAACTGTCTCAACGATTAGCTTTCTCTCATTTCGAGCTAAGCTCACTTCCAAACCGTCATGAGTTTTCATTTCCTGTAATGCAGGAAGCTCAAAGCGGATTAAACCCGGAAGTTTTAGCTACAATCTCCGCACGACAAACGTTATGCAACGTTGCTCAACTTGGCACTAACACCGTGTCAGACATGGTACTCGTTCGCATCGCGAGGGAAACTCGCCTCGCGATGGAAATTTGCCTCGCGATGAAAGTTCTCCTTGCAATGTGATTGTATATTCTTAGAAATTGTTCTAGTGGATATTGAAGCAGAAACTAAAACCCTTTTCGATGCGAGTTTTTTTTCCACGTCTGCCTTCGTTCCCCGAGTCCCGGTTCTGCGCGGACCCGTCCCCATCCGGCCTCCGGATAATGGGTTGCGGTAAAATAATTAAAAATAATTTATTTGTTTACGTTTTGCCATTGAGGTCCGCAGCAGCATCTGCCAGCTTCATGGGATTTCAATCCGACCAAAGAGGCTAGGGTTGATAATGATGATAGCAGCAAGGCAGGACAGGGCAGGGCATTGTGGCCAACGGCCATATGACGGAACGGGCTCAGACACTGCTGAGCTGGGATGGTTTCAGTAGGTATAAAGAAGCTTTGTGGCAAACCGCACAATTGTCCCGGGCATGAACGGTGGTTTGGCTTTTGGCTTCGGTGATGTTCTGGAGCTGCCGATTGGGCGTTGAAAGGGAACCGCAAATTTTAGTTTGAAGCTTGGGAGTTTTTTTTTGTTAAAGGATTCATTTGAAGATTTTTTGGAACATTAATTCGAAGATTCATTTGAGTTTCATCTCAACTTCGAAATCTTTTCAATTGACTTAAAAGCAACAGTTGGAAAACTCTGCCTCAAAACTTTCTTACCACTGTTTGTAAAAGCCAAAACAAAACCGAACCCTTTTTGTCGGTTTGTTTTTCTTTTCCCATGTTGTTTGAAATTCTTACCAAGTGTTTTTTCGATCCCCTCAAAACATCAACCCTTTACAAAAACAGGCTTTCCCCATCGGAAAAAACATACTCGAGGGCCTTCTGAAACAAATATACTTCATTTGAAAACAAACTCAGCAGGCATGTCTGATGGGAAACTCGAGCTACTCTTCACGGTTTATCCACCAAAAAAGTGAAGTGATACCTCCCCGTTTTGGATGAACGCGTTTGAAAGTGATTGAATTTCTACTGCATGCACTTCTACTCAAAAAAATAAATTTATCACGGATCACAAAAATTAAAAAAAAATCAAAAAAATCAAAGCATAATTTTGAAAAAAAAAATGGATAAAAAACTTAAATTAAATTCAATTTTGAACATTCTTTTTGATTTTTTTACAGTGCAAGCAAAGTTAGCAGGGGGAACTGAATCAAATGAAACTTGTTACAACAAATATAATTTTGTGAAAATTGCACCCTCCAGCGCCAACAGAGAAAGCAGCGGGATTGGGATTTATAACTTTCAACGCCTACAGCAGTGCTGGATTCTATTGCTGCTGCTGCGTTTGTGGTTTTTGATTTAGATTTAGAAAAGTGCTGGCTGCTTCTGGCACAAATGGAAAACGCAAACTAAAGAGGGGTTTCTCATTCTTTCTGGGGTGGAAAAGCCGCTCGGGGATAGATGGAAATGCATTCCGCAAGCTTGCGATGAAAATTAAGACCGTGTTGGAAATTGTGCACTCATGAGTTTTTGTTTAATCTGTGAAATGCAAGCTGGGCTGGAGAGTTTTACGTTACATGATTACAAATGGAATTGATGAGGTTTCTTTTAAAGTATGTTGTTTCTACGGATATTATTTTGAAAACAAAAATATCTTCAAATGATTCAAATTATAAAATAAGTCTTTATCTAACTTTCACATGGAACTTTAAATTTATCTTTAAATTCAAAAATCTTCAAATTCACGAATATTCTAAAGAATTTTCTCAAGAATTTTCAAAAGAATTTTCTAAAGAATTTTTTAAAGCATTTTCTAAAGAATTTTCTAAAAGATTTTCAAAATAATTTTCCAAAGAATTTTGAAAGAAATTGTCTACAGAATTTTCTAAAGAATTTTCTATAGAATTTTCTAAAAAATTTGCTAAAGAATTTTCTAACGAATTTTCTAAAGAATTTTCTAAAGAATTTTCTAAAGAATTTTCTATAGAATTTTCTAAAGAATTTTCTAAAGAATTTTCTAAAGAATTTTCTAAAGAATTTTCTAAAGAAATTTCTAAAGAATTTTCTAAAGAATTTTCAAAAGAATTTTCCAAACGATTTTCTAAAGATTTTTCTAAAGAATTTTCGAAAAAAAAAAATCCAAATGATTTTCTAAACAATTTTCCAAAAGATTTTCTAAACAATTTTCTCAACAATTTTCTTAACAATTTTCTAAACAATTTTCTAAATAATTTTCTAAGCAATTTTCTAAACCATTTTCTAAACAATTTCTTCAACAATTTTCAAAACAATTTTCTAAACTGTTTTCTAAACAATTTTCCTAACAATTCACTATAGATTTTTTAAAAGAATTTTCTTAAGAATTTTTTGATGAATTTTCTATACAATTTTCTAAACAATTTTATATACAATTTTCTAAACAATTTTCTTAACAAATTTTCTAAACATTTTTTAAAAGATTTTTCCAAAGAATTTTCTTAGCAATTTTATTAAGAATTTTCTAAAGAATTTTCGTAAGAATTTTCTGAACAATTTTCTTAAGAATTTTATAAATAGTTTTTTTAAGAATTTTCAATTTTTTTTTTAAAGAATTTTCTAAAGAATTTTCCAAACGATTTTCTAAACAATTTTCCAAACGATTTTCTAAACAATTTTCTCTACAATTTTCTTAACAATTTTGGAAACAATTTTCTAAATAATTTTCTAAACAATTTTCTAAACAATTTCTTAAACAGTTTTCTAAACAATCTTCTAAACAATTTTCTAAACAATTTTCTAAACAATTTTTTAAACAATTTTCTTAAAAAATTTCTAAATTGTTTTCTAAACAATTTTCTTAACAATTTTCTTAACTGTTTTCTAAACAATTTTCTAAACAATTTTCTTAACAATTTTCTAAAGATTTTTTTAAAGAATTTTCTCAAGCATTTTTTGAAGAATTTTCTAAACAATTTTCTAAAGAATCTTCTTAACAATTTTTGAAACAATTTAAGAAACAATTTTCTAAACTGTTTTCTAAACAATTTTCTAAACATTTTTCTTAACAATTTTCTAAAGATTTTTTTAAAGAATTTTCTTTGGAATTTTTTGAAGAATTTTCTAAACAATTTTCTAAAGTTTCTAAAGAATTTTCTAAACAATTTTCTAAACAATTTTCGAAACAATTTTCTTAACAATTTTCTAAAGATTTTTTCCAAAGAACTTCCTTAAGAATTTTAACTAGATTTTTTTTGGTTCCTGTTTGAAATGCATAATTATCTTAAGATTTTATTAAATCTCTTTATCTCAGGGTTTTACTTACTGCATGTTATTAATTATGTTAATGCTGGAATTACTTATTAAAAAGGCCGTCGATAAATGTTCACTAATCTGAATTCCTCCCATCAACCTTAAACCTTTGTTAGTACTTTCAAAAATAAAAATCAATAAATTTAAGATGCATACGAAATTTCAATTCGTGTTTCAATTTTTGAAAATTTGAGTATTTTCGGAAAAAAATCAGTATTTTGTTAAAATTTTAGTATTTAGTAAAAACTTTAACAATGTGAAAAGCATACAAAATTTTACTACGTTTGATACCATATTACAAGTTTTGAAAATTTGAGTGCCTTCGAAAAAAAAAACATACAAAATTTAGGTTTGTTTGATATTTATATTGCAAATTTAAAAAATTTGAGTATTTTGGAATAAATACAGAATTTTGTGAAACTCCAGTATAGTTTAATACCTTACAAAATTTTGTAAATTATGGAAACATGAGTACTTTTGATCAACTTTCGATAATATGGAATTATGTAAAAAAGTTAGTATTTTCCAAAAATACTTTAAAAATGTAAAAAAAACATACAAAATGTTGCTTCGTTTGATACCAATACCATGAAATTATGAAAATTTGAGTGCTTTCGAAAAACACGGTTTATTGTTAAAATTCTAGTGTTGACAAAAATAATTTTATAACGTAAAAAAACCATACAAAAATTTGCTTCGTTTGAAACCCATACTGCAAATTATTAAAATTTGAGTATTTTCGAAAAATTACGGTATTTTGTTAAAAATTTTGAGTACATATTTATTTACGAAACTTACTACATTAAAAAAAAATACATTCTTTGTGAAAGCATTGAAAATTTAACATGATATGATTTAATCGATTTTAGAAAGACTAAAAAAGTTAGTTATCGTCCATTATCGGCAAAAATATTATTGCTGATAAAAAAAATCGAAATAATGATAACGATAACGATAGATCATCGTTATCTTCCCATAACCATTATCGATATCGTCAGATGATAATTTTATCGACGATAATTTCATCGATTAACAGCCTTGCGCTGTATCTTATTTTTTTCCGTTTTCTTGTGTATTTATTGAATATTTTTTGTCGATTTATGGTGGTATTTTTAATTCACAAAATGTCTTTAAAAAGCTTATTTGCCAGGACTTTTCATACAATCTACCACAACAGGACACTTTTCGAACCCAACAACTTCCACCAGAGATATTCAGTGAGGAAGGATGCGGTTGATGTGCGCACCATCAACATTGCCATCATTATCGTCGTCATCATCGTTGCAATCAACATCAATGGTCAGAATAAAGGTCAGAATTTATTTTAATGAAGCAGCGTGCTTCCGAATAAAAGGGATAATCATTGATTTTCTGTTTTATTTTGTGCTCACTGAGTTAATACTGGTAGAATAATTAATGCTGTTACAAGGAAGTAATAAAGTTGCATTTTTTTTGAAACAGTCATTGAGCGGAAAAACTCAATCAAATACTGCAAATATGTATTAATCAATTTCGAGCTGTACAAAAATGCGTCCTCAACTCAACTTGTCCAAAATGCACAAACGTCAGAATAGAATTTCGACGAATTCGCCATATGTTGTTGGAAACAAATGAATAGTTTTTATGCTGATGATGTTTTGAAACTCAACTTACAGTCCTTGAACTTCAAACCAGATATTGCTCAGGAGATTGTTCACGACAGGCTTATTCCCATCAGCATGGAACCTGAAGTTGGAATGCCTTTCATTACCACATCCAATCTGTATGTTTAGCCAACCATCTCTCTTATCGACTCTAGCTGACCGGCAAAGCCGACCGGACCCCGAACCTGCATTCGACTCGTGTCGGTTCAGATTACAGACCATTCCAAACCGGCTTCTGCTTCTGATGCTACTAGGTACTACCCCGGTAAAGTCCAACCAGCTGACCAGTATCATTATCATCATCGCAGATTCCCTACTCCTCCTCCCCACCTCTCGTGTAGACGACCCGGTTTCCAAGATGCCAATAGCAGAGGCCTAACCTGGCATTAGCAACGGCTTCAATGGTCCATATCCAGGTCAGGTTGGCGTTCTTGTTGTTGTTGTTCGCCACACGCCATACACAAAAAAAGGGTGAGTCCAAATCGGTAAACAACCCAACCGAAATAGCTTTTCCCGAGGCTGCCACTCCCGAAAAAAATGAAAATGAAACTACCTGTCACTTCAAACTATACATTATTGGCCCTGAGCTGTCAGCCCCGTCCTGGCACAGGGAGAAACAAAGAAACACGGCGGCGGCAGCGATTGTCCCCCTAACCCTTCTCAAAGACTGGTGGTGTTGACTTTGGGACCAACAAGGTCTTCATGTCATCCCCAGCCGCCAAGTGGAACCGGTTGGATCCTTGTAGCGATTTTCGCTTTCGGACTATCCGGCTCTGGCGGATGTCTTGTGTCTGAATTTCTTATTTCATTTGATAAAAGTTTTATTTACACCGTCCCTTTTGACTTGGTTGATGGCTGGGATTTGAAGCCAAAAAGATACCTCTTGGTGAAGGGAGCGAAATGCCAAAAGACATCAGAAAGCTACTCTTAAGGAATCGGGAAATAATTCTGTTTTTCAACAACTTCTCAAAAATAAAAATAACGAGAGAATACTGAATCGAGCACAAAAGACAATATTAATGACTCGCACTCAGTCTGATTCGATATCAGATAGTTAGAATTTAAATTATGTATAACTTTATTACTATTCATAATATTTGTAATTTCAATATTGAATCGTAATTAGATAAACTTTGATAGGTTATTTGTGCTTCAGCGGAATTCTTCTTCAACATACGTAATTCAAGTTGCTCTAAGATTTTTCAAAATTGATACTTATTTCTTATTTTAAAACTTGACCAAGAATGGTACAAAATCTTATACTAGCGATATGCATTTTAAAATAAAAGACGATTTCTGGGAAAAAATTGAAAAAAATATCAAAGTGAATTCAAATAATAATTTTAAGATTCATAATCAAATTTGTGATCTCAAGTAACATGCTATTTTTTTTTTATAAAAGTCACCGTTTTAAAATTAAATGTAATTGTGGGTTTTTTTCCGAAAAATATTTTTGTATACAGTTTAAAAATAATCTACAAAGCTGATGAAATTTCCTACACTTTTCCATTTTGACTTCTTTGATCTGCTGGTGAAAAGTATGAGTTTTTCATAGTGTCATCTAGTTCGCTCTAATTTTCCAACTCGTGATATATCGGAAACAATTGGTCAGATTTTCAATGTAAAACACTGAAACTTTTGTGAAGTTTTCTGCTCTATAAGAATGATTCTGAAATTAAAAATCAAGCCTAACTTTTACATAATTTGATTTTACGTTTATTTACATTGAAAATTGTATCAATAACGTCATAATTCGAAATCCGGACACTAAGTAACATTAGATTTTGTTGTAGCTGGCAATAAATCATGAAATAAGTTGGAAATGTAGAAATATCATCAGGATGTAGCATAAACAGTTAAGGCGTCATCCATAAAGTATGTCACGCTCTAGGGGAGGAGGGGCCCAAGTAACAATTCAAATGCTGTATATTCTTATATGGTTTTAAAACAGTTTTATTGGATGCAACAATGTTTTATAAAAACTTTTATCAAAGCCAACAGGTTTTCATCTAGCGTAACCTTCAACATACTTTCAAGGTTTCTTCCAGACTTGACTAGGAATTCTACTTAGAAGTTTTAATTCAGTTTTCTAGTTACACTTCGAGATTTCCTGAAGAATACATGGCGAAGCTTGAATATCTTGACGAAGTCTGCAATAAACCTTTTTCGTCTTCATAAGGAATTTGACCAATCTTGTTGGATTTGAACTGTCACTTCAATTTATTCAGTTGTTGAACGAGAAACACAGTGCTAGGAGACGAATTGTTTTGATCCAGTTTTTAAGTGCAGTTACAAGTGATCTCTTAACGAAAAGTTTAAAAAAGTGTGCTGAGAATAATAAAAAGAATAAATTGGTGGTTTTGGTTGTGTTTTTTTCTACGAAATGATTACCGATTTACCGAATTGCCGATTTATTTCCAGAATTTTTTATTGTGAACAATTCGTTTATTGCAGAAATGGCGCCTGTGCAGTTGTTGCTTTTTATTATTTTTATGAAATTAATAGTAATTTTATTTGGCATCGATATCCTGTTAGTTACATAATTATGTTTTTTTTTTCGCAATTTATAATATCGTAACATGGCGTTTTACACATTTTGTTTTTTAGAGTGTTTCGCAGACTTTTTAATGAAAACCTTCAAGACTTGATCAGAACAGTTTAAAGTGCTAATGGTTTTCAAAAAGAAATTGATAAAACTTTGAATTCTGCAAGTTTTCTTATACAAAACCATCGAGATTTTATACCGTGTATTGCTACGCGCTGTCATTTGCAATTTGCTGGTGCTGTTTGAGTGAGTTAAGCTGGGTTTTTTTAATTTCAGTTAAGATTTTTGTTTCACAGATCATTTAAACGTTTAAAAAGTAATATTATTTGTCCAGTGTATGTTGTACAGGTGGGATCAAAGGTATAATCAACTACAACATGAAAAGGTGAAAATAAGCTATTCTTCAGGACAGTGCAGCGCTTATCAACCTGTGATGGTAATAGTGTTTACAATGAATTGTATATAAAGTGGCTTGGTTAGTGTATATTATGTAATAAAAACACCATTAAAACGAACAAACGCTGTTGTTTTTTATTGAATTGTTGTGAAATTTTGGCGATTTCTCTAGTCGGATCGTTTTGCAGTAATCAATGACAGGCAAGCGCTACGGTCTCAGCTTAGGCGATTGAATCTTGAAACTTGAAACCAGTAGAAAGCTAATTATCCTGACTGAAACCTTAATAAATCACTCTTAAAACAAGTCATTCCTAGTCAGTTTTGAGAAAGAGCATTTAAAGAAGAAATTATTTTAAAACAGTTTCAAGCAAGAATAAGTATATTTAATAAATTTCGCCATATTGCCTAAAGAATAATGTTACTGAAAAGCGTAGCCATGTTGAATTCTTGAGCAATGACCTTGCTTAAATTATTTTTTTAGGTAAAATAACAAACTTTTTCAAATGATTTGAGAAGGCGCGTACCATTTTTTCGAACTATCTCATAAAAATGTTCGATGATTTTTTTCGGCATTACCGTTACAGTGCATTACATGAGAGATTTGATCTCTGATATTTATGGCTTTTATATTATTGACTTGTGAATTATTGTCGACCAAAAGTATTTTCTGATTCCATTTAGAAGAAGAATCATTGCCTTCGATAAAATAATTATGCATGCTTTTCAGTCTACGATACAGGCTTTTGGTTTCCTTGCAGAGTAATTGAAAATGCATTTTGTTCTGTTATAAGAATTTAAGAATTCTTTCAGGCTACAACAAAACTTATTTCCCAGCTAGACAGCATTATTCGTATCTTGTAGAGCTCTTTAAAGCATCAACAAAGCATACAATAAAATTATTCTGTCTCATGAAACTCTTCATTTTGCTCTGGCTAACCTCCTAAAATAGTCCATTTTGGCTTTATTGCTTATTTAACTCGTATTTAACTCAGCATGTGGGACTAAAAAGCATCTCTCATACATTTCCGAAGTATTCTGTACAACCTCTTCAAAACTACAACAAAACTAAAATTGTTACTTGGGGGGGGGTCTGAGAAAGTGTGACTTTGCGTGTTATAAGTGTAGGGAAAGCGTGACAAAGTCTTTCGTGAAATATGTCTTTCTGATCATTTTTCATCAGATTTCTAAAATTTATTCTGTAAACACTCGATTTTGCACAAATTTGGATTGAAATTTTAGTTAGTGCCATTCTTTAAATCTCAAATATGCTGTTTACCTCAAAACAATCGATATTTTGTTTCAAAGTTTGCTAGAATCTATTAGAACATTCATCCAAAACTTTTCTTATGTAAAAAAATCCGAAGAATCGATTGGTCACTGAGAGAATCCGCGGAAATGATCGTAAGGCCCGTTTAAGGCGATTTACGCTGTTTTTATTAGTTTTAAATATGTTCCTGAAATGTTTAATGGATTGATATAAATTTTTCTTTTCTTTCTCTTCTCCATTGAAATGAGTTTCAGGAACATTTTGCGGGTTCTCGCTATCATCAATTGATTCCTCGGAATTTTTCACGTAATAATGAGTTATATCAAAGCAACATATTTAAAACTAATAAAAACAGCAAAAAACAAGGTAAATCGACCTTAAACGGGACTAACGCTAATTTCCGCGGATTCTCACTGGGTAATTCTCCGCCAACTCACACAGCAGTTGCCCCGACCCCTCTTCGATTTGCGTGAAACTTTATCCTAAGGGGTAACTTTTGTCCCTGATCACGAAACCGAGGTCTGTTTTTTGATATCTCGTGACGGAGGGGCGGTACGACCCCTTCCATTTTTGAACATGCCAAAAAAGAGGTGTTTTTCAACAATTTGCAGCCTGAAACGGTGATGAGATAGAAATTTGGTGTCAAAGAGACTTTTATGTAAAATTAGACGCCCGATTTGATGGCGTACTCAGAATTCCGAATAAACGTATTTTTCATCGAAAAAAATACTAAAAAAGTTTTAAAAATTCTTCCATTTTCCGTTACTCGACTGTAAAAAAATTTGGAACATGTCATTTTATGGTAAATTTAATGTTCTTTTCGAATCTACATTGTCCCAGAAGGGTCATTTTTTCATTTAGAACAAAATTTTTCATTTTAAAATTTCGTGTTTTTTCTAACTTTGCAGGGTTATTTTTTAGAGTGTAACAATGTTCTACAATGTTGTAGAGCAGACAATTACAAAAATTTTGATATATAGACATAAGGGGTTTGCTTATAAACATCACGAGTTATCGCGATTTTACGAAAAAAAAGTTCTGAAAAAGTTACTTTTTGCGTTTCTCTTTGTTTCGTCGTCCGTGTCTGTCGCGGATGACCATGAATGGCCATGATCGATGACGACAAACTTTTTCAAAACTTTTTTTTCGTAAAATCGCGATAACTCGTGATGTTTATAAGCAAACCCCTTATGTCTATATATCAAAATTTTTGTAATTGTCTGCTCTACAACATTGTAGAACATTGTTACACTCTAAAAAATAACCCTGCAAAGTTAGAAAAAACACGAAATTTTAAAATGAAAATTTTGTTCTAAATGAAAAAATGACCCTTCTGGGACAATGTAGATTCGAAAAGTACATTAAATTTCCCATAGAATGACATGTTCCAAAAATTTTTACAGTCGAGTAACGGAAAATGGAAGAATTTTTAAAACTTTTTTAGTGTTTTTTTCGATGAAAAATACGTTTATTCGGAATTCTGAGTACGCCATCAAATCGGGCGTCTAATTTTACATAAAAGTCCCTTTGACACCAAATTTCTATCTCATCACCGTTTCAGGCTGCAAATTGTTGAAAAACACCTCTTTTTTGGCATGTTCAAAAATGGAAGGGGTCGTACCGCCCCTCCGTCACGAGATATCAAAAAACAGACCTCGGTTTCGTGATCAGGGACAAAAGTTACCCCTTAGGATAAAGTTTCACGCAAATCGAAGAGGGGTCGGGGCAACTTTTCCCGATTTCGTGTGAGTTGGTAGAGAATTACCCCACTATCATCAATTAATTCCTCGGATTTTTTCACAAAAGAAATGTCTTGGTTGCAAGTTCTAATTGGCTGGCATCAATTAAGTCCGGTTATTGCATATTTTTCTCCCCACTCTGTGGTACTTCGAACGCTTATGAAATATATCAGTGAAATGTTTCACAGTTTTGGTAAATTCATGTTTATTTTAATTATTTTTTTTGCAATGACTACAGTGTCTAACAAAATGTGAAAGTAAGTTGATGTTAGAATTGTGTGTGCGATGTGTGTGCAACCAACCAAACGGGGCCACGCGGCCGCTTCTTACAAATTGAGTTGTTTCCATGTATTTTTGGATCTACATTCTATACATACAAATAACTCGCATAGGCATTTGGAAGGTGTTAGCTCTGCCGAGCTTCGGGGACCCATTTCTACGCTGGCTAGCCGAGCGCGAGGTACTTCAGCTTTATCGACAAGCCCCGCCCTGAAGAACGTTTGCACCAATCGGATTCAAACGTTATTTAGAACTTCCGAACCCTTGTCAAATGGACAAGGACCCAGCGCGTATATAGTTGATAGTAACAGTATTCCTAATTCCAGTCATAGCTCACCAAGTCGCGAAGGCATAGTGGTTAGCATTTTTGCTTACCAATCCAAAGGACAAGGGATCGAACCCCGACTCGAGCGACTTTGATTTTTCGTTCATGTTCAGAGTTTCAAGATTTATATTTCCTATACTTTCTCGTTGGGAGCAGATGGGAATCGAACCCAGGACCATTCGCTTACAAAGCGAACACCGTGACCAGTCAGCCACGGCCGCTCCTTTTTGATTACCATTTTAATCATGCACCTCAATTTGTTTTTTAAATTCGGTTGAGTAGTATATTGGATTGTTTTTCCAAATTTTATGGGTTTTTCAACAATGTATGTCTTTGGTACCAGAAATGAAAAATTGAAAATTTTAATATTTGTATTTATGAAATTCAACATTTTTACAATTTTACTCAATTATTAGGGCATATTCAAAATCGGCGGGCAAAATTACATGGAAAAACATAATTGTTGCACAATATTAGAATTCCGTTAAGGTGATTTAATTCATGTTTCCATATAAGACATTTTCAAACTAAGTTACCTCGAGTTTGAAGATTGGTGGATCACCCCTTTCCAATGCGACCTGGCGCTTATTATTTGGTTTTTTTCAGATATTTGAATTTCAAAATTGCATCTTTTTAACCTTGAAATGGCTGTAACTTTTATCCCTTCAGTGCCAAATGACAGTTAAAAAAACAAAAATGTTTGTTTTTTTACTCTGAAAGTGTCTCAAATATTACATTTCTCTAAAACTTTGCCCTGAATTGCTACGTAAAAAAAACTGAATCCAGAGGATTCGCTCCGATGCTTTCTTAAAATTTGGTCGTATAAGGCGTAGATTGCGTGATAAAATGTTGGTATCTTCGACAAAGTTGTTCAGATTGACAAGCCCTACAACTCTCTAGAAAACAACAAAAATCCCGGAAATAATCCTGCCTAGTTAGAAATTCAAAAAACACCCTAATCGTGAACCACATTAATTAACAATCAAGCAACAACTCTTCTAAAAACACCACACAATTCCAGAATGGCTCTATTTGGCGGAAAATCCATGTTCCACTTCATTTTGCGATCTGGACCACTGTGCACATGGAAGAGATGCAAAGACAGAGTTTCTGTTAAAAAAAATACAAAAATAAGTTGATTTGTGAAAAGTTATAAACGAAAAACTACATGGCTTTCTAGTTATTAAAATGTTTACATTTGATGAAACTGTTTTTAGAAAAAGATTTTTTAAAGTAATTTCTAATTCTATTGCTAACTATGGGATTTCAAACAAACAAACAACAAACAAAAAAATTAAAAAAGAAATTGCGGGGCAAAAGAGAGCATTTCTTAATCTTGAAGTTTGTTTTAATAGTTTAAAATTAGTGCCGCCATCAGGGGTGACATTGGGTCTGGGGGAAGGATTGGGTCATACAAATTTCAGCATTTATGTATGACCCAATTCACCACTCGTGTCACGTTTGTTCTGAACAATTTAGGTAGCTCACACAAACTTTTCTTCTTTTTCATTCCTAACTTAAGCTAGCATAAATAAAAGTTACCACCTCGAACAATTCCACGTTCCGGCTTCATGACTCACTACGCCATCCCTTTTTTGCGCAACATTGAACAACACAGTAGCGCGAGGACCCCTGCTACGTGTTCCATCATAATCTGGCCGGATTTCGGTGGCGGACAAACACGCTCTCCGGCACGTGGTCAGGTGCACCCGAAGAAGCGCATAATGCAAAACACTTGACGAAGTCCCCCGCTCCCCGCTTTTCGCCCCTTACCAATTCCCTACGTCTAATTTCTTCAGTGAATCCCAACTTTTTCTTGTTTTTTTTTTATTCTAGTTGTTTGCAGGATGACAGAGAGCTTTTGGCTTTGTTCCTTGTTTCCGGGAGCTCAGATGTATGCCAACCTTGTCTTCTTCTCACTTTAATTCGCATGCCTCTAGTGTGGAATTGATGTCACCTTTTTCTAGGAAGAAAAACAACTAGAGTTGCACCCTAAGGGTGGAGGTTAGGACCGCTGACAAGTTTGTTAGTGCACAAAAAAAAGAACTGAATTGCTTGATAGTAAGATAGTTGCTAAACGCAATCTTGTTCTGTACCTGCTGCAACTATTGATGAGAGTTTCATTATGCAGAATGTGCAGAAAAGTTCATGGCGTTCGATGCCACAGGACTTTCGTTTGGGTGTAGACTGTAGAACTAGTCAGCACACTCGGCACATCAGAAGAAAAACTTTCGAGAGCGTCGCAACCTTGGGCACTCTCGGTACACTCTTGGATCTTTTCCCCAAAAAGGGGACGACTCCACGACGATGTTGACGCTCGGGGTTCACAAACAATCAGCAGCCCGTGAGCTCGCATGCTGAACAACAACAACAACAAAAACTGTACGAGCATTTCCCGGGAGAGGGCCCCGGTATTTGCACTGTCTTTGCCACATATGGGTATTTGTGTTTTGGGGGCATTGTAGAGTTGTTGGGCTCAGGAACAGGTGATGCACCGTGTAATCCTTGATGTACAATTGAAGGCAGCCAACGAGCGCGCAAGATTGTTTCAACTCGATGAACTGTTTGTTTGTTCTGGGATTGTTGCTTGGTTGAAGTTGTTGTTGTTCTTGTGGAGGGGAAACCGTTACTTCATACGAGGTATCAAACTGGTGATAAGAATTCAAGAAGATACATATTTAGAGATGATCCACCAAATTTTCTTCAAATCTGTTCCTAGCAAAACAATTATCTACTAAGCACTCCATAATCTCACAACATTCCTGGACTATATTGAAATACACTCTCTACAAGAATCTTTTTTCCAATTTATTTCCACCCTTAGAACGCCACCAAAACCAATTTGCACAAAAAGCGGAAGCGCGGGCGCGCCTGTTCAAGCGATAAATTCAGTATCTATTGGCAAATCCAAAAAAGAAGCAAAGAAAAAAGTATTTTCCCCCAAAGTTTACGTACATCCCTTCCAAGAAAACGGGAAACATGGACCTTCACAAACACCCCGGAAACGATTCCCAGAAAACAGCTCGAAAAAAAAATGCTGAAAGACGTTTTAAATTTTAAGTTGTTATTTTTTTCGCGAAATTACAATGCCCGGAAAAGAAGATTAATTTGTTCTGTTCGCGAACAATGCAACAATGAACTGTTCATCCTCGGTTATGTTATTCTAGGTCGAAAAAACTGCATTTTTCCGGACGTGCCATGAAAAGATGACTGCCAAAGACGGGATGCAGTTTTTGTCCCTGTTTCTTTCTTCTTTTGCCCGAAATCCCTCTTGTGCTGGTTTACTTGTGCATCATCATCGTCATTAAGTTTTCGCAGAAAATGAACCCCGTCAAAAGCTGGACAGTTTGGAGGTTTTTTTTGCTTGTGTTTGTTGGAAAGTGCGAGTTTTGATGTTTGATAGGACAAAATTAATATTTTCTTAAATATTTGCTTATAGAGCAGTTCTCTAGGATTTCGGTCATTCGATTTTTTTTGTATTTTTTAATCCGACTGAAACTTTGTTGGTGCCTTCGGTATGCCCAAAGAAGCCATTTTGCATCATTAGTTTGTCCATATAATTTTCCATACAAATTTGGCAGCTGTCCATACAAAAATGATGTATAAAATTCAAAATCTGTATCTTTTGATGGAATTTTTGATCGATTTGTGTCTTCTGCAAAGTTGTAGGTATGGATACGGACTACACTGAAAAAATAATACACGGTAAAAAAATTTGGTGATTTTTATTTAACTTTTATCACTAAAACATGATTTACAAAAAACACTATTTTTAATTTTTTTTTTTTGATATGTTTTAGGATATAAATGCCAACTTTTCAGAAATTTCAGGTTGTGCAAAAATCATTGACCGAGTTATGAATTTTTAATCAATACTGATTTTTCAAAAATCGAATTTTGGTCGTTTTTCAACTTCATTTTTCGATGTAAAATCAAATTTGCAATAAAAAGTACTTTACTGAAATTTTGATAGTGCACCGTTTTCGTTATAGCCATATTTAAGTGACTTTTTTGAAAATAGTCGCAGTTTTCATTTTTTAAATTAGTGCACATGTTTGCCCAGTTTTGAAAAATATTTTTGAAAAGCTGAGAAAATTCTCTATATTTTGCTTATTCGGACTTTGTTGATACGACCTTTACTTGCTGAGATATTGCAATAAAAACAGGAAAATTGATGTTTTCTAAGTTTCACCCAAACAACCCACCATTTTTTATCGTCAATATCTCAGCAACTAATGGTCCGATTTTCAATGTTAATATATGAAACATTTGTGAAATTTTCCGATCTTTTCGAAAAAAATATTTTCAAAATTTTCAAATCAAGTCTAACATTTCAAAAAGGCCAAACATTCAATATTACGCCCTTTTAAAATGTTAGTCTTGATTTGAAAATTTTGAAAATATTTTTTTCGAAAAGATCGGAAAATTTCACAAATGTTTAATATATTAACATTGAAAATCGGACCATTAGTTGCTGAGATATTGACGATAAAAAATGGTGGGTTGTTTGGGTGAAACTTAGAAAACATCAATTTTCCTGTTTTTAAACCTTTGCATTGCAATATCTCAGCAAGTAAAGGTCGTATCAACAAAGTCCGAATAAGCAAAATATAGAGAATTTTCTCAGCTTTTCAAAAATATTTTTTTCAAAACTGGGCAAACATGTGCACTAATTTAAAAAAATGAAAAACTGCGACTATTTTCAAAAAAGTCACTTAAATATGGCTATAACTTGAAAACGGTGCACTTTATCAAAATTTCAGTAAAGTACTTTTTTATTGCAAATTTGATTTTACATCGAAAAATGAAGTTGAAAAATTTTTACGACCAAAATTTCGATTTTTTGAAAAAATCAGTATTGATTAAAAAATTCATAACTCGGTCAATGATTTTGCACAACCTGAAATTTCTGAAAAGTTGGAATTTTATGTCCTAAAACATATCAAAAATAAAAAAATTAAAAATAGTGTTTTTTGTAAATCAAGTTTTAGTGATAAAGTTAAATAAAAAATCACCAATTTTACCGTGTATTATTTTTTTTCAGTGTAGTCCGTATCCATACCTACAACTTTGCAGAAGACACCAAATCGATCAAAAAATTCCTTCAAAAGATACAGATTTTTGAATTTTTATGCATCATTTTTGTATGGACAGCTGCCAAATTTGTATGGAAAATTATATGGACAAACTAATGATGCAAAATGGCTTCTTTGGGCATACCGAAGGCACCAACAAAGTTTCAGTCGGATTAAAAAATACAAAAATTAAAATTGAAGAAAAAAGACCGATTTCGTAGAGAATTGCTCTATAATTATTAACATTTTTTCAACCATCCAAAAATAATTTTAAGCACTTTTTGCGGCGTTATTTTAACGTCCAGTTTGATAATTGAACATGATTTGATTGAAATTGTACTTCGTCTCTAGTAACACTAAAATAAAAAAAAAAAAATTAGCATGAAAATAGTCAAATAAAATAAAATCTAGAGTATTTTATCTCAAAATTTATTTAACCATAAAAGAACACAAAGCCAGCTAAATCTAAACATAGATGTATGTACCCTTCCTGCTTATGAAAGGTTCTCCAAATCTCTGAATTGCAAATGTAATATCTTGAAGTAGAACTTATTCTAATAATAACCCTAATTGAATTGAAATTGAACTTAAGCTTTTGAAAAAAATGAGCAATTCTTTACGATAATCGGACTTAACCTAAACATTTCTTGAGGATTTTATATGATCAAAGAGGTTATTTTGAATTATTTTTTGCCCAAGTCTCCATTTAATTTTAGCAGCCTTCCATACACTATGGGCCATCTCCATACAAACAGGCGGCCAAATTATTTTTTTGCTTTTTAAATGTTTTTTCATACAAATTTGGGTAATTTTATGGTATTGAAATGATATACGTCGATTTTTATGACTTTTCATGTTTTTCAATAGTTGATTGTTTATAATAAATAGTCTTTCATATATTTGCAAGTACGACAGAATTGCGTATACATTGTATTGCAAATTTATATTATTAAATTATGGATAAGCTAATACATCGCCACTTTAAGGACACAACCCCTCCTCCTCTTTCTTTCACCCCCCCCCTCCCCTCCTCCCCTCCAACAAAATTTTGTTTAGCGTAATAAATGCATTTTAAGTCAAATATTTATTATTTACTGCTGTGTGTTTCTTTTTGTGAGTCCATGCCATGTAATTTGAGACCCATTACGGAAGGGGGGGGGGGCACCCTTACAGGCATAAATTGCGAAAATTTTAATTGTTGAATCAAATAACAGAAAAATAAATTTTATTTAAAATATTAATTATGAAGTAAAACGATAAAATACAAAACATATTCTTACTAATCCTAATGTTCTTGTTCATGGAAATTCATTTGATTTTAGAGTTTCTGACGGCTTTAGGATATGTTAAAGGTACTTTTTATGATGTTTTGTACTAACCAACATAGAACTTAAATGTGGTTCAGTTTCATGGATTGATCGCAGAAATTCATCATGCTAAGTCAATATTTTGCTGAATACTTTTTTCGGTATAAATCTGAGATTCTCCAGTTTCGCTTGAGAAACTTCGGTACGAATACTTTATTTTGACTAAGGTACTCAATTTTAAATATAGGCAACAGAAAATTCCAATAAAGTCATTTCGAACTTCTTGAAACCAGGTATTGATTTTAGAAGCGACGATGCCCACGAAGTAGGTAGCAAAGCAAGTGAAATAAACGGGCGCATGCAGCAAATTTTGATAAAACGTAAATGTTCAAAATGGCATATCTCCGAAAACGCAAAAAATCGCAGGCTGGAAATTTCAGCAATGTTAGATTATGATCCAATCTTTCAAGTGATCTTAGTTTCATGTTTAGCATCGGTTAGCAAAAAAAAGTACTCGATTAACAAACACAAAAAAATAAGTTTTGACAAAAAAATGCTCCAGTTATTCGATGAAAACTTCAGTTTTTGGTTTGCAAACAACATTTTATCTATTAATAGTTTCAAAGCTTATCTCATTACCTTCCAACGATGTATAATTGTTCTAATAAAATATTTAAAATGGCTGAGCTATGTTAAAATTAAACAATCAGCCTTTTTACGAAAAACGCTAGTTTTACTCCATTTTTGACTTTCAGCTTGCGTATCTCCGTAATGAACAAACTTAGAGCTTTGAAAATTTGGATTTTTCTTAGTTAGAATGTTTACTTTCGAGAAAAAAATACCAAAAAATATTTGGAGAAGGTCACTTTTTTGAAACTTGGCCATCCAATGTACCATAGTGCCATACAAAATGGTATTTAAATTTTGGGAAAATCTGTATCATTAAAATAATTTTTTGATCGATTCAGAGTTTCAGGCAAAGTTTGGAAAAGTTGGGCAGGAAAAAATAGTTGCGTTCAGAATATTTTTTTTTCTTTTTGGTACTAAATTCACATTTTATGATTTTTGCAAATTTATGGACATGTTTACATGAGATTTTTTTGACAAATTCATATTGAATTTCCAACCTAAAAGAATGTTAGTAATTTTTTAATTGCGCACAATTTTCTAGTTTTTTTTGCTCATGAGTGCTTGTTTCTGAAAATATTTGTTTAGCAATTCCGCTGTGAAACTGTCAACTTTTCCTGTCCTTCTGGAGAAACGAAATGGCCTACTTTTCCCTACCATAAATAACAGAATGGAAAGTTAGAACTTTTTTAACTGAATGGAAGTTGAACACTAGTATCGAAAAGTAACATTTTTCAATATTTTTCTGTTTTGAACGGTGAATTTACTAAATACATGAATGTTTGACATAAAATTTCATTCTAGGAGCGTTTTTCGAAATTTTTCAACTTCATTTTTCGATGTGAAATCAAATTTGCAATCAAAACGTACTTCAGTGAAATTTTGATAAAGTACACCGTTTTCAAGTTATAGCCATTTTTAGGGGACTTTTTTTTGAAAATAGTCACACTTTTTCATTTTTTAAAATTAGTGCAAATGTTTGCCCACTTTTGAAAAATATTTTTGAAAAGCTGAGAAAATTCTCTATATTTTGCTTTTTTGAACTTTGTTGATACGACCCTAACTTGCTAAGATATTGCCATGCAAGGGATTAAAAACAGAAAAAATGATGTTTCCTAAGTCTCAACCAAACAACCCACTATTATTTAATGTCGATATCTCAGAAACCTATTTTCAATGTTAAAATATGAAACATTCGTTCAGATCTTTTCGAAAAAATATTTTCAATTTTTTTGAATCAAGACTAACATTTCAAAATTGCCAAATATTCAATATTACGCCCTTTTAAAATGTTAGTCTTGGTTATTTTTTTTTTAATTTTTTTTTTTCGCAAAAATCGGAAAATTGCACGAATTTTTCGTATTTTAAACTTTGTAAATCGAACCATTACTTGCTGAGATGTCGATATTAGAAAATGGTGGGTTGTTTGGGTTAGACTTAGAAAACATAAATTTTCCTGTTTTTAAACGTTTGCATGGCAATATCTCAGCAACTAAGGGTCGTATCAAAAAGTTCAAATAAGCAAAATATAGAGAATTTTCTCAGCTTTTCAAAAATATTTTTTTCAAAAGTGAGCAAACATGTGCATTATTTTTAAAAAATGAAAAAGTGCGACTATTTTCAAAAAAAAAATACCTGAAAATGTCTATAACTTGAAAACGGTGCACTTTATCAAAATTTCACTGAAGTACTTTTTGATTGCAAATTTGATATGACATCAAAAATGAAGTTGAAAAAATTTTGCGACCAATATTTCGATTTTTGAAAAAATCAGTGTAGATTAAAAAACTTATAACTCATTCAAAGATTTTTTGCACAACCTGGAAATTTCTGAAAAGTTGGCATTTTATGTCCCCTAAAACATGTCAAGAAATTAAAAAATAATTAAAAATAGTGTTTTTAACAAATCAAGTTTTAGAGACAAAAAGTGAAATTGAAAATCACCAAAAAAATTTTACCGTGTATCATTTTTTTCAATGTAGTCCATATCCATACCTACAACTTTGCTGAAGACACCAAATCGATCATGAAATTCCTTCAAAAGATACAGATTTTTGAATTTTCATACATCATTTTTGTATGGACAGCTGCCAAATTTGTATGGAAAATTTGGTCATACTGAAGACACCAAAAAAGTTTCAGTCGGAATAAAAAATACAAAAAAAATCCAACGACCGAAATCTGAGCGAACTGATCAGCTATGATTTTTCAAGACTTTTTTTAGAGGGAAGGGGTAGAGCTTATTGAGGCAAATGGCATGGAATTTATGAAAAAAGGGACTTTTAAACTTGGTTTTCAAACAATTGAATTTATCTTGACAAACTTCCTTTTTATGATTTTCAGTGGAAAAAATTGCTACCTATTGACTTGTATTGTTTAAATTTTTTGTGAAAATCAGGCTGATTTTTTTTAATAGTGTTGATAACACACCCCTTTTTCTAAAAACATTGAGTTGATCAACGTCTTAAAAAAGTAGTTCTCTACGATTTCGCAATTTTGTTCGGGATATTTAAATTTAAATTATGTGATTTAGATGAAGATTTTTCCATGCATTTCCTAAAAGACGAGGTTTTGCATCTTTCTCTTTTCCTTTTTTTAGTTTTTGAAGCTTAATCAAATTTGAAATCTAAAAGTTCCTTCTGTTTTTTGCCTTCCTCACCTTACTGAGGCAAGGCTATAAAATCATTCAAAAATTGAACTTTTTAAATAAGCTTCCAAGATATACCTTTGGGTAATTCTCTACCAACTCACACGAAATCGGGAAAAGTTGCCCCGACCCCTCTTCGATTTTCGTGAAACTTTGTCCTAAGGGGTAACTTTTGTCCCTGATCACGAAACCGAGGTCCGTTTTGATATCTCGTATGGAGAGCGGTACGACTCATTTTTGAACACAAAGATGACATTTGCAGCCTGAAACGGTGATAGAAATTTGGTGTCAAAGGGACTTTATGTGAAATTAGACGCCCATTCGATGGCGTACTCAGAATTCCGAATAAACGTATTTTCATCGAAAAACACTAAAAGTTTTAAAAATTCTCCCATTTCCGTTACTCGACTGTAAAAATTTTAGAACATGTCATTTATGGGAAATTTAATGTACTTTTCGAATCTACATTGTTCATTTGTCATTTTTTCATTTAGAACAAATTTTTCATTTCGTGTTTTTTAGAGTGTAATACAAAGTTGTAGAGACAATTACATTTTGATAGACATAGGGGTTTGCTTATAAACATCACGACTTATCTCGATTTTACGAAATAAAGTTTTGAAAAAGTTACTTTTTGCGTTTCTCTTTGTTTCGTCGTCCGTGTCTGTCGCGGGTGACCATGAATGGCCATGATCGATGACGACCAACTTTTTCAAAACTTTTTTTCGTAAAATCGCGATAACTCGTGATGTTTATAAGCAAACCCCTTATGTTTATATATCAAAATTTTTGTAATTGTCTGCTCTACAACTTTGTAGAACATTGTTACACTCTAAAAAATAACCCTGCAAAGTTAGAAAAAACACGAAATTTTAAAATGAAAAATTTTGTTCTAAATGAAAAAATGACCCTTCTGGGACAATGTAGATTCGAAAAGTACATTAAATTTCCCATAAAATGACATGTTCTAAAATTTTTACAGTCGAGTAACGGAAAATGGGAGAATTTTTAAAACTTTTTAGTGTTTTTTCGATGAAAATACGTTTATCTGAATTTGAGTACGCCATCAAATCGGGCGTCTAATTTTACACAAAAGTCCCTTTGACACCAAATTTCTATCTCATCACCGTTTCAGGCTGCAAATTATTGAAAAACACCTCTTTTTCACATGTTCAAAAATGGAAGGGGTCGTACCGCCCCTCCGTCACGAGATATCAAAAAACGGACCTCGGATTCGTGATCAGGGACAAAAGTTACCCCTTAGGACAAAGTTTCACGCAAATCGAAGAGGGGTCGGGGCAACTGCTGTGTGAGTTGGCGGAGAATTACCCCTTTACGTATAAATATCGGCTCAGAATCAAATTCTGTGTCTGTGCGTGTGGATGGACGGTGAATTTATTTTCTCACTCACTTTTCTTGGAACTGGCTTGACCAATTTTGTCCGGATGTATGTTTTTGGATTCGTTTTCAGGTTCTTTAAGTCTTTTTTTAAATTTCATCCAGTTTGGTGCAGTACTTTAAAAGTTATGTTCGAAAAACTGTTTTGGTTTATACAAAAAGGGTCATTATTTACTAGAGGTGGGTAAAAAAATAGCGAACCGCTCAAAGAGCCGATTCACTTAAAAGGGCGAACGAACCACGGCTCACAAAAAAAGAATCGCGGTTCTTTTTAACCTTCCTACGGTATTGGGGTCTTTTTCGGCCTTTTTGAAAATTAAATTTGCCATAACTTTTGCTATATACATGCTAAAGCCTTGAAATTTTCTGACATTAAATTTATAGTATAAATACACATTTCACAAAACAAACAAACCGTGGACGACCCCTAGGGGAGCGTCCATAAAAAAAGTTACTTTAAAGGTATTGGGTCCTTTTCGACCCCAAACTTTAAAAAATAGTCAAAAATCCAGTTTTTGACCGATTCCGGTTCTTTTGGTCACAAATGAAAGCTAAGAACGTCTCCTTTCCGATCCGATCTGGAAAACTGGATTTGGTCACTGTGGCCACCGGGAATCGGCTACAACCGAATAAGGACCTTTTTGAGACCCCAACTTTGACGACCTGTATCTCCGGCAAATTTCAACCAATCAGGATGCTCTGGGTTGCATTGGACAGGTATTTACCTGTACTTTGACCACAAATATTAATATCAGGGCCAGGTGACCGACCGGTTCCGGAAATCCGGAACATCCGAAAAGTTAATGTTTTACTTTTTTTCTCATTTATGTGATACCAATGCTCTCATGATAGTTGAAATTGATCCATAAAACTTACTAAAAACACAAAACACGATTGCCAGAACCACTCTGGAGTGTTAGAGGTCACTTCCGGGTAACCTGGAACCGGTTCCCGGGTACCCGATGGACGGCCAACTTGACTTTTTTGGTGAAAACCCATCATGTTGCACATCAAACTCCATGAAATTGAAAGATATGTCCATCTTTGGTAATACAGTTGTTCGCTGAGCCATCCTGGCCAATCTGGAACCGGTTACCGGTGGCCCCTTGAGGACACTTCCGGAATATGAGAGAAACCCTATCATCCGACATATCAAACTTCATGGAATTGAAAGATATGTCAATCTACGGTCATGCCGTTGTTCCCTGATACATTCTGGCCATTCTGGAACTGGTTCCCGCTGGCCCCTTGGGGACATTCCCGGAATATGAGAGAAACCCCTTCATCCGACATATCAAACTTCATAAATTGAAAGATATGTCCATGCCGGTTGCCGCTGAATTGAATGGCCACCGGTGGCCCCTTGGAACACTTCCGGAATATGAGAGAAACCCTATCATCCGACTTATCAAACTTCATGAAATTGAAAGACATGTCAATCTACGGTCATGCCGTTGTTCGTGATCCATTTTGGAAATGGTTCCCGGTGGCCCCTTGAGGACACTTCCGGAATATGAGAGAAACCCTATCATCCGACATATCAAACTTCATGGAATTGAAAGATATGACGTGTCCGTTGTTCACTGACCCATTCTGGCCAATCTGAAGCCGGTTACCGGTGGCCCCTTGGTGACACTTCCAGAATATGAGAGAAACCGTAGTTTTAAATTTCATGAAGTTTGATATGTCTGATGGTAGGTTAACTTTCATATTCCAGAAGTGTCCCCAAGGGGCCACTGGTAACCAGTTCCAGGATGGGTCAGCTAACAACAGCATGACCGTAGATTGACATATCATTCAATTTCATGATGCTTGATATGTCGGATGATGGGAAACATCGGCATGATCGTAGATTGACATATCTTTCAATTTTATGAAGTTTGATATGTCGGATGATAGAGTTTCTCTCATATTCCGGGAATGTCCCCATGGGGCCACCGGGTACCAGATCCAGAATGGCCAGAATGGATCAGAGAACATCGGCATGACCGTAGGTTGACATATCTTTCAATTTCATGAAGTTTGATATGTCGGATGATAGGGTTTCTCTCATATTCCGGAAGTGTTCCAAGGGGCCACCGGTAACCGGTTCCAGATTGGCCAGAATGGATCAGCGAGCAATGGCATGACCGTAGATTGACATATCGTTCAATTTTATGAAGTTTGATATGTCGGATGATAGGGTTTCTCTCATATTCCGGGAATGTCCTCAAGGGGCCACCGGTAACCGGTTCCAGATTGGCCAGGATGGCTCAGCGAACAACGGTATTACCAAAGATGGACATATCTTTCAATTTCATGGAGTTTGATGTGCAACATGATGGGTTTTCACCAAAAAAGTCAAGTTGGCCGTCCATCGGGTACCCGGGAACCGGTTCCAGGTTACCCGGAAGTGGCCACTAACACTCCAGAGTGGTTCTGGCAATCGTGTTTTGTGTTTTTAGTAAGTTTTATGGATCAATTTCAACTATCATGAGAGTATTGGTATCACATATATGTGAAAAACAGTAAAACATGAACTTTTCGGATGTTCCGGTAGGTCACCTGGCCCTGATATTAATATTTGTGGTCAAAGTACAGGTAAATACCTGTCCAATGCAACCCAGATTATCCTGATTGGTTGAAATTTGCCGGAGATACAGGTCGTCAAAGTTGGGGTCTCAAAAAGGTCCTTATTCGGTTGTAGCCGATTCCCGGTGGCCACAGTGACCAAATCCGGGGTTCCAGGTCGGTTTCGGAAAGGGGACGTTCTAAGCTTTCATTTGTGACCAAAAGAACCGGAATCGGTCAAAAACTAGATTTTTGACATTTTTTTAAGTTTGGGGTCGAAAAGGACCCCAATACCTTATGTGTGATTTTTTTTAATACCAAGGGAAGGTTAAACTCCGGTCTTTTGAAAGAACCGTTTCAATATGGCATGATTTTTTGTTATATATATAATTTATTGAATTTAAAAAAATAGTATTAAATTTGTTTTTGAGAATTGAAAATGCAATTTTAAAAATTTCGATGCTTATAAAAGTTAATCCCAAAAGTAAATAATTTTCTAAACAAAATGAAATAAACTTTTCATTGTACAACTGAGTGTACATTCAAGTAATACCGGAAAACAAGTTTGAGCATTTCAAATTGCATAATTTGTCAAATATTACTTAAAATCTACTGAATATTAAAGAGATTTTGTAAAAAAATAAATCATTTTGTCCGATTAAACATTAGCGTTTATAGACTTTAGCGATTTAATCAGAAATTCACTAATGCGTTTACTGGCATCAACTTCAAAAACGTTGAATTCTTGCAGAATTTTTCCAATTCCATTTTTTTCGGCTTAAAAAAAAACTTATTAATACTTCGATATTTTGAAAACTAATGATTGCAATACAACTGGGGATGTGTAAAATGCATTTTAAAAATATGTTTTCATTCAAATGTTTATATCCGGCTCCGTGGCTTTATGGTTACGGCTTCTGCCTCATAAGCAGAAGGTTCAGGGATCAAATCCCGGCCGGTACCTTTGAAATTTGGAATCAGGAATTTGAACTAGGAATATGAACAAAAACGAAAATGAATCAGGTGGGATTCGAACTCACACCTCTGGATTGGTGGTCTGGGACGCTAAGCATTCGGCCATCAGAAGGTTTTCACTCTAGCAGTGAATTGATCCGTAGTGTTGAAACATGTCATCTTCTCATATTAAATACGCGCTGATCCCTGATTTGCCTGACGGGATTGGAAGTCTAAATATAGATCGAGTTTCCTTCAGATGCTTGCTTCTATGTTTAGGCGGGGCCGAACAATGCCCAGCGACCTCGGAATAGGGACGTGGCGTTACATCGTGCTGCCACCTGGATTTTTGAGGTGCAAGAGTGGAAAAGTGCTGAGTCATCGTCTAAAAATAGACGGCGTCCTATCTCGCCCAGCAAAATTAAGTCGATAAAGTAGTCGGTTTCGATGAGAAAAAGTGGAAAACGTGGTCTAAAAATAGCGAAGCCATTCCCCTATTGGACCGCAAGGAGCTCTGTCATTGTGAAATGGGTCGTTGGAAGCAGCGAGAGGGCTATCACCACCTAATACCCGGGAATGAGATAAGTTGTATCAGCATTCGGCATATACAAAGCCTGATACAAACTATACTTTCCCATAATTTCGCTACCGGTTAGCGGGTATTGGATTGGACCACACACACACACACATGTTTTCATTCAAATGTTTGTACCATGGCTTGTTATTAATTTATTTTTTTTGTGACTTTGGCCAGAGGTGATTTTGCCCATAGCTGTCGGAACTTTCCGCTCAGTGCACGCACACAAACACTGCAGTGCTTTCAAATGGTTCATTGAATTTATCATAGATGGCAGCAGTCAGTTGTATAGTGTATTTGCTAAGTAAGCGTTAGCTAAAGCTTTCGTAGTGTGTGGTTGCAAGGCTTTTAGGAGGAAGGCAGCAACCACCTTCTGGTGGATTAAGTAACGTTTTTTAAATAAAATACACCGTTTTTAAGTTATGGGTACTTTTTAGAATACATTTAGAGATCTTTTCGTTTTTGCATTTAATAAATGCTTCTTGCTTTTCTTTCATCAATCGAAAAATCCCCTCTCAAGATACAGCATTTCATACATTTACATACCCATTGTTTAAAATTTTATCAGCTTCAAATCAGAATTGAACCTTATGCCTGTGGTCTCTTGTACAAAGCTTACCAGGATTCTTATCTTATTAGAACAGAGAGCACAAAGGCATCGTTAAGCGGATATTAAAAAAAGATATCAAAACTATACATATTTTTACTTAAAATTTACCCCCAAATGACTGTGGCTTTGGGGCGCCTTGACGATCGATCAGAAATTTTTTTCTCAAAAATATTTTCTAGACATGTTTATACGGACAGCTGTAAAATTTTCAAACTTTCAAATTTAACATTTTAAATTGTATTGGTAAAATTGAAAGAAATTCCACCATTTTGACCAATTTCATGCCCCTCGTCCCCCACTGTCCCACCCCTCAGCCTCCTACCGTGCGCGGTCCATTAGTTTGCGACATGCCAGCTGACTTGGCTTTCTCCCTGGCCCGAAAGCAACAGCAAAAAAAAAAGTGCATCGCATTATGTATGAACCCTTAAGACGCACATCCCCCTGCCGGGGGAATCGAGGGCAAAGAGAGATGGCACACAAAAAGTGGCCAACCAACATTTGCTGGAGCGGAAAATTTGTACCACCCTCTGCAAATCCCGTGCTGCCGCCACGGGACCTACTGGAGGAGGTTCAGCGCACAAAGATCCTCTTGAGCGCTAAGCAGCAAGCAGTGTTGCCACGTCAACAAACCAAGGCACTTCTTCTGTGCTCGGAGAGTAATGTATGCAGAAAGCTGACCGAAAAAAATGCCCCGGTTGAGGGGGTGGGAAAGGCTTGAGGGTGGGAGGGGTCGTTTCCTGTCAGGACGCAGTAAAAATGCTGACTTTGAACTTTTTTTGCGTCCTGCCAAGGATGCTGCTGCTGGTCTAGAAGGAGCATTACGACCAATTGACTACGCTCTGTACATATTTTTTCTCTCCTTTGGCAGCATTAGTCGAGGATGAGAGATTTATTTTTTATTTCGCATATATTCACGTGGTTCAAAGGATGAATGAGCTGAGCGCAGCTCAAGGGAACAAAGAAGAAAAAATGAAACGGAAGAAAAACATCAAGCCAGGGTGAATGATATGTGCTTAAGGACACTGTGGAAAATGAAAAATTTTGCCAAATTTTCCTCGAATTTCTCCCAGTGTGTCCCACTAACTGACAGACAAAAAATCGTCTGCGGAAAGTGATTTCGGGAGCACAACTCGTTATTCACTGGTAATTGCAACGTATTGCCCTTTTTTTTGAAGGTCCAAACTCGTTGCGGGCGAAATGGTGGCGCCAGGGAAGACGTTTTGCAGACAAAACTTACGGCTCTATTGGGGTGTGCTTTTTTATACCTCCTCACATGGTGGGACATTACTGAGCATGTTTGTGGGGTGCTTACCTGTAAAAAAAAAGGAAAGCGTATGACCATTAAAAAGAGGTTTATGAAATGGCTGATGTTTGCAGGATTTGTTTTGGAAAGACACATTATTGTGAGTCAAATTTATGTTTTTTTTTTGTTGTGATATTTGGAACAGAATGATTGAGGCAGTTGATTCTGGAATTAATGTAACAAATAAAAAGTAAAAGTGAAAAATTCAAACAATCTTGGCGGAGAAACAACGCTGGATGGACAATCATACTTTTTCGTAATTTCACTGCCGGTCAGTGGATTTAATATAGGAAGTTCAATTCAATTAAAATACTCACTTTGATGACAGGACAAATTCCCCTGAACACCAAACGACCACCAAATGTCAATAAACCCAACACTGACGGGGTTGCGACTCAAATTGAACCGCTTCAAACCCAACACTGACGGGGTTGCGACTCAAATTGAACCGCTTCAAAGATGATTAATTCGCTTTCACCAAACCCTCGACATCAAACACACGAAATGACAAAACCACCACCCACAATCACCACCACCACGACATGTGACGGAATTTCGCGGTGAACGTGTGTGTGTCGACAATTCAATCCCTTCGTCAGCAAACAAGTCCTCCCGTCTTGACAACAACTCTTTAGCATGGTTGGGGGTGGCTGTGGGAGGTGCTGTGCTGTCACAAAAGTACACGATTAATGAATTTTTAATTATTTCTCGTGCTCTCGTATGCTGAATCGTGTCTCGTGCGGTGGCGTAAAATAGGTTATGTTTGCGAAACTTCACTCCAAATATTTTGGGTGGGGGGAGATTTTTATTGATTTGGGGTGGGGTGGCTTATTTATAGAAAAGCTCGAGACAGCTTAAATTTGCTGTGCTGGGGGAGGCGTTTGAAATTGATTTCCCGGTTTGCGCGATTGAACTGTGATCCAGATATACAGGTACAGACTTCACAACTTGGAAGCGTTTAGCAAAAAGTAATAAATCATGGCTGGCAAAATCAAAACTGGCACCACTCGACTGGGAGGTAAAATTTAATTATGATTGATTTCTGACTGGCAGCTATGGTACGGCGGAGGTACGGCGCTAATTAATACTTGCAGGTGCAATTTGGAGCAGCAACGTTGATGGCACAGTTGGGCACAAAGTGGGTGATTTTTGAAAAGGAAAACATCATTGTGTAAACAAATTTGAATTTACTCGATTTAAAAAAAAAAAACCAGGAGAAATTCTCGTATGTTTGGCAGGTTAAGAACTCGCACTAACTCTATCCAATTTGCTGATTTTCACTATTTAAACAACTAATTTGCACAACTTTTGATAAAAACTTGCTTGGAATTTTCGATCGATTTGGCGTCTTCAGCAAAGTGGTACACCCAAAGGAAAAATATATCTCAAAATCTGCAACATTGGATTTGCTGCAGAAAATGTCATATTTTATAACATTTTTTGCAGCAAGCCCCTAGATCATTTTTGCCCGCGTGTAAACATTTCAGCGATCTGCAGTTCTCACCAACACATATAAAGCTGGCCTGTCCTCGAGCAACACTCCAAAGAGAAGCATATCTTGGTGCTCTTTCACTCACTTTTCATCAAGCGTCCATGGCGCGGTGGTAGCGTGTCGGATCAATAACCAAGAAGTTGGTGGTTCAATCCTCGTTCTGCTAAGTGTTTTTTTTTGTGAAATACAATCAAAAAGCCGTCGGTAATGTCGATAATTGTCGGTAACGGGCAAAAATGTCATAATCCTATATCGCAAAAAATGCATGAGGACAGATTTCATGCAGATTCTGATATACTTTCATGCCGCCATGCATCACAATCATGCGACTGCCAGTTGGGTGAAGAAATATGACTCTTTTTTATTTTTAAATAATTTTCTTATGTTTCAGAGGATCAAAAACCATAAATTTTGAGCTTTATTTTTTTTTGTTAAATGGATTTTTTTTTGAAAATATGGAAATTTTGTAAAATTTTGTATTACTTCAGATTTTAATCTTAAATAAAATTTGTAATCAAAAAGTATTTAAGAGCAATTCAATGTCAAATAGGCAATCGGTTGTACCTGACCCTTTCCGATTTCAATAAAATTTTGTAAACATGTTATCCTACACTTATGTAAGCCATTCGATAATGACATTTGAGGAGAGCGTAAGTGTTTTCAATATTTTGTGTAGTTCGGAATTTAAATAAAGCCAACGAAGCCGATGCATCGTATCAAAAAGTGGTCAAAGATAAACTTGTGCAAAAATTTACTGGCTTTCCGAAAAAAATACACTGAAAGAAAAAAACACGCCACTTTTATGATTTTTTTTTATTTTTTATATTTAAGTCAAATTTCAAGGTAAGCCCTCGATTTTTTTTCGTCCTATTTTTTTAGAAAATAGCCTAAGATGTTGCAAAAAGACTCATGAAAAATGCTAGATGGAGAAAACATGTTTTTTAGAAATGTTCTTGAAACGTCAACATTTTCAAAACCCGATACCGGGATTCGATTTTACAGACAATTTTACATAAAAGTCTCCATATTGATCATTGCCCTAAGTCCAATCCTTTTGAAGTTACAGTGGTTTTAAAAGTAAAGATGTTGAAAATATTTTTTTAATGGGTTTTGGCAATTTCTATATGACAAACTTATTTTTTTAGTCTCGAAATTATTTTTACCGGAAAGTTCGTCTAATTTCCCATAGAATTGTCTTCGATGACTTTTCAAAATAACTCGTTTTTTGATAAAAATATTTTCGAGACTGAAAAATCAAGTCTGTCACATAAAAATTGCCAAAACCATACAAAAAAAAAAAAACAAGTGACGAATGACCTCTCTAGGTTAAAGTCACGTTAATAAAATAAATAACAACATACAAAAACTATTTTTTCAACTTTTTTTTTTAAATCACTGTAACTTGACAAGGGCAGTGGTCAATATGGAGACTTTATGTAGAATGGTCTGGAGAATCGAATCGTTTTTAGAAAATTTTAATGTTTAGAGCATTTGATAAAACAGTTTCACTAAATGATTTTTGTATTTTTCTACACCCAAACGGTGGTCGCATGATTGTGATGCTTGGCGGCATAAAAGTATATCAGAATCTGCATGAAAACTGTCCTCATGCATTTTTTGCGATATAGGGGTATGACCGCCCGTGTGGATTAATCGGACTGCGCTAGTGCGTCCATCCCGGGAATTCCCGGGACGAAAATCCCGGGATTTTTCCAAAACCGGGAATTCCCGAATCCCGGGATTTTTTTATAATTTGTCCCGGGAATTCCCGAAATTGAAAAAAATCAAATTTTGGTCTGGAAAATTAAATTTGGTTTTGGAAATAGACAATCAGTAGAATACTTAGTAATCGATACGAATTTAAAATTTGTATTCGGCATATATCAGCATTAATTTGGATTTTTAGGAAAAATTGTTAAAATTTTAGTTTACAGATTCGCAAAATGTCTTGCGCTTTAAATATTTTCAATTAAATTTTATATAGTTTTAAAAGACTGGGAATTTAATTTACGTTTATTTATGATTTTAAATATGTAAAAAAAAATTTTTCATCAATCGCCGGGATCTGGTCCTAATCAGGACAAATGTTAGCCATTTTTTTGCACAATGTTGTGCATTACTTCGGTTAAAACAGGAACATAACCAAACACTTAGTTCACCGATTTCCAAAATTTATCGTTCTTAAATCTCATGTACCTATTCAGACTGTTTTCTCCAGTTGGCGATAGTGACTTGTAGATAATTTGTAAAATATGTTTTATATAAAAAAATTAATTTCAAAAAGTATCTTAAGTTTTATATGACTTCTATTATTTTATTTGTTGCCGTTTGATTTTTTTTGACATTTTTGAAGATTTTATTTTAATTTTTTCTAGTAATGTGATATAAAAAAAATATAAATGGAATATATTTATGAAAGACTTATGTATTTAGTTTGAATTAAATTGGATAAAAAAAATTAGTTCACTTATTATCACCAAGCTAATCACCTGAGCTAATTCTATGATTTTAAGCTTGAAAAACATAAAAAATATAATGAAAACATAGATTTTATGACTGTTTCAAAAATTTCCCGGGATCCCGGGAATTCCCGGGATTCACAAAATATTTTTCCCGTTTCCCGGGAAATTCAAAACCCGGGAAAATTGGACGCCCTAGACTGCGCACTGGACTCACAATCCAGAGGTCGCCGGTTCGAATCCCGCGGCGGGCACTCTAAAATTCTTTGTGTAAATATGGGTATTCGGCGCCGTCGCTCCGTGCCATACTTTCATATACTTAGGAGCCCAGGGCGGCGAAGTCCTTGTAGTTAAAAGGAAGAAACTAGTGGTTGGTACTAGCAATGGTGGCCGACAGCTATAAAGTCAACTTCATTTTCGTTTCGGTATGACATTTTTGCCCGTTACCGACAATTATCGACATTACCGACGGCTTTTTGTTTGTATTTCACAAATAAAAAAACACTTATCAGAACGAGAATTGAACCACCAACTTCTTGGTTATTGATCCGACACGCTACCACCGCGCCATGGACGCTTGTTGAAATGTGAGTGAAAAAGCACCAACGTATTTTTCTCTTTGAAGTGTTGCTCGGGGACGGGCCAGCATTATATGTGTTGGTGAGAACTGCAGGAGGACGAATGTGCCCTTGGAGTTTTCGAACGGAAGGTGCTACGAACGATCTACGGTGGAGTGCAGGTGTCTGACGGAGTGTGGCGACGACGCATGAACCACGAACTGCACGCGTTTCTTGAAGAACCGACCATCGCCACCCAGGCGAAGATCGGTAGGCTCAGGTGGGCCGGCCATGTCGCCCGAATGGACGAAAGCCAGCCTGTCAGACTGCTATTTGACCGCGCTGAACCAGCTGGCGGAACAGGCAGAAGAGCAGGGAAACCGCGCGCACGGTGGGGAGATCAAGTGAATGGTGATATCCGGAAGATCTGTAACCTGGGAAATTGGAGAGTAGCAGCACAAGACCGAGAAAGATGGAAGCGTCTTCTTGCTACAGCACGCGTACCTGGTGCGCTATGCTGATTGGTATGGTATGGTATGTATGAGAACTGCAGATCGCTGAAATGTTTACACGCGGGCAAAAATGATCTACGGGCTTGCTACAAAAAATGTTATAAAATGTGACATTTTCTGCAGCAAATCCACTGTTGCAGATTTTGAGATATATTTTTTCTTTGGGTGTAGATGAGTTGCTCCATCCTGCATTCTTCATGAGTCTTTTTGTAACACCTAAGGTGATTTCCACCAAAAATTTGAACGAAAAAAATAATAATCGTGGGCTCACCGTTAAATTTGACTTTTAAAATAAAAAATAAAAAAATCTCATTAGAGTGGCGTGTATTTTTCTATCAGTGTATTTTTTTCGGAAAAACCCTCAATAACACTTACGCCCTTTTCAAATATCATAATCGAGTGAAACTGGATCCATATACACAAAAATGGCTTACATAAGTGTAGGATAACATGTCTACAAAGTTTCATTGAAATCGGTGAGGGTCGAGAAAAAAGAACCTAAAAAAAATGTTTGGGCTGGAATTGCTCTTTACAGATTTTTTGATAAAGTTCACTTATTTTTAGAGTCCATGATTGTTGTGTTGTGTTGAAATTTTTTCATTTTTAACATTAAAATTTGGAACATTAGTTGCTGTAGTTAGAAAATATGGGAATATTTGGATGAGATATACAATATATAAATTTTCTTGTTTCTTTTTAATTCGCTGTGTTTCAGCAACCAGAGGTCAAATCTTTAATGTACTTAAGGCAATTTTATGAAAATTTTCTGAACTTTTCGAAAACAAAATTTGTAGGAATGGACAATCATGAGCACTTTAAAAAAGAAAATGAAATTTTTAACTTGAAATTAAAAATTAAGGGGCTATATCATAAAATCGGCGCACTTGATCAAAAATCTTAAAAATACTTTTCGATTGCAAATTGCAAAACTAATGCCTAACCTGGAAGGTCTGTGTCGAGCTTCAGTTTACTCAAAACTTCAATATTATATATACCAAAACATGTGCAAGGATCTAGCCTATACGCCAGCCATGTTGAAACTTAACGCTTCGGTGGCCAAATTGCCAAAAAAAAAATCATTTTTGAAAACAAGTTTTTTATGCCTTAAACCCCTGTTTAAAATTCAAATGCAAAGCACTAGCTCCCGCTACGTCCAATCAAGCTCAAATTTGGGATTTGGATCAGTACGCCCACCGAAACAATCCATTAAATGCCTGCAAAAAGTTTTTGTTACATCCGAATGGAGAACCAATGACACAAAAAGGCTTCTTTGGTCAAAGGTATGGCCCCATTACAAAGTTGTTGCGAAATAAAAAAAGATGGTCAAAATCGGCCGATGTTGTAGAAAATTGCTTTTGAATAAATCAGTTTTGTTTCTTGTTGACAAATTTGCCAACATCATCACCCACAATGCCAACCCAAACAACTAACCGATCCAAATTTAATTTGTCAGTAAGAGCTACCATCCTGCAATCCCGGTGCAAACAACGATGTGGGGGAGGTTATCTCTAATTAAATAAGCTCCACCAGCGCATCAAGTCAATCATCGGTCCGCTTACACCGACAATTAGTGGCAATCAAGAGCCATCTCACACGCCTTCCATCATCGTCCTCGCACATGATCCGATCCCTGGCAGCCCTGAAGCAACACTTGTGGATTTACGAGGAACCCTGGGTGGAAAGTCCTGAACAACACTTGAAGTGTTGTTATCAGTACACGTCAATCACCATTATCGTTCTGTGTGGTGTTCTGTTGTTGTTGAACTTGCAACGGAAACCAGTCGAAAGTGTGCGATGGGCGCGCTGCACAACCGGAAATGAAAACTGAAGTTTTCCCTCTATCGTGGGGAATCCACCGGGAGGACCTGCAACCAAAGTCACGTAGGAAATTGAAGAAAATAGTAATGCAACAACGCTGCTGCCATTGGAAATTCTAAGAAACTTGGAACACGAGCAAGCACAACTTTAAGCGCAGTGATAAATGTGTGTACGTGAAGGAACTACGACGAAAGTTTATCTTCAACGTCTTGAGAACATTTGAGAAACTATATTTGTTTTGAACGGTTTCAGTTTGATGCTGCGAAGTTTGAAATAAATGTATGAAAATAAAAATAATGTTCATAAATCGATAAAAAAACACTAAACTTAATTATACAAATTGAATATGCTTCCGAGGTTCCATGATTTGTTTGCCTGACACGACATTTTATTCCGACAAAAAAATGAGCATCCTTTGCCACACCCACAAAACAGAATCACTGAAGTTGGGAAAATTGTGTCATATTTTTGGATATTTTCCCACCATCGCCTGGGAAAAACAGGCTCTTTCGAAGTAAGTTTTTGCACTGCTGTCTGTGTTTTCTTCTTCTTTCATTTGGCAATTTATGGCGAATAACCGTGTGTGCAACTTTATCACGTAGTGAGCTTTCTATCTCTTTTTTACCTCATTTTTGGGGTGGAAAAACAGGTTCCGGAACAGTGTGGGCCGAAACTGCTTTTTATGTAAAAGTTTCTAACAGTAGTTTTTGTTGTTTTATTTGAAGCAACTTTAATTTTTCAGTCATTTGCTGCCTATTAATGAAATGAGATTGACAAAAACTACAGTGAGAAACTTTTTTATATAAAAAAGCAGTTAATTCAACCACTTACAACACTGGTCCAAAGTATATGACATTAGAGGATTGTCAAACCTAACTCAAAATTCAAACATTGCGCGTCTCGGATGATTTGGCTGAAATTTGGGGTAATATTAAGAAACTACCTCAAGATTAAGTGCCTAAAATAAGAAGTTGGTCCGATCAATATTTTTGGAGATATCGTCAAAATGGTGAGTCGGTCGGTCAAAATAGTATTTTTGACAAAAATGTCCATAACTTTGAAACGATAATAGGTAGTTAAGTTTTTCAAAAAGCATCTGAAAGTAGACATTCCGAACTGTTTGTGCTGAGAATTTCATAAGGTTTGGTCGAAATACGAGCGAACACCAGTAATTTAAATTTTGAGTCTGGTTTGACAAATCCTCATATACTATTGACCAGTACTGTTCAATAAACAACAACATGTAATTCAAATAAGGATGAACATCTGTTAAAAAATACGTTTTGTTACAAAGGTACACCTCCGGTCTTTCTATAAGAATATCCATCTTAGACAAATTTGGTCGAGATCTACACCATTTGCTGACAATATTCTTGAGCGATATTTTCCCATACAAACTACAACTCTCAACAGCGACCCTTAAACCTTATTAGATTTGGCTTAAGATATAAAGTTATTTGGTATAAATATATGGATTTCACCAAATTTTAAAACTTTTTAATATAACTTTTGTTAGTTAAAGTTTAATGTTGACAAAAATGTTTCAATATGTTCAAGACAAGTCGCTTGCAATGGAACAATCCAAAAACATGATGTTTTAATAGAAATGTATTGTAGTCTCATTGTTCCTGCCAAGTGCGTCTACAATGAGACAGCTCATGAACTCTGGCTGTAGACGTCAGATTGATCTTATATTTTGGTCAATGTTAGAACACATTAATAGAATGAAAATGCAACAAAAAGCTCCTTAAAATATGCAAACGAAAAAAAAATCGTTTAAATTTGGGAGATTTTTCAGATTTTTTTTAAATAAATTTATTCAAACAAATCATTTACGTATGCCATATTTTGAATGTTTTGAGAACTTTTAAGTTCTGGCACACATATAAACATTATACTGAGTTATAAAGTTTTGAAAAGGTCTTTGAAACATTTTGTTTTTGATAATTTGAATATGAATGTATAATATACATATTTCTTAATTTTGCACAAAATGTCGCAATAAAGAAAAGAATTTTGAGGTATTATTGTTTTGCAAAAACTACAAGTATTTGGAAATGGTTTCCAAGAGGGTAATTTCGAAGTAATTCTTTAGAATTAGGCGTAATTTGAAAATACAAGTTTAATTTTGGAAGGTTGATAATTTGATTGGTTTGTGTAAAGGTTCATCAACAAGATTTCTTGATTTGTTTTATGAGCAATTCTCTACCAAAACCGGAAACGGATTTTATTTGTATTTTTTGATTTGGCTCAAACTTTGTGGGGGCCTTCCCTATGACCAAATAAGCTATTTTGCGTCATTGGTTCACCCATACAAGTCTCCATACAATTTTGGCTGCTGTCCATATAAAAATGGTATGTAAATATTCAAACAACTGTAACTTTTGAGTGAATTTTCTGCTAATTTGGTGTCTTCGGCAAAGTTGTAGGTATTGTTGAGGACTTTTGAGAAAAAAATAGGTACACGGAAAAAATTGCAGATTTTTTAATTAACTTATTTCACTAAAACTCAATTACCCAAAATAAGTATTTTTTGATTTTCGAGATTTGTTGATATGTTTAAGGGGACTAAAATCCACAACTTTTGAGCCATAGAAAAACATTGTCAAAAAATCTGCCGCCGAGTTATGATTTTTTGAAAAAATAGTGATTTTTCGAAAAAATCTATGTTTCATGCAAAAAAACAAGTTTGACATTATTTTTAAATGCAAAATTGAATTGTAATCAAAAAGTACTCTAGAGATTTTTTGATAAAAGGCTCTGTTTTCAAGATATAGCCACCGAAAGTTTGATGTAAGCGAAATATTTGCAGTTTTTCGATTTTTAAAAACAGCGAAAAATTGTAAAGTACTTTTCGATTGTAAATTCAATTTTGCATCAAAAAATAACTTCAAATAAGTTTTTGCATGAAACTTCGATTTTTTCCAAAAAATCACTATTTTTTAAAAAAAATTGCGGATTTTTGTCCTCTAAAACATATCAAAAAATCTCGAAAATCAAAAATTACGTATTTTGGGAAATTGAGTTTTATTTTTCCGTGTACCTATTTTTTTCTCAATAGTCCTCTACTATACATACAACATTGCCGAAGACACCAAATTGATCAGAAAATTCACTCAAAAGTTACAGCTGTTTGAATATTTACATACCATTTTTGTATGGACAGCAGCCAAAATTGTATGGAGACATGTAAGGGTGAATCAATGACACAAAATAGCTTATTTGGTCATAGCTTGTGTAATAGCTCAAAAGATGACATTTTTATGTCCTCTAAAAAAATATGTTTTTAATATATTTAAACATTTGTATTAATTGAGGAAGGCAAAAAACGTAATTTTCATGGAAAAAACACTAAAAAAGTTTCAAAAACTCTGCCATGTTTTGCCAATTCTTCCATTTTAAAAATTCGTGTTTTTTTCTAACTTCGGAAGGTTATTTTTTAGAGTGTTACAATGTTCTACAAAGTTGTAGAGGAAACAATTACACAAAATTTGATATACTAACATAAGGGGTTTGCTTGTAAACATCACGAGTTATCGTGATTTTAGGAAAAAAATAGTTTTGAAAAAGTTCTTTTTGCGTTTCTCTTTGTTTCGTCGTCCGTGTCTGTCGCGGGTGACGATGAACGGCCATGATGACAACGACCAACTTTTTCAAAACTAAGATTTCAAAAAAGTGTCCACGTGGTGTATGGATGGTCACTTGGAATGTGAATGCTATGCTGAAATATACATAAAAGTGAAACTTCAAGCATTTTTCAATCATTTATTGAAAGTATGAAAAGTTTGTTTTGAAATTTATATGATTTATTTACGTTAAAATTTTATTATATCTGAACAATCATCATACAATATTGCAAATTTAGCTTAATAAACATTTTATTTAACTCTTACTGCTCATTCCTCCGTCCAGTACTGTAAATCTCCACGCATGACTTGCTCAATGTTCAAAGAAGAAAAAAACCAGACAAACAGCCAAGGTAAATCACGGTTGGGTTGCGTCGCGCGCCAACGGAAAAAAGCATAAATTCAGCAGGTTTGCTCCGGGAGGCTTCTCCGCTAGGCTGCAGCCCCAAAGTAGGCTGCCGTGTGTTTTCCAGGTGAAACTTGGCGCGCAAAATTGCCCCACCGACCGTGGTGGGAAAGATAATACACCATATTCTTGATTTACACAACGAAATGGGGGTGTTTAAATCGAGAATCGTTTAAAAAAAGAATGTCCATGACTTAAATTGAGAATATGACTTAAATTAAGAATATTTGTGATTTCGTAATTTTTCGGAGAATTTTCAAAATGTATCAATTGAATTTTGTTAAGCAATGTAATTAAAACATTTTATTATGGTTTTGGAACACCTGGGATGTTCTAGTCCATCCGAAACATCCGGAAGTGTTGTGCAACAGGCTTACCAAAGAAACAAGTAGAAACTTCAAGATTTTGACAACGGATCCTACCCAGACTGCTTCAGTGAGTGTGGTAGGCTACAGATCCTTATTGTAACAACTTATTGGGATGATCTGGGTCATCCAAGAACTCCCTGGAGTTAAGATCTGTGGGTCTACCGCCGTAACAAGCAAGAGGTCGACGGTTATGGACCCCGGAACATATCCGCATAGCTTCAGTGAGTATGGTAGACTACTTTGCTGATGTGTTGGGCTGTTCTGGGACATCCAAGGACTCCTGGAGTTAAGATCTGTGGATCTACCGCCGTAACAAGCTAGAAGTCGGTGGTTTTGAACCCCGAACATATCCGCATAGCTTCAGTGAGTATGGTAGACTACTTTGCTGATGTGTTGGGATATTCTGGGACATTCAAGGACTCCTGGAGTTAAGATCTGTGGGTCTACCGCTGTAACAAGCTATAGGTCGATGGTTTTGACCCCGGAACATATCCGCATAGCTTCAGTGAGTATGGTAGACTACTTTGCTGATGTGTTGGGATGTTCTGTGACATCCAGGACTCCCTGGAGTTAAGATCTGTGGATCTACCGCCGTAACGGGCTAGAAGTCGGTGGTTTTGAACCCGGAACATATCCGTATAGCTTCAGTGAGTATGGTAGACTACTTTGCTGATGTGTTGGGATGTTTGGGACATCCAAGGACTCCTGTTTCTACCGCCGTAACAGCAGAGGTCGATGGTTTGACCTCGAATATCCGCATAGCTTCAGTGAGTATGGTAGATACTTTGATGTTTTGATTCTGGGAGATCTGTGGATCTACCGCCGTAACAGCTAAAGTCGGTGGTTTTGAACCCGAACATATCCGCATAGTGAGTATGGTAGACTATGCTGATGTGTTGGGATATTCTGGGACAAGGACCCTGTTAAGATCTGGGTCTCCGCCGCAACATAGGTCGATGGTTTTGACCCGAACACCGCAAGCTTCAGTGAGTATGGTAGACTACTGATGGGATGTTCTGTGACATCCGGATTCCTGAGTTAAGATCTGTGGATCTACCGCCGTAACGCTAGAAGTCGGTGGTTTTGAACCCGAACCCGTATAGCTTCAGTGAGTATGGTAGACTACTTTGTTGATGTGTTGGGATGGGACATCCAAGGACTCCTGAAGTTAAGATCTGGGTCTACCGCCGTAACGCAAGAGGTCGATGGATCTGAACATATCCGCATAGCTTCAGTGAGAATTGTAGACTACTTTGCTGATGTGTTGGGATGTTATGGGACATCCAAGGAATACCTGGAGTTAAGATCTGTGGGTCTAGTATCGTAACAAGCAAGAGGTCGACGGTTATGGACCCCGGAACAAATCCGCATAGCTTCAGTGGGTACGGTAGACTAGTTTGCTGATATGTTGAGATGTTCTGGACCATCCAAGGACTTCCTGGAGTTAAGATCTGTGGGTCAATCGACGTAAAACGCAAGAGGTCGACGTTTGGGAAATACTCGCAGAGCTTCAGTGAGTATGATAGACTTCTTTGCTGTTATGTGAACATCCCATTCCAGTAAGTTCTTGTTACAGCCGTAGACCCTCGTGTTATAACTCAATGGGGTTCTTGGAAGACCTAAGACAGTCCAATACATTAGCAAAGTAGTCAACCATACTCACTAAAGTTATGCGGGTTTGTCCCAAGGTCAAAAACCGTTGACCTCTTGCTTGTTACGGCGGTAGACTCATAAATCTTTACTCCAAGGAGTCCTTGGATATCCCATAACATCCCAACACATCAGCAAACTAGTCTACCATACTCATTGAAGCTATGCGGATATGTCCGGGTTCAAACCCGTAGACCTCTTGCTTGTTACGGCGGTAGATTCACAGATATTAACTCTAGGGACTCCTTGATGACCCAGCACATCCAAACACATCCCAACACCCCAGTAAAGTAGTCCACCATACTCACTGAAGCTATACAGGTATTTTCCGCGTTCAAAAACCGTCGACCTCTTGTTTACGTCGGTAGATTCACAGATCTTAACTCTAGGGACTCTTTGATGATTGACATCCAAACACATCCCAACACCCCAGCAAAGTAGTCTACCATACTCGCTGAAGCTATGCGGATATGTTCCGGGGTCAAAACCATCGACCTCTAGCCTGTTACGGCGGTAGACCCACAGATCTTAACTCCAGGAGTTTGGATGTCCCAGAACAGCCCAACACATCAGCAAAGTAGTCTACCATACTCACTGAAGCTATGCGGATATGTTCCGGGGTCAAAAACCATCGACCTCTAGCCTGTTACGGCGGTAGACCCACAGATCTTAACTCCAGGGAGTCCTTGGATGTCCCAAAACAGCCCAACACATCAGCAAAGTAGTCTACCATACTCACTGAAGCTATGCGGATATGTTCCGGGGTCAAAAACCGTCGACCTCTTGCTTCTTACGTCGGTAGATTCACAGATCTTAACTCTAGGGACTCCTTGGATGACCCAGGACATCCAAACACATCCCAACACCCCAGCAAAGTAGTCTACCATACTCGCTGAAGCTATGCGGATATGTTCCGGGGTCAAAAACCATCGACCTTTAGCCTGTTACGGCGGTAGACCCACAGATCTTAACTCCAGGGAGTCCTTGGATGTCCCAGAACAGCCCAACACATCAGCAAAGTAGTTTACCATACTCACTGAAGCTATGCGGATATGTTCCGGGGTCAAAACCATCGACCTCTAGCCTGTTACGGCGGTAGACCCACAGATCTTAACTCCAGGAGTCCTTGGATGTCCCAGAACAGCCCAACACATCAGCAAAGTAGTCTACCATACTCACTGAAGCTATGCGGATATGTTCCGGGGTCAAAACCATCGACCTCTAGCCTGTTACGGCGGTAGACCCACAGATCTTAACTCCAGGAGTCCTTGGATGTCCCAGAACAGCCCAACACATCAGCAAAGTAGTCTACCATACTCACTGAAGCTATGCGGATATGTTCCGGGGTCCATAACCGTCGACCTCTTGCTTGTTACGGCGGTAGACCCACAGATCTTAACTCCAGGGAGTTCTTGGATGACCCAGATCATCCCAATAAGTTCTTACAACACTTCACTGTAGCCTACCTCACTCACTAAAGTAGTCTGGGTAGGATCCGTAGTCAATATCTTGATGTTTCGATTTGTTTTTTGGTAAACCTCTTGCTCAAAATTTCCACAAGTTTCGGATGGACTAGAACATCCCAGGTGTTCCAAAACTATGCTTACATGTTTCAATATCATAACTAAATAACATACATTTGATACATTTTGAAAACTCTCTGAAAAATTACGAATTCCCAAAGATTCTTAATTTAAGTCATATTCTCATTTTAAGTCATGGACATTCTTTTTTTAAGTCATGACTTAAAAAAAGTTGCGTAAATCGAGAATCGTTTAAAAAAAGGTGACTTAAAAAAAGAATATGGTGTATACGTTTGCGAAAAATTTTTGCTTCGTTTATCTTTTATTAAGTTTTTTTTTCTACGCCGTCGCCGTCGTCGTCGTCCAAGATCTTCCGCTTGGTTGTGCTTTTTTTCGAGAAGATTTTTTCGTTGCCACGTTGGAACCACAAAGCTAGCCACCTTGTGAGCGAGAGAGCCCCGTGGGTAAAATAGGAAAACTTTTCTAATTTCAGTTAATCGAGAAAGGCTCTATCTCATCATGGAAGATTCTTCGTGCATTTTTTTGTTGTGTTATCCCCTCCGGAAGGGCGATATCCGAGCTGTCCAGATTAGATATTTTTTCCTGCAAGCAGTGGGTTGTCAACGTAATTTATGAGATTTTTCTTCATCGTTTGGTGTGGGAGTTGAAACGGGATTTGTTTTGAGTGATTTCAGGTTCGTCTTCTAATTTTAAAGTTTTTACTGAATATTTTGAAGATGATGTATGAAAGGAACTGGGTGAATTACAACTCTGGGACTGTATGCATCACAAGTCATCGTAAATCTGATTAGGATGCAGCAACTTCATCAACATTCTTCGAATTTCAATTCACTAAACAACCTGTAAACCTGCATCGCAAACAGAACCCGATACCGAAGCTGCTGCAAACTTGCCGGCATAAATTACAATTTTAATGCAATTAACGTACCGTACACACAACCCCAAAAACACGCCATAACGTCTAATTCCATTTGCAGAGTGCACTTGCATCCAACTAGTCTGATTCCACTGAAAATCTGACTCTGTTTGGGGAGTTGCACAACAACTCGGCAAAGCTGCACCACGTGCGTTGTGTAATCTCTCCAAATGCACCATGCGACCCGGCGCCCAGTACCTGATTCAAGTCATTATTCCCTGTTATAGCTGCAAATTGGCACAGCAACGACGACACTGACGAAGGACATGTCAGTGGAGTAGTCCCTGTACCAATTATTCCTGATTTCCTGGTACTGGAAGGACTCAGGACCAGAGGGGAATTCCCTCACATAACGAATCAAGTCATTTCATCGAATGGTCTTTTCACCGACGAATTCCTGAAATAAAACTCTTCGGGTATCCTTGCAAGTCTTAGTGTTTTCATTGAACTAGTTGGTTACATAAAATTACATGTGAATTTAGAAAAAGAGATAAACACGTTTTCGGTGAAATGATCCATTCGATTGAATCACAACTTCGATTAAATGACCCATGTTTGGTGAAATGACCCAATGGGTAAATATGTCTAAAATACTTACAGAACAAGCGATCCGTTAAAAGAAATTTAATGAATAATTTCAAACCAAGTTTCGTACAATCGATCTTTCGACGAAATGACCCACAACCCCCAAATCAACCATATTTTTCCCACGACCATGCGACGATGAGTGGGTATCGCCGTCTAGGTTACCGCGGTCCGGGAGCCCTTAGGATGGACATGTGTCGCCCCCCATCATCGCATAGAGCGGTTGCCACGTGCAGCTGCACGTGGAAATGGATAAGGGGTGCACCGCCGCCGACGACGAAGCTGCTGATGATGCAAATGATGACCATTAGCGTGAGGGGACCGATGATGGTTTACAGGACCGGTGGAAGCTTTGGGTAAACTGAGATTAGACGCTCTGGATGGTGCGCATTCGATAATTGAAGTTTCAGCGCGCTGGTCTTTGATGTGACGTTGAAGGGGAATTAATTTGTGCTGGGAGTGAAGCTGCGGTGCTGATCTGGGCTTTGATGATTTTGAAGCACACTTGTGGAGATATGTGATTAAAAAAATTCGTTTTTTTATGTTCAAAATTAAAGTACAAAGCATCGCATGAAGTCCTTTTTTCAAAAACAACATTATTTCACTCAATGAAGAGTTCTAGAAAATTAAAAAAAATAATTAATGAATGATTAGTTGAAAGCTGATAGAAACTTGCACCAATTTATTGATTCTTTTGGTCATACTTAATGTTTCGGTTTTGAACAATTCCTTAATTGTAGATATTTGATAGAATTGTGTTATCGCTTTTTTGTTGATAGTTACTCCTTTTTTTACAGCATAACTAAATAATTTTTAACCGTGATTTTCCTTAATAATCAAAAATGCTGAACACTTTCCTTCAAATTGACTAGGAATCCAGGTTACAAGGACATTGAGCAATTCCAGTTCAAAACAGGATTTTTTCTGGTACTTTTGTACCCGACCCTCTCCGATTTCAATGAAACTTTGTAGACATGTTATCCTAGACCTTTTTTTTTTTTTAATTTATATTTATTCAAATTTCTTTTCCATGTACATTCATTCAGTTAAAATATTATTGAGTGTCCAATCACAAACGATGACTTTTCACCTCAATTTTAAATACTAGCAACTTTCATTTATTCATGAAATATTGTAGCTTTCGCTATTCAGTGATTTCAAATGTAGGAGGTCCTACATGTACAAAAGGGAAAAGGGATACCTTAAAACTAACTTATAAACTATATAAAGAGCGGATCAATGCAGCTGAAGACTGCAATGATTTTTGTCGAAATGCATCAATTATCTTATTGGACATAACATCCAAAGTGTCAACTTCGGCTAATTGATGAAGTTCACTGGTGCTGAACCAGGGAGGAAGTTTCAGAATCATTTTCAGAATTTTGTTCTGAATCCTCTGAAGTTTTTTCTTCCTGGTTAAGCAACAGCTTGTCCAGATCGGCACAGCATAAAGCATGGCAGGTCTGAAAATTTGTTTATAAATTAACAGTTTATTCTTGAGACAAAGTCTAGAATTCCTGTTTATAAGTGGATACAAACATTTAATATATTTGTTACATTTAACCTGGATACTTTCAATGTGATCCTTGTAAGTAAGGTTTTTGTCAAAACCAAGTCCAAGATATTTCACTTGATCCTCCCACTTTAAATTTACCTCATTCATCTTTATAATGTGATGACTTTTGGTTTAAGAAAATCAGCCCTTGGTTTGTGAGGGAAAATAATAAGTTGAGTTTTTGCAGCATTTGGAGTAATTTTCCATTCTTTCAAATAAGAATTGAAAATATCCAAGCTTTTTTGTAATCTTCTTGTGATGACACGAAGGCTTCTGCCTTTGGCGGAGATGCTTGTGTCATCAGCAAAAAGTGATTTCTGACATCCTGGGGGCAAATCAGGCAAGTCAGAAGTAAAAATATTGTATAAAATTGGACCCAAAATGCTTCCTTGAGGGACGCCAGCACGTACAGGTAGTTGATCAGATTTGCTATTCTGATAACATACCTGCAGAGTACGATCCGTCAAATAATTTTGAATAATTTTCACGATATAAATCGGAAAATTAAACCTTTTCAATTTCGCAATCAAACCTTTATGCCAAACACTGTCAAATGCTTTTTCTATGTCTAGAAGAGCAGCGCCAGTAGAATAGCCCTCAGATTTGTTGCTTCGAATTAAATTTGAAACTCTCAACAACTGATGAGTAGTTGAATGCCCAAGGCGAAATCCAAACTGCTCATCAGCGAAAATTGAATTTTCATTAATGTGCGTCATCATTCTATTAAGAATTATTCTTTCGAATAATTTACTAATAGATGAAAGCAAACTAATGGGCCGATAGCTTGAGGCTTCAGCAGGATTTTTATCCGGTTTCAAAATCGGAATTACTTTGGCATTTTTCCAACTACTGGGAAAATATGCCAAATCAAAACATTTGTTGAAAATTTTGACCAAGCAACTTAAAGTTGCTTCTGGTAATTTTTAATTAAAATGTAAAAATGCCATCCTCACCAGGGGCTTTCATATTTTTAAATTTTTTGATAATAGATTTTATTTCATTCAGATCCGTATTAAAAACTTCATCTGATGAAAATTCTTGTTCAACAATATTCTGAAATTCTATTGAAATTTGATTTTCAATAGGACTCAAAACATTCAAGTTGAAATTATGAGCACTCTCAAACTGCTGAGCAAGTTTTGAGCTTTTCCCCATTAGTTAATAGAATATTATCACCATCTTTTAAAGAAGGGATGGGTTTTGAGGTTTCTTAAGAACCTTTGAAAGTTTCCAAAAAGGTTTGGAATAAGGTTTAATTTGTTCGACATCTCTTGCGAACTTTTCATTTCGCAGGAGAGTGAATCTGTGGTCAATAACCTTTTGCAAATCTTTTGAATTCGCTTCAGTGCAGGATCACGAGAACGTTGATACTGTCTTCGGCGAACATTTTTCAGACGAATCAGAAGCTGAAGATCGTCATCAATAATGGGAGAATCAAATTTGACTTGGACTTTAGGAATAGCAATATTCCTAGCATCCAAAATTGCATTAGTTAAAGATTCCAAGGCTGAATCAATATCAGCTTTGGTTTCTAAAACAAAATCATGATTTAAATTATTCTCAATATGATGCTGATACCTGTCCCAATTAGCTTTGTGGTAATTAAACACAGAACTATTGGGTCTGGTAACTGCTTCATGAGAAAGTGAAAAAGTTACTGGAAGGTGATCAGAATCAAAATCAGCATGAGTCACTAAAGGACCACAATACTGACTTTGATTTGTCAAACCAAATCAATTGTTGATGGATTTCTAACAGAAGAAAAGCAAGTTGGCCCATTCGGGTATAAAACCGAATAAAGACCAGAAGTGCAATCTCTGAACAGAATTTTACCATTGGAATTTACTTTTGAATTATTCCAAGATTGGTGTTTGGCATTAAAATCACCGATGATCAAAAATCGAGATCTATGCCGAGTAAGTTTATTCAAATCCCCTTTGAAATAATTTTTATTTTCCCCAGTGCATTGGAATGGCAAATATGCAGCTGCAATCATAATTTTCCCAAAAGAAGTTTCAAGTTCAATGCCCAAACTTTCAATAACTTTTAACTTAAAGTCACGTAACGTGCTATAAGTCATACTACGGTGGATAACTATTGCAACTCCACCGCCATTTCGATTCATTCGGTTATTAGTTATAACTTTATAATCTGGATCACTTTTCAAATAAGTGCCAGTTTTTAAAAATGTTTCGGTTATAACAGCAACATGCACGTTATGAACTCGTAAAAGTTGAAAAATTCATTTTCTTTCGCTTTTAAAGAGCGAGCATTAAAATTCATAATATTGATGGAATTACTTAGATCCATGATTAAACTTCAGGGTAAGAACAACATCATTCGCAAATTTTAATCCAATCTGGATTGCTTCCATCATGGATGTAGCATTACTCATTGTTTGAATCAAACCAAACAGTGAGTTTTGCAAAAAAGTCATTTTTTCAAACGTAACATCGCCGAGATCAGAAGATCCCAAAGCGTTGCCAGCAGAAAAATTTCCAAATGAGATTTGAGGTACCTGCCCAATTTCAGAAAGAAACGACGTTAGCATAAGAAATGCCATTGTTGTTACCTAACTTTTCCACAGTAGAGGTATTTCTAGAATTGTTCGAGTGAGACAGCACGAACGTTTGATTTAAAGATGCAGGTACAACCTGACTTTGAGAAAATTTCGGTTTGGATTTCGGCTGATGCTTAGCACGAGAATCCAAAACCTTTTTCTGATGGGGCAATCCCAGAAATTTGATTTGTGATTTCCACCACAATTTGCACATTTAAATTGGGTGACTTCTTTCACGGGACAATTGTCCTTGTCGTGAGAAGAATCCCCGCAAACCATGCATTTTGGAACCATGGCGCAATGATCAGTACCGTGACCGAATGCCTGGCAACGCCGGCACTGGGTCAGATTCTGGCCATTACCGCCATGTTTCTTAAAATGCTCCCACTTTACCCGTACATGGAACAAAAACTGAACTTTGTCCAAAAGTTTCAATTGTTGATTTCATTTCTGTTGAAATGAATCAGATAAAATTGTGAAGTCAAACCAAAGCGAGAAATATTCCCGTTTGATTTTTTCTTCATTGGTATTACTTGGGATGGGGCAAAGCCAAGCAACACCTTAAGTTCGTTTTTGATCTCATCCACCGACAAGTCGTTGGAGAGACCTTTCAAGACCGCCTTGAATGGACGAGCATTCTTGGTCTCATACGTGTAGAAATTGTGTTTGTGGTTTTTAAATAACCAACAAAAGTTTGGTGATCTTGTAAAGATTCCGTCAACAAGCGACATTCTCCTCTTCGACAAGCTGGAACGAAACTTTCAAATTGCAAGTTTCCTTGCAATTCTTCAGTTGCGTTCGAAAGCTGGCCAAATCGGAGACGGAAGTCACTACAATTGGCGGAGCCTTTACTCGTTTCTCGACGGCAGAAGGCTCAGTACGAGGAGAAGGTTCCTTGTCATCAGTTTCGGATAAAACACCGAAACTGTTTGTCAATGGAATTGGAGGATTGACCTCACATTCAGAATCAGAATCAGACCTCAGAAGAGGCTGTTTTCTTTTTCTGTTTCCGTTAGCCGGTTTAGCGTTCAAACGCTTCACCGACGTAACGACCAAATCTTCAGAAGATTTGCGTTTACCTTTGTTTTGACGCATTTTGCAAGCAAAGTTCTCTTAAAAGATGGCTTCGTTTGTAAAATACAGCAAAATTTCAGGTGGGGTTAGTCTTGAAAAGACTGTTTAGAATTTTGGAAAATAACTCAGGTAGTCTTTAAAAAGACTGTGAATTTTGTTTTGAAATAACTCTGAGCTTAGGTAGTAAAAAATACCGCAGCTCTAGTGTCCGTTCACCACGAAGGTTCGCAAGACACTGATTATCCTAGACCTAAATAAGCCATTTTGGTGTATATGGAGCCAATAGTAATCGAAAATAAAATTTGAGAAGGGCGTAAGGTATTTAAATGTTTTTGTATTTTGCAATTTAAAAATTACTGTACCTCGAAGCCGTTGCGTCATATCACAAAGTGGCCAAAAACAAACTTGTAGGAAATTGGACGAGCTTTCTGAAAAAAATACACTGAAACAAAAATACACGCCACTTATTTGAGTTTTTTATTTTGAAGTCTTAAACATAAATTTAAAGGTGATGTAACAATTTTTTTTCGTTTATTTTTTTTTTGTGAAAATAGCCTAAGATGTTACAAAAAGACTCACGAAAAATGCAGGATGAAGCAACTCACCCAAAAAAATACAAACATCATTTACTGAAACTGTTTTTTTTTTTTCAAAAGTGCTCTAAACTTCAAAATTTTCAAAAACCGAACTCGAAAGTTGATTCTCCAGACAATTTTACATAAAAGTCTCCATATTGACCATAGCCTTAAGTCAATTCCTTGTGAAGTTACAGTGGTTTTAAAAATAAAAATGTTGAAAAAAAGGTTTTTTTTATGGTTTTTGGCAATTTATGTATGTCAGACTTGATTTTTCAGGCTCGTCCAATTTCCCATAAGTTTGACTTTGACCAAATTTCAATTGGATGTATGGGCTTACAAATATGAGATAATTTTATTGCTCATAACTGAAAACATAATATTTTCTCAGTGTAGTATTGTAACCTGGATAGTAAATTACTTTAAATCATCAAAAAAAAAAAAAAAAACGAGTTATTTTGAAAAGTCGTCAAAGACAAACTTATGGGAAATTAGACGAGCTTTCCGGTAAAAATAATTTCGAGACTAAAAAATCAAGTCTGTCATATAGAAATTGCCAAAAACCATCAAAAAACCTATTTCTTTCAACATTTTTATTTTTAAGACCGCTGTAACTTCACCAGAATTGGACTTAGGCTAATGGTCAATATGAAGACTTTTATGTAAAATTATCTGGAGAATCGACTCTCGTGTTCGGGCTTTTGAAAATTTTGATTTTTTGAGTACTTTTGATAAAAACGGTTTCCATCGTGCCTTTTTCATGAATCTTTTTGTAACATCTTAGGCTATTTTCACAAAAATTTGAACAAAAAAAAAATCGTGGGCTCACCTTCAAATTTGACTTATAAACTTAAAAATCAAAAAATCTCATAAAAGTGGAGTGTTTTTTTCTTTCAGTGTATTTTTTTCGGAAAACCCGTCAAATTTCCTACAAGTTTGTCTTTGACCACTTTTTGATACGACGGCTTCGAGATACAGCAATATTTAAATAACGAAATACAAAAATATTTAAATACCTTACACCCTGTCGTTATCGAGTGAAACTGGCTCCATATACACAAAAATGGCTTATGGGTAATTCTTTACCAACTCGGGAAAGGTTGCCCCGACCCCTCTTCGATTTGCGCGAAACTTTTGTCCCTGATCACGAATCCGAGGTCCGTTTTTTGATATCTCGTGACGGAGGGGCGGTACGAGCCCTTCCATTTTTGGACATGCAAAAATAGAGGTGTTTTTCAATAATTTGCAGCCTGAAACGGGAAAGAAATTTGGTGTCAAAAAGACTTTTATGTAAAATTAGACGCCCGATTTGATGGCGTACTCAGAATTCCGAAAAAAAACGTATCTTTCATCGAAAAAAAAAAAACACTAATAAAGTTTTCAAAATTCTCCCATTTTCCGTTACTTGACTGTAAGAAATTTTGGAACATGTCATTTTATGGGTAATTTAATGTACTTTTCGAATCTACATTGATTCAGAAGGGTCATTGTTTCATCTAGAACAAAATTTTGCATTTTAAAACTTCGTGTTTTTTCTAACTTTGCAGAGTTATTTTTTAGAGTGTAACAGTGTTCAACAAAGTTGTAGAACATACAATTACAAAAAAATTTATCTGTAGACATAAGGGGTTTTCTTATAAATATCACGATTGATTGCGATTTTACGAAAAAAGTTTTTTTTAATAACTTTTCCAATATTTTTACTTGAAAAAACTAAAAAAGCAATAGTTAATGATAGAAGGTGGTAGAATAAGTCGAAAAGTCAGAAATAACCATAAACTAAACTAAAATTTTGTTGGGACAATATTCATTTGGGATTTTCATTATTATGAAAGTAATCTAAAAGCTTTGACTTATGATATCAAAAAACTTATTGAAATCTATCCAAATTCTTACTTCTGGTCAAACTTTGTTATGGGTAAAATTGCCCTTACCAAGTGTCTTAAAAATCTCAATTCTCAAATTTTCAATTGAATTTTATTTGATAAGTTTTGTTTTAGAGGCAGATAACATTCAATGGAAACCAATTAAATGATAGCATTCTCAAAAAGATTTTTCTTTAGCAAAAAAATGAAATATTCCATGCAACATCATTTCAATTTCCTCCAAGCCACATTGATATAGCCCACACCACTCACCCTTTATGGGGTTGTTCAAACATTTATGATAAACTGCTGCTCCATTAACCACCTGGCTCGACCCAGCAAGATAACACTAACTTATGGGAGCAAGAGGACACACACACACACATTTTTCGGACAATCCCCGTAAAGCTCCTAAAAGCTCCCAACCCTTAAATCACCCTCTTCCACAAAGAGATGCACTCTCCGTTCCATTTCGGGATCGGGTGATAAATTCCTCGATAAATAACCCCCGTCCTTCCTTCCTTCCATTCCAAGTAACTCACCTGCTTTGGCCGCCTTGTTCGGCGATGCACCTCCTCCTGCTCCAGACTTTAGCTGGGCAGCCGGGCTGGCCGTCTTGCTGGACGCCTTCTCCACGTCACCGCCCTTGGGGCCCTTGTCGCAGTCTTCCGCCATGGCCGACACGGGGGCGTTTGTTTTGGTAATTTTTGTTTGGGTTTTTAACCTCTTTTTGACACTTTTTTGTGATTTAAACTATTTTAAGTACAACCACTAATACACTAGACAGTGACTAAGTTAAATTTGTTGTGCGTTTCCGGAATTACACTAAAGTTACACCAAAGTCACACCTCCATGTCGTAATCCATTCCGCGAATATCTCTCTCCAGGTTATCAGCACACTACCACAACCAAAAAATAACCACTTCCCACGGTGGGATTTGAACCGCGGCCGTACTGTCTCGTCCACTAGCGCGACTCACTGGGCCAAAAACAACCGCCGAATTGCTCTTTTTTGCGCGCGCGCACACACACACACACTGACACTGACACACAAACCTAGAGGAGGGTGGTAGAAGGGAGTAAGCAAAACATCGCACCAATTCGTCCAAAAATCGTTAGAAAATTGAACACTTTCGTCTACTAGTTGGAAGACCGCGCGCCGATTCGCACTCGCAGATGAGTTGTTATTAATATCTGGTACCACCTCCTCCCTGCTGCAAGTGCCCTCGAAGAGTTTGTTTTTCGGCCGTCCCGCCGTCACACTACGTCACACCGACCGACTGTTTACTTGTTCTTTTTTTCTACCAGTTTGACACTTTTTGTCTCCACACTGCGGTGTCGATCGCCTGTCACACAGTAGCCCGTCAAATTAATCGATCGTAGAATACGTAGAAGCAGTTGAAATGGCAAGGTAAATTTTCTTGGAAAACTCCAAGGAAAGTCTTTATTTTGCAGAATTTATTCTAAGGCTATTTGAGTTAACACAATAAGTCAATAAATAAATATCAAGATATCACAAAAAAAAAATTATGTATTTGGTGACATCACTACATTCGATGGGAAAATAAGGATTCAACGGGCAAAATTGCATGAAAAACGTGTAGTAGGACAACTTCCGAATTTTGTTATGGTGCTACTGTTACACGTTTCTCTTGAAAGTTGAGCACTTTCAAATAAACATATCTTGAGCTTTAAAAAAATATGCGTTCTTTTTTCTACACATCCGTTATAAAACATAACACGATTTATTGCAATTTTAATGAAGATTTCTGAGATATCTTAGCATGACTGAATCCTGATAATTTGATTTTTGAAGGTTTGCTTATGCTGAGATTACTTTTACAATATTGTAATACTAAAAAATCACAAAAATAATCCTTAAAAGTTTGATTTTTTGAACACCCTTATCATGAATAACATAGTTAAAAGTTGTGTTTATTTTAGAGGGTAAAAATTTAAGAAGTAATCTTACTTCTGAGCAGTTCTCTACAAAATCGGTCTTTATTCATAAATTTTAATTTTTGTATTTTTTAATCCGACTAATACTTTTTTGGTGCCTTCGGTATGTCCAAAGAAGCCATTTTGCATCATTAGTTTGTCCATGTAATTTTCCATACAAATTTGGCAGCTGGCCATACAAAAGTGATGCATGAAAATTCAAAAATCTGTATATTTTGAAGGAATTTTTTGATCGATTTGGTGTCTTCGGCAAAGTTGGGCAAACATGGGCACTTATTTAATAAAATAAAAAACTGCGACTATTTTCAAAAAAGTCACCTAAAAATGGTCTTATCTTGAAAACGGTGCAATTTATCAAAAATTTACTGGAGTACTTTTTGATTGCAAATTCGATTTTACATCGAAAAATGAAGTTGAAAAATTTTGGGGACCAACATTTCGATTTTTTGAAAAAATCTGTATTGATTCAAAAAATCATAACTCAAAAATCATAAAAGTATGCATTTGATGTCCTCTAAAACATATCAAAAAATAAAAATAGTGTTTTTTGCAAATCAAGTTTTAGTGACAAAAAGTTAAATAAAAACTCACCAAAAAAAATTTTACCGTGTATCATTTTTTTCAGTGTAGTCCATATCCATACCTACAACTTTGCCGAAGACACCAAATCGATCAAAAAATTCCTTCAAAAGATACAGATTTTTGAATTTTCACATATCATTTTTGTATGGACAACTGCCAAATTTGTATGGAAAATTATATGGACAAACTAATGATGCAAAATGGCTTCTTTGGGCATACCGAAGTCACCAAAAAAGTTTCAGCCGGATTAAAAAATACAGAAAATATTGAATGACTGAAATCTCAGAGAATTGCTCTTTTAGCTTATTACATTTTCTTAAATAAAATTCACGTTGTTGCCAACTATTTTTGCACATAAATCTCAAATTAATTGCAAATCGCCCAAAATATTAGTTTTAAAAATGTTACAAGGGAAAACAATGAACTTTTGTGAATAAGTATTGGAATTTTTCGGACAAAATTTGACTATGAAAGGCTATATTTTGAAAACGGTGCACTTTATCTGAAAAATTGTAAATTACTTTTCGATTGCAAATTCGATTTTACATGAAAAATTTGGTCAACAAATGTTATGAACCACATTGAATATTTTTACAGAAATCACCATTTAAAATAAATTTTAACTCTTCGGCAAAATGTTGGTCCATACTTCTAAATGGCTTAAAAGTAGCGAGATTTTGAAGAGATTTTGTCCCCTAAAACAAATAAAAATAATTAAAAAATTAAGAGATATTGATTTTGGGAAATTGTTTTTATTATAAAAAAGTTGAATCAAAAATCACTAATTTTTTTTTCGTTTGCCTATTTTTTCTGAGTCTTTCTCAATACTTCTAATTTTTCCGAAGACTGATGTCAAAAAAAAATCCTTGAAAAGTCACAGATTTACGAATATTTCGGACGATTTCGTAGATTATTGCAATGTTCACTGTTGTATTTGTGTTACTAAGTAACTCATTTCATTTTTTGCTGCTTTAAAACAGTCAAAAAATGAATCAGTCGTGAAATTTTATGATCGCTTCGAATGTTTCAAAATCAAGACTATCATTTCAAAATGGCGTAGTACTGAATGGGCAGCATTTGACTCATTTAATAATGATTAGAATTTCACGTTTGATTCATAATTTGCTTGTGAAACCCGAAGCACTAGTTTCTGAGATAACAGTATTTGGAAATTATGTGCCGTTTGAGTGACACTTAGAAAACATAAATTTTATTGTATCTTTATATATAAGTGACTGCATCTCTGGATCGAAAAGAGAAATTTTGAATTTTTCTCGGAAGATTTAATACGATAATTTCTTGACTTTTCGAATATTTTTTTAAGGAAATGGACACTTTTCAAAACAAAGTGCTAATTTTTTTAGTTAAAATGAAATTATTTATGTGGCTATCTCTAAAATTAGGTGCTTTATCATTTATTTTGTTAATACATTTTCGATTGCCAATTCGTTTCCATCCAACCTTCAAACAAAAAAAAAAAAAAAAAAATTGCTAGAAATTTGATGAGTTAAAAAAATCTATGTTTCATTCATTATTTCGCAGAAATTTTTGTCTATACTTCTGATAAAAAAAATCGAAAGTGTTAAATAAATAAGATGCTGGAAATTAAAATTTAAGTGATTACAATTTAATTAATTTTTTTTAATAAAAGTGAAACTATTTCTTTTAATGGATATCCAAACCATTTTTATATGGATAACTGCAACAAATGTATGGAGACTTGTATGGGATGCAAAATGTCTTCTTTGGTCTAAGATAAGCTCGCTGTAAATTTTCAGTCGGATAAAAAAGTACCAACATTAATTTGTTTTTAAGTCTGCCGATTTCGTTTAAAATTGCTTAGGTGGTATTCCGATTATAACTTTGCCATTTCAAATGTTCTTCAATCGATCACCACTTCCAAACTCCCCCGATCTTCCCTGTAGTTCGGCTGATCTTGTCCACTTATGCGACCATCATCCTTCCATCACCGTTCGCTCTAGCTCGCCACGCTCAGCTCGCTCGTCGGTCACAGTTCGTACTCAATACTGTGCCAGTACCCACTGCTGGTCGATCTAATTACTTTGGCAAGTGTCGTTACCCGTCAGCCTCCCCCGGCCTCGCCCACTGCAAGGGGGAGGCCGAGTTTTCCGGTGATGACGTTCGCGAAAACGCTCGGCAGTGGTGATGAACTTGGTCGGTGCTGCAACACCTTGACGTTCTGGCCCGGGACAGATGGATGGATCGGTTGGACGTGCATGGGGTACTTGATGCTAGAGCGACCTTGACGCGAATAAATCAAAACACATTTTTCGGGGACGGTCGGTGGTTATTCTGGGTTGCATTTTTGGGGGCCACGACGATCTTCGAGGGCAGAGGATGCAGAGGATGATCTGATCGTAGATGTTCGTAGGTATTTGCTCATGATTATAGTTCATATTTTTTGGTGGGAAGACATGAAGTGATTTGGGTGGGCAAGTTTGACGTGTTGTGATGCACAAAACCAATAAATCAACAGGTGACAGCGGAATGTTTTGGCTTCGGACAATGAGTGATGTACAACAATTGAATTTGAGGGTTTCGGCTAGGTTGGTTTCGTATTTTTAGGATTAATTTGACCCTAAAATAATTGGCAGGTGTAGGAAAAATGATAGAAGTTTTGCTTCCGTGTTAACTAATACGAACATTTTTTTTCTCCATTTTCCTAGAAGGGCATTGCTTATACATTTTTTTTGTGATCTTCCCCTATTTAAAAAAAAAAACTGAGATTATTTTCTTTTAAGACCGCTTTTTACATGTATTCTTTAGGAAAATCTGTTTGACTCTAAGATATATTTTACATATATGACCTGATTTTGGTGTCCAATATTTAACGCGACAGAAAATGCATTTCTTTATGATTTTTTTCGCTATCGAACAATTTTTAACAATTAACTCATTCAGTAATTTCCGATGCCAAAAGTAGTCTGATCGTTCGTCATGGGGTTCCTTGACTGAAATAATAAAAACCATTATTTTTTTGTTTGGCCTTCAGGAAGGTCCTTAAAATGACTATTTTGAGCATGAGCATGAGCATGGTTGACTGCCAATGAGCTGCTACTCCGTTATTGACAGATCAGCTGAAGTTAAACAATGAATCAAAAATGATCAGTGGGAGCCAACCATCCTTTCACTGTTTAACCTCTGAAGATCTCTACTTTATTAGTCAATACCGGCACCCTCCCAAGAAACCTGCAGTTCAACGAAAGGGAGGAATGTTAGTCCGATAGTTGAAGTTGCAGACTCATCAAGCACATAGTTTTTCGCTATATACTTGTTGATACCGCTTGAGACCGTTGAATCCACAGCATCTCCTTCAAGCATCACGTGATTAATTTTTTTGGGTTAGTAGGATAAGGTATTGGCTTTTCGATGCCTCCCGAGCTACGACGCTATGGGGAGGACTTTCATAACAGACCCGTCGGCGACGATGCTATGGAAAGGTCTTTCTGGTTAACACACAAATTCACTCACACACAGTTATTTTGCTCCACTATTAACTAGACTATCCAAAATGTCAGTGCGTCTTTCGATCATTATATAGTAATGGCTTTTTCACCGCAAAAAAATAAAACCTTATTCGAAAAATTTAAACACAATCCACCCGAGGCCGTGCCTTCCTATCAACGATGATATAGGAAGGGCTTTGAAAATCACAAAAGAAATCACTTTTCACTCCGAATATTTTTTACGACCACGCGCTCCCTTTGTCAATTATGCACTCAGGTCCTTAAAATGACTATTTTTGATGATTAAAAAAAAATCATTTAACATAAAAATAATAACACCGCGCTATTTTAACTAACCTATTTTTGCTCTCTTGGGCACAAATGAAATTTGATTAGTTAGACTTTTGAGTAAAACCAAAAAATGAAAACTAAGAATGGTGTTTTGAAGGCCTCGGACCCAGAGAGCCTATGTCCTAAAAAAATAACGTAAAATATGAATTACTCTCCACCAACACACTGGAAATAGCCTTATAAATTTATTTTTAGGCATTTTGTGTTTTTGTTTGACCCATACATGGAATTTTCCAAAAAACTGATTTTTTAAAGGATATTTCAGAGGATTACCCTTATCAGGGGTGCCAATGAATCTTTCGATGACTCAATCTCACCTCCATCCCCCCCCCCCACACCGCCGACACCAAATGCTATCCTTAAAAACTTATAAACTTTAATTTACTTGTTTTTTTCTGTTTGTGCTCTGTTTGAACAAACAAGAATCAAATTTGTAATTCCACTAAGGAAATTTTATTGTAAATTTTCTCAATTTAAAAAAAAAACTATGTTGAGGGTAGGTTAAAAAAAAAAAAACTAGAGTTTTCCGGTTTAAATTGAACATTAAGTGTATATCACAGGCAGAGAGTCTGTATGTATATCTTAAAAATTGTGCACTTTATGCAAAAATCCAAATTTGGCTTAAAAGTTGCCTTTTTTGGTCCCCTTAAACATATTAAAAAATTAAAAAAAATGGATTTTGGGAAATAAAATTTGTTTTTTTTCTGTGCACCAATTTTTTTCTAAAAGCCCTCAAAATAAACTAAAACTTTTGCAGAGGCACTAAACTGATCCATAAAATTCCTTCAGAATTGACAAATTTTCATTCCATTTGTGTATGGAATGCTACCAAAATTATATGGAGCCTTGTATGGGTGACTCAATGACACAAAACGGCTTCTTTGGTCATAGGGAAGGCCCCCAAAGAGTTGGAGCCAATTAAAATCATCTTAATAAAATCCATTTCCTGATTTTGATGGATCTTTTATCTGGAGTTTTCAAAAGCTTAAATAGCGTAACTTTGATGAAATACTTTTCAAACCAAATAGAAGCTTAAAATTCTAGACAGAAAATATCAATGACCAATCATTGACTAAAACATTCTACGAAGTCAAAAATAATAAGGGTAATTCTCCGCCAACTCACACAGCAGTTGCCCCGACCCCTCTTCGATTTGCGTGAAACTTTGTCCTAAGGGGTAACTTTTGTCCCTGATCACGAATCCGAGGTCCATTTTTTGATATCTCGTGACGGAGGGGCGGTACGACCCCTTCCATTTTTGCACATGCGAAAAGAGGTGTTTTTCAATAATTTGCAGCTGAAACGGTGATGAGATAGAAATTTGGTGTCAAAGGGACTTTATGTAAAATTAGACGCCCGATTTGATGGCGTACTCAGAATTCCGAAAAACGTATTTTCATCGAAAAACACTAAAAAAGTGTTAAAATTCTCCCATTTTCCGTTACTCGACTGTAAAAATTTTGGAACATGTCATTTATGGGAAATTTAATGTACTTTTCGAATCTACATTGTCCCAGAAGGGTCATTTTTCATTTAGAACAAAATTTTTCATTTTAAAATTTCGTGTTTTTCTAACTTTGCAGGGTTATTTTTAGAGTGTAACAGTGTTCTACAAAGTTGTAGAGCAGACAATTACAAAATTTTGATATATATACATAGGGGTTTGCTTATAAACATCACAAGTTATCACGATTTTACGAAAAAAGTTTCAAAAAGTTGGTCGTCATCGATCATGGCCGTTCATGGTCACCCGCGACAGACACGGACGACGAAACAAAGAGAAACGCAAAAGTAACTTTTTCAAAACTTTTTTTCGTAAAATCGCGATAACTTGTGATGTTTATAAGCAAACCCCTTATGTCTATATATCAAAATTTTTGTAATTGTCTGTTCTACAACTTTGTAGAACATTGTTACACTCTAAAAAATAACCCTGCAAAGTTAGAAAAACACGAAATTTTAAAATGAAAATTTTGTTCTAAATGAAAAAATGACCCTTCTGGGACAATGTAGATTCGAAAAGTACATTAAATTTCCCATAAAATGACATGTTCCAAAATTTTTACAGTCGAGTAACGGAAAATGGGAGAATTTTAAAACTTTTAGTGTTTTTTCGATGAAAATACGTTTTTTCGGAATTCTGAGTACGCCATCAAATCGGGCGTCTAATTTTACATAAAAGTCCCTTTGACACCAAATTTCTATCTCATCACCGTTTCAGGCTGCAAATTATTGAAAAACACCTCTTTTTCGCATGTTCAAAAATGGAAGGGGTCGTACCGCCCTCCGTCACGAGATATCAAAACGGACCTCGGATTCGTGATCAGGGACAAAAGTTACCCCTTAGGACAAAGTTTCACGCAAATCGAAGAGGGGTCGGGGCAACTTTTCCCGATTTCGTGTGAGTTGGTAGAGAATTACCCATAACTCATTATTCGATAAGATGAATGTGCCACTCCAAAGACATTTCGTTTCTTTTTCAAACTCTTGAAATTTAGCAATTGGGTTCAATCGGGTACTAAAGCCCTGTTTAATTTTTTATGTACAACGATATAAAACACGATTCAAATCCATTTCTTATCACTTATTTTATTTTAATGCAAATTTTTTTTTTGGCAAGACAACATTTTTTAGATGGATCAACTATGGTCCCCTTGGAACGAGCTGTCAAGTAGGAACTTTTTGTCAAGAAGGATCGCGAGGTTATTTTTTCTAAATTGATTTAAAATCCATTTAAAACTTTTGTGGGCGTACAAAGGGTAATTGTACTCATAAAAATAAGCTTTATCGCTGTAAACAATAATATCAGCAATCTAAGCTTCATTTTAGGACCCAATTGCTGTGTCAAAAAATGTGGAAAATATTAATTATGAGAGAGAAAACCCGCAAGCCGTCGTGAAATTCCAACCAAACTTCCAAGAAAAGTACTACCCTCCACTGGAATAAATCCTTAAACTAATCATAACAGCGATTCCTTCAAAAATCGTCTCAAACAGTAATTTCCCATTATGTTTTACGACCTGCCTTGCCGGCTCAAACCTTCTCCAGAGAACACACACACCAAAACGCACCAACCACGTCACTTGATTTCCACACCAATTCCAGCTATTTATCGCTTCATCAACGCGAGACATCGGCCCATTAGCCGCCCAGTTGCGATACCAGCCGTTTACGATCGACTTTAACGGCCTTTTACGACCGAGAATTTGGTGAAATTCTTTCACTCACTTTTTAGAACATTGACCAAGCAGCGTTCACACCACTTTCTTTCAATTTTTTCAGAAGTGAGGAAGAAATTGAAGAAAGTGGGTCGTCCATAAGTAAGGTGACATTAAGTTGACGATAATTTTTAAGTAAATTTTGAGATATTCTTCACTTGAAGTAACTTCACTGAGTCACACCGCAATCACCTCCTAGGAACTCAATTTAGGAACTTGGACTTTTTTCTTCGATCGGAACAGACTTCACCCGCGCGAACCCGCCAAACACCGGTCAACTCGGGGCCGCGACTATCGCCAGACTATCATCGCCTGGGTCCGGCCACTGACCACGATACATGCTTCTCGATCAGCTCGCTGATCAACAGCATGTAGACGCTGTGTGACCCAACCGGTGTGATCCCGTGATGTTTGACGATTACTCGCCGGTACGAAAAACAGAGCGCTATTGTTTCTGGTTTGCTCCAGGGCTTGATGTGGTGATAACAACTTCTGTCAACCGTGTAGTGATGCATGCAAAACCTTGCGACGACAGTCGTGAAATGCAAACATTTCACCCTAACCACCTTGCAGTTTGATTAGACGGTTTGCGAATAAACTGGCTAAAACTAAGCCATTTTTATCTCTCACCTGGGCGAGAGATTTCAAAGAGCTCGCATAATTATTTCGCGCTACAACACCTCTCAAATTACGTGTGAGTTCACCAACACACTCACAAACACACATCGTCACGTGGTTCCGCGGGTGTGAACGAATTAATAACATTGAACGATTTGTACAACGCGACGACACGCCAGTTACGGCGGGAGAAGTGGGAGGCCGACTCTTGAAACAATGCAACTTACATTCAGCGCTGCAATTCCCACGTGTGGAACCGATTGATGACGTTTCGTCGTCGTCGTCAAGTTGATCAACGCTGGTTGAACTGCTAGCCGGTGTCGTCATCGTTCTGGTGGTTCCGCCAGGTTCCGCGTTCAAATGGGAATACAGTGGAACCTCTTTCAGCACCATTATTGAGCGTTGAATTTAAATGATCTTTTTCAGCGTGTAAAAAGAGGTTCCACTGTAGCTGCCGTATACGCGCGGGGTCAACCTCATGTGAATGTTTCGATTGAAAACGTTTAATTACGGTGTTATCAACAGACTGAATCGAACACAGGTAAGTGGGAAGAACTTTGAACTAAACACCGGGGGAGGCGAATGAGAACACGCGTGTATCGAACTGGACTGAAACAGGAAATTTCGGGAGTGGATTTTATAATGTGTGGTGAAAACAACAACATGACAAGAGGAATTGGGCTTGCAAATCAGACCCAATCTGTTAGTGCTAATTAGCTCAATGTGTGAACCGATAAGCTTTCGGTTTTCATGTTTTATTTAGCTTAATCAGCGCTATCTTTGGATGGGGATGGCGTTTCATAAGAAGGACTTCGTGCGTGACCTATTTTGGCTACTTGCTTTCTGAGTCTAGACTTATTCTAATTCAATCTGACGAGAGAAGCTCTGTTTTACTGAGTCAAGTTAAAGTTTCGTCTAAACAAAAACAATAAAAAATAACAATTCCTGGTGATCAAATTTGTACACGTAGTTTTTATAAATTTTGTTGGATTTTAATTCAAAAAAATAGTCAACATTTTTAAGTCTTTAGAAACTCATCCCCAATCGAGGTCAAACGGAGGGAGAAACATAACAAAATTAATTTCAAATGACAAAATTCAAAAAAATGCCTCGTGTTATTAAAATAACGTTATGAGCATTTCTTTAAGAAACCAACCTATTTTCTTTTTTTTATTAGTCCTGATCTGCTGCGTACGGGCCTTTCCTTTAACAAAAAAAAACAATCATTCCATGTCATTGGTTTGTCAATAAAGGTCGTTAAGAAGTTTAAAGTGTTCGAACATTTTTAAACTATTTTTTAAAGATGATGTCCATATTTGTTCGTCTCTAAAATACAAATTTAGTTAGGGATCAAAAATTTCACAACATTGAATGTCAAAACAATCAAAGATTGTTAAAATCAATTAAATTTGTTAAAAATAATAAATCATATGATCAGGCCTTTTTGAAAATAAAGTAACGAATTAGAACTTAGAATTTTCTTTTAAAAATGATAATATTATATCACAAATACAGGTCGGATTAAGTGATTGGTTTAAAAATAATGTAATTATTGCAATTTTAATTTGTACACATTTTGAGGAATAAGCTGAACATTGATTTCTGAGCATGTTATTATTGTTGCCCTTAGTTTTGTAAATGCTTAATATTTTAATTATGGGGTTTTTTAGCTCCAAAAAATTTGTCAAAGGTTTAAATCAGGCCTGCCCAACCTTTTTGCCTAAATTTTCACACTTGAGCAATTCTCTGAGATTTCGGTTATTCGATTTTTTTTTAATCTTTTAATCCAGCTGAAACTTTTTTAGTGCTTTCGGTTTGCCCGAAGAAAACATTTTGCATCACTGTTTTTTTCAAATAATTTTCCATACAAATTTGGCAGCTGTCCATACAAAAATGATACAAGAAAATTTAAAAATCTGTATCTTTTGAAAAAAATTTTGATCGATTTGGTGTGTTTTGGCGAAATTGTAGGTGTAGGTAATTTATTCGGTTATTTTTTATTTCACTTTTTGTCATCATTAACACAATATTTTTATTTTATTTATTTCCTGATATCTGGCGTTTTTTAAAAAGGTCCAATAAACCAAATTTTCAGTTTTTGCTTTTTGGGCGGATTTAAAACCACCCAAAAGCAAAAACTGGAAATTTGATTTATTAGATCTTTCCAAAAAAAAACTCCAGATATGTTTTAGGGGAAATCAAACAACCAACCATTTTCTAATGTCGATATCTCAGCAACTGATGGTCCGATGTTCCATGTGAAAATATGAAACACTCGTGAAATTTTTATCGAAGACAATATTTTCCTTTTTGTTAAATCAAGACACATTTCAAAAGGGCCAAACATTCAACATTAGATTTATTGCAAAAAATCAGTATTAATTCAAACAATCATAACTCGGTAATCTTTGACACACATTCTGCAAAATTTCTGAAAAGTTCGCTTTGGATATCTTCTAGAACAGATAAAAAATAAACAAAATAAAAATAGTTTTTTTTTGCAAATCAAGTTTTAGTGACAAAAAGTTAAATTAAAAATTACCAAATATTTTTTAAAAGTGTATATTTTTTTAAGTGTAGTCCTTATCCATGCCTACAACTTTCCCGAAAACACCAAATCGATCAAAAAATTCCTCAAAAAGATACAGATTTTTGAATTTTCATACATCATTTTTGTATGGCCAGATGCCAAATTTGACTGAAAATTTATATGGAATACTAATGATGCAAAATGGCTTCATTGGGCATACCGAAGGCACCAAAAAAGTTTCAGCTGGATTAACAAATACAAAAATAAAACTTAAAAAAAAGACCTATTTCATAGGGATAGAAAATTGCTTTCTTTTGATCGTCAAAATTACAATTATAATTTTTTTCATGGTGTATATGATGGAATCGGTTCTCAGGTGACTCAAGTGAAAAGTTGGTCAGGCCCGCGGGCTGGATTAATTTTTGACCTAAAAATGTAAATAAAAACATTCTGTATAAATGCTTTTTCATAATTTAAGTTATGTTCACTGATAATCTAGAACCGATTCCATTAAATAAACCATGAAAAAATAACAATTGTTATTTTGCCGATCAAAACAAAAGGTCCAAAAAGGATGGACAGGCCTAGTTTAAATACATATTTAGTGATGCATTTTTTTTTCAATTTGTATTGAAAAGATAAAAATATAGAGTTGAACAAATAATTAAACTTTCAATTTTAAAAAATAGTTTTATAATATATGTACATGTACAGTTTTGAATAATAAAACAATGTTTTTTTATTAATCATCAATCATAATGAAAACTCGAGAAGTAATCGTTCTGAAATGATTCATTTTTGTTTCAACTACGTAGCCCTTCAAATTAATCAAATATTTTAACCAGCATTAGAAATTTTAAATGTATTAAAAAAGAAATAAAAACAACCGAAATAATTGTTTATTTTAACGCTAAATGAGCAGTAATCCGTTTTTTAAACATTCGGATAAAAAAATTGATTTTAGATGGGTGTCCAAATTATCCCAAACTTTCCTAGGTTGAAAAATTTACTCATGATATTGTTGTCATAACTCCCTCATTAAAAATTTTAATGATTTAGTAAATAAAATTGAATGCAAATTTTAATTTTTTTTACCAATTACAGAAAAGGGTTAAAAGGGCAAAGATTCCGATCCTTACAGTTTACATATATCCATTCAGCAACGAAAAGATTCTCCAAACCATCACCCACATAAACGAAAATCCACTGAATAACCAAAGCATCTACCGTCGTCGCAATTTCCAATCAAAACTCAAAACCGAAAAACCCATCACGCGGAACGGCATTCTGATCTAAGCCACACTGCACTATCGATTACGTTCCCGGGCAACACTGGACGGCTTGTAATCTGGACCCCGTCCAGTGGCTGAGCTTTCGTTTACCGATAAATCGTTCATCTGCTGGGTGTTGGTTGGTGCTGCCGAGCATGCTGGCACGAAGACTGCACCAAATTTCTATGAAATTCATCGTGTTGCGTAACCACCGGTCTTCCGGGGGGGGCATGTCCGTGCCAAGTTCTGTACCTTCTTATACCCGGGGGGTTGCACTCTAGTTAGGGTGGTCCAAAATTAATTTTCAATACGATTCAATCCTCAAGTGAACCTAAGCCAGTTCGAATCTTCGCTCGAGGACGACGACAACGTGGGGACACAAGTCAGAAAACAAACAAAGAACACATTCTCGGTGTAGAACACAGCCAGCAGCAGCAAATTTCGTTCTGTTTGAGTTGGCATCATGTATGTATGTATGTATGTATGATCCCCATACCCGCAGGCAACTTGGTCCTGAAACACATGTGAGCGCTAGGTGAACAATTCGATCATCTTTTACTCCGTAATCTGTACACCCACGTGCATAAGTTTTTTTGCACGAATTTTAGTGCTACAAAAACCGGCGCATAAAACAAAATGGTTGCCCTCTTCCCTCCCCAAGCACCGGAAATTTGTAGCGGGTGTAGGGACACTTCGTATAGACGCCCTTGCTCCCATCACGTCACTGAGGGTATGGAGCGACGAGAAATTAATAAGCATGCCCCCTCAGTCGAACCTTCATTAGAGAAGCAGGCAATCCACAACTCACAGCGAACGACCAAGGGAACACCCTACCGCGTATATAGTAAAATGGCGTAGTTGTCTTTATTGAAATGAATGGATGTTAGAGTTAGTGAAAGTCAATTTTGATATTTATATAGGAAAGATCTCACCAAATTGAGAAGCTCCGACTCCGGCATCGTCGATCTTGACATGTCATTTGAATCTTCAGGGAATTCTGGCCTTGATTTGCTGAACAACCAGAAACAAAACTGGTACACCACCAAAACAGCCAAAAACTTCCTGTTTTTCAGTTTAGTCTTCAGGGATGCTGGAGTTGGTGAGTTGTACCCATCCTGAAGATAATCTTGAGCATCGGGACTGGAACCTCAGGACGTTGAAATCGATGGCAACTTAGTGGTGTTCACCCGCTGCTGTTAATCTGCCTTTATTTTCCGCAATCCCAATTTTCTGTTCGTCATCCACGAATATCTTTCACCGCTATGACTATCACTGGCCACCAACAGATTTACCAGCGAAATATCCGTATTTCCACTAACTTTATGATTTTTGAAACAAAAAATTTAGGTTTGAAAAATGACAGCACGAAAAAGTTACGTCCGGTGACGCGCACGGATTGCTTCGATCTCTTTCCGTTCTGTTTGAGTTGGCATCATGTTCGGATATTGTTGTCGAAGTTGGATTCTGTGCCAAGTTTGGTCCCCCCCCCCTCCTGAAATTGGGGAGAGGGCAGGGTGATCCTTTCTTCAGCTGTGCATAATTTTCACATGGCACGCCCCGTTCTCTCTTTTGTGGAACGGTGTCGAGACGGCCATCATCGGATGTGTGTGAAGAAGAAAAACTGCTGCTGCTGCTGCTGCTGGTCCACGCGAGCGAAAACTTTGTCCGAAAAGAGGACCGAACAACATAGAGCTTAATTTGATTTAGGTTGGCGAATAGCGAAAGAGAGCTTGAATAGTTCGATGCGGATTTCAAGATGTTGGCAGATTGGTGGGTACACCCAAATGGAAGTTGTACTTTAGAAGAACGGAACTGCTGAAAACTTGGCAAACCTTAACTCCAGGAAGTCTTTGGATGCTTCAAATCATCCCAACATTTCAGCAAATTAGTCTTCCGCACTCACTGCAGCTATGCGGGTATGATCTGTGGTCATAAACCATCGACCTCTTGCCGTAACAAAGGTGTTAAATCCAGAGAGTCTTTGAAAGACTGAAGCCTGAAGCCGTCTGGACAGGATTTGTTTCAAATGACTTTTTTCACTGCTCGCCATGATTCCCTCGTTTGGGTGCCTGATTAGGATGAAGAAACATCCGGAAAAGTTGCCACCCTGGCGTTCCGTCCCGGGGCCATTTCGTGTCGTAGTAATTAAATTAATTTTACTATTTCATCCGGAGTGGACGTGATCGGAAAGTTTGCGGGATTTTTGCGCCAGCACGAGTGTCGTCGGATGATGTCCTACGGTTGACCTTGTACTTTCCGATCCGCCCGGCTAATTGAACATTCCAAGATGGCTTTCCGGTCGTTCCGGATTGGATAGAACAGTATCGGATACCGAAATCGGGCTCATTTGGCTTTAATGGGTCAACTTTGGGGGCCGTTTTTTTGTTCCTTCGACCTTGCACGTGGTGGGCACGAACCGGCTATGGTATGGCAATGAATACGTGGTTTCATTATGTGAACACGTGTATTCTGAAGAAACGCTTCAGGACAGTTGAGGTTCGTAAGGGGAAGCTTGTACGTTTATGTTTCCTTTGTAGAGCCTAACTTTATCATTTTATTGTAACGATATTAGACTGGTGAACTTCCATGGTAGTAAAATCAAATGCTCTCGCAACAATGACCCATGTTTTTCTATGATCTCAAATCATCACTAAACAGCTATGTCTAACATGTTTCGATGAAATTTTCTCGAAACTCACAGTAAAATTTCTTTCCAAACACAAAAAAAGAGTTCAAAGAAAGAGCAACAAAACCGATCCGTTCAGATCAACGTCAACTAAACGTCCTAAGCCATCATACGAGTAGCATATTCCCAGGAATTGATATTACCCATCGTACAAAGCGCCGTTCCCGCCATGTTCTTTTTTATTGCCACGCCGGTTAACGAGACATGCTTCGGGAAGTTGCTTCCCAAGAAACCGCCCCTTTTTTATTTCCCAGTTCGGTGCAGTTCACTGCACGGAAGCCGTAATCCGGCACGTAAATCGAACCATTTGAAAGAAAATCGACGACGCGATATCCGCGCAATAAACGTGCACAACTCAAACGACTCAATAAAAGTCAACCCGGCAACCCGGTCGGTGTTGCCAAATTGATCCCGAGAAGCAAATTTGTTTGTCGGACAAAGTCTGACAGAATGTCTTTTGTTTGTTTGCTTCCACCGAAAAGTTGGATGTCTCTATTTGGACTCCAGGCCAGGACGACTTACTTGGACAAAACAAATGTTTGTTTAGGTCAGTCCCTTAATGGAGCAGGGTCAGCTTCTTGGGGGGAAAACAAAACCCAACGAGAAGGAAAACTAAAAGATCATATTTCATGCCCGGATCGGACAGCAGTGCGAACCCGGTAATGCTGGAACAATCAAGCGACATAAACAATTCAATTACTTATGCATTTTTCAAGCTCGCACAAATCTTTGAGGTCGCTTGCAAGCGAACGCAAGGTCGAGACATCTAGCGGTGGCTAGTGCAAACACATAAATCATGGTTTCGCGCGCGTTTGTGTCAACGCCGGTGGCAAGGTTGCCAGCACAGGTTTTTCCCGCTGCTTTCGTTACGCTCGAGATAAGAAAATTGCAATTTATTTATAAAAGAGCTGAAGGTGACGACGGCGGTGTCACACAAAACATTCACACACACAAACACAATTTCTGAAACATTTCTCCACACAAATACGAGCAAATGAAATTGCGAATTTCATTTGCGCGAAAGCGCCTTTCCACGAGATGAAATACGTCAAGTTGACGGAGTATTTCTTCCCCAACGTCACAAAATCAAATTTGTATTAATTTTTTCACAGTGCAACCCAAATGTGACCGAATTTTTCTCTTGGCTTGGGAAATCTTTTTTCGCGATGAGTGACGTCATCAATTGTTGACTTGGCGATGGTTGTGACGGCTGTGACGTCGATGTTGTTGTTTATTTTAAGTTTTTTTTTTCTCCACTCCATTACGTTCACGTGAAAAGCACCGTAAAATTATTGTGTAAAAACATATGATTGCAGAGCGGAGAGCGCTAAGAGAGATTTTTTATCACTAGCAAATCATGAATACTTGGTAAAACCTGGGAAGACTGGTAGCAGCTGTTCAAGGTAGGGATGTTCTGCAAGATTTGGATTGATTTTATTTCATTTTTTCAGCATTTTTTGAGTGAAGTTACTTGTTGGCATGTGGATCACAGCTGATTGATTCAAAGCTGTAAACTGATGGAAAAAAGTTGCAAAATAACCTTCGAAATAGCTATACCTTTGAAATAAACTAATTTCGAGTTTTTTTTGAAGGTGTGAAGCGTTTCAGAAAATCTCCTTTCAAATATCCACACTGAAAGCCCGACCATGGTAATTTTAAGAACATTTGCTAAAAATGCTGCTTATTAAATTAACTGCGGCTTTTTTGTAAAAGTAAACGCAAATATGGTAAAATAAACCATGCTTCCACAAAATTGCATGGTAGCAATTACGAAATCATTATCATTCTCTCCATATTGGAGGGTTAAAATTACCATACCGCTCACGACATAGTAAAACTGACTGCGTTAATCAGTCAATCCAAGCACGGAATGTTTTTAGCCAAAATACGTCGGTGCGTGTTCTCAATTTAACCCTACAATATGGTAGCAACTAGAGCGTCCAATTTCCCGGGGTTACAAAATTCCCGGGAAACGGGAAATTTTCAACAAATTTCCCGGGAAATCCCGGGAATTCCCGGGAAAATTTAAATTTATCAAAAATTTTTTTAATTTTGCTTTTGAACCCTATTTTGCAACAAAATTGTATAAAACAGCGATCATAATGGTCAAAATAAGTGTGAGGATCAATTAATGGCCTAACTGCTTGAAAAAATCATGAAAATATTGAATTTATCTAATTTTATATGCTGTCGTACCAAATCAAAAAATCATCTTCTACATTTTTTGTTGAGAAGCATTATTTTTTAAATCAAAGTGTTGGGTAAAATCCATGCTCCACAACCATAACATTGCTTCTAAATTTGTCTCTGTGACCAACTTGAGATATGATTGAAATTGAAAAAAAAAATTATGCAGCATTTATTTTTTCATGGCAAATATATTTTTTCTAGAACAAGTCTTACTCGTTTCAATTTATGAATAAATAGATACTAATTGGATTTACCTTAAAAGTCTAACTTCTCGTGATTTTTTACTTGAAACACTACTTCAAGAAATCACTCAAAGTTTTCAAATATATGAAGCGAGTTTTAAAAAAAATGTTGTTGCATGGTATTCAGCTTAACAAATGACTTAGCTTAAAATAACTTTCATTGTGCAAGAAGTGGTATAAATTAAATGATACATGTTTTTCATATTTAATCCTCTTACGCCCTTGGTATTTCCAGTGCTTAAATTGTAATTTCTCGAATATTATTGAACAAATTCTTCTTGCTCAACCATTTAATTAAATTTTCTTCCACGGTAAACAAAAACGTTAAACAAATCTCAGTTCTGATCTTAGCCGGAAGGGGTTCACGTCTTATTTTCAAATGATATAACAACAATTTCCGTTAAAAAAGATTGATAAAAATAAAATATATTATATACTTATTTAAGTTGCCCAACAAAAAACCAAAATCTATTCCCAGTTGTGAATGCTTCAGAAATAAATATCTGAAAAAATCCTTGAAATGAAATTGACAGTTGATTGAAATGAATAAAATTAAGTTAGGTTCTGTTATTGTTTTTTTTGTAGATTTTCAAAACATTGGTGCCCAAAATTTAAGAAAATACTTCCGCTTGAATTTCGGGAATTCCCGGGAAATTTACAAATTTCCCGGGAAACGGGAAATATATTTTTTCGGGAAATCCCGGGAATTCCCGGGAAATTTTTTCCCGGGACGGGAAATTGGACGCTCTAGTAGCAACTACCATGGTTGGGTTTTCAGTGCATGATCCATAACATAACATAGAATCACCTAAATAAAAAAAAAATAAAAAAGCGATCAAATTTAATTCTCTTTGAATGATATTTGCTTACTACCTGATTGTTCATTTTCAAACGTATTTTTTCCATTTACAAATTATTCGTTTCTTGAATTTTGGACTCTGTCTAAAATCCAGAAAATATCTGGACGTGATATTTGAACAATTCCTAATAGCCAAGTAAAGGTCTGTCAATGATGATGATTCTGAAATCAGGGTCCACAAATAGTAAATTGAAATGAAAAAATAATCACTATATGTAAAATGCTTCTACAAACAACATAAAGAAAACAATTTTATGCTTAATACATTCTGAATCAAGATTTGAATGTTTTTCTTAAAAAAAACATGACCGCCAAATGGTCGATTGGGAATAATGCCTTTTAGGGCCTAAATGCAATTCAATTAAAAACGATAAGTGACAAAAACCATTTGATAATTTATTTAGCATTTTTGAATTTTAGAATGAAAAATAAATTTCAATTAAGGTAGGTTCAATTTAATTCCCAATTTAATGAAAATAAAGTAACGTAGTTTTCATTTAAATTCGCGCAAGAATTAGCAATTTTTTAATTTTAATTTTGTTTTGTATTTTAAAATTGTTTTGCCGATCTAAAAATTACTTGTATTTGATCATGTCAAATAATTGATATAAGAATATTGAAAATATATTTCAAATTGAGATATTAAAGTTTTGCGATTGTTTCTATTATTTTTAATATGAGTTTTTTTATTGTTTTTGCGGTGATGTAGAGAAAACCTCATAAGGATGGACGACGAGATGATGAGATAGAGCCTTCGGTGTCTTCTTTTAGGGAACACTATTCTGAGCAACTATGCAAAGGTGTGCAAAGCTGGAAACAAACGGGAAGATTTTAGAGCCATTTTTGCGGTGGTTATCTGGCCAAATTTTTTTTCGAAGATTTTTATTTTTCCCGTGTTTAGCAAGGCTTAAATTTTAGCTATTTTTATTTTATGAAATCTATACATCTTTTTTATATTTTTCTTGTTTTATTTTTATTTTAATTTACATTTATCTTGTTTAGTTAATGTTCTATTCTACCACCTCCTATCATTTTATTTTGCCTATCTAACTTTTTCATGTTTTTATAGTCACTTTTTAAATGTTTTGATCATTTTTAACATTTTTTGCTATAGAAGGACACAATTATTATTTAAATTTTTCAAAAAATGCATATGGGCATAGTGTGAGACACTACAAAAATTACTGCATACTTCTTGTTACTTAAAATATAGGAAATTTTAGTGAAAAATACAGCCAAAGTTGACCCCTTAAAAAATACATTTTTCAAAACATTTTCAAAGTCACATAAAACAAGTCAAACTTCCAACCCTAAAATTTTCTAAAATTCTAAGAGTTTTTGTTTCCAATGCTTTTTAAAGATCAAAAATTGGTTTAAAATTATTTTGGCGAAGCCCGTCTAAAAGCTGGGTTGGGTTGGGTTAAGTTAAGGACTTAGATACATGCAAATCGGCAAAAATGCCAGAGGTTGGTTTGAGCACAAACTTAAACTTTTTTTAAATCTGTTTCTGACATTAACATATACAGTTTCAACTATTAACAAAATAAATTTGAAGACATTTGGTTGTATCTTTGCCGATATACAGCTATATAAAGTTGGCATTTTCAAAAAAACGGGTGCCACGATATCTGCCTTGACCAAATCGGCTCAAAATTTTGGTGAAGACTCGTTAAACCTGTCCTGTGTGCATGACGAAAGCCGATTTTCGAAAAGTTAATTTTTAAAAAAGATAAAAATATTTTTAATGATTTTCATATAAACAATCAAAAGTTTTTGATTTTTGTGTTTTAAAAAAATGCAAAAAAAATTTAACAATTTGCTTTGCGCATGGCAAAATTTTCAGCTTGAATAGTTTGTTACTTACTTTAATCATAAAATGTCTTCATGAACTTTTAGGAGTTATTGAAAATCATCTTTTAAGTTGATTTAATAAATTTTCTGTAACATGAAATTTTTTGGTTTTCTACATGCATGTAGAATTAAGATGATTGGAAAATAATAGTTTTTTTTTATTATGAATTCAGGCTTATGTAGTTGCGAGTTTGTGTGTTCTAAACATTTGAAGAGCTCATCAAAACAAACATTTATGTTTCAAAAGAATTAAAATTGGTCTTTTCAAACGATAGTTTTAGCCAAAATATGTCAATAAAACGCCATTTTGAAATGTTATTAACTCAAAAAGGTGGTGGTTTAAATTGTAAATGAGATTTTTTGATAGGTTTTTGCCCATAACTGTTGATGAATATGACCAAAATTGCCTAGAAATGCATAAAGGTGAACTATGTGAAATACCTTTTGATTGCAAATTGATCAAATTACTTAAAATAGAATAAAAAAAAAAGTTTTTTTTTCAAAATTATCAATTTATTAGAAAATTGGTAACACTGCGAAATAAATTTTGACTAACTTGTGCCATAACTCAAAAGATGGCATTTTATGTCATCTAAAACATGACAATTTCGAAAAATGGTTACTTTGCGCTAATAATTGTAATATTTTTGTTTTGTCTAATAAAAAGGGTATTTTTTAAGAGTGCACCTTTTTGAATTTAAACAAACCTACAACTTTGCCGAAGCCTTTTCTGTATGGGCGTTTCCCAAAATTGCATGAAGACTCGTTTGTACTAAACGATTATGCAAAATGACTTTGGTCATAGAAAAAGAGCACACAAAGTTTCATCCAAATCAACAATTATAAAAGTAGTCGTTTTCAGAAGTCTCAGAGAATTGCTCAATGGAGGTTAAGAGTTAACTCAATTGTTGTGTTTTTTGAGATGGTCTGTCTAGATTTGTGACAGTTCATTTTATGTTAAGAAGCGTTTTTTTGTTTAGCGACATAAAATACCAAAGTTTTTAAAAATTATGTTAATGTGGTAAACGTTTACAATCAATTTTATCTGAAATTAAAATGTGATTTGTGATATTTTTTTATCGGTCATGGAAGCTATACCATGTTTTTTAATTTGATAAATAATTTGGATACAATACTTCCTCTTGAATGTATTCACAACGAAAAAAATATCGCCCGATAAATTTTCCCTTCAAAACAAAGAAAGATAACGACTCAATTCGCCAGTCGCAGTTTTCCGCCGACAATAAAGCAGTTTATATTTAAAACCCATAAAAAGCGCGAAACTCAGTCAAGTTTGTGTGTGCTTGAGCGAGTGTGCCACGTGTGTCATCACCAAGCACCACACTACAACCATGGTCAAAACTCTGCAGCCGAACGCGACTTTAACGACGTCGTTTTTCGCATCGCAAATAAATTATGAGTGATGATAGGACGATTCTTGCGGACGGTGGGTGGTGGGAGGTTGGTAGCATAAAAAGTTCCCCCTCCCCCGCCCTAACCATTCAATCAGCCCGAGCTGGCGCGTTCAAATTTAAATTATATATTTCTCGCACCGAGGCAGCTCTCATCATCGTCACCGCCCGGATCGGTCGCCGTATTACTCACGGCAAATTTTGTAATCCAAGGTTTTGACACTTTCGAGTTTGAGGTTTTTGCTTCGTGTGTATTGGGGGCGTGGGTGGAGGGCAGCAAGGAGTGCCACCCAAAGGGATTACAGCTTTTCCGAAGACGAGCTGGCAGCTTCTTGATTGCAAACAAGCTGCCGCTGGAGTGACTTGACGGGTCCTGTGGGTGTTTTTCTGAAATGTTGAAGGGGCGGGGAGGTTCGAACAAATTTTTTTTATAGATATTGAATCAATTTTTAAAACTTATTTTTCAAACAGAAAAATTGTCTAGCATTATAAGTTTTATAACATAGCTATACTTTAAAAAATAGTAAAAATTGTGATCAATTTACCACAACACTCCCTGCACAAGTGTCAATGAGAGTTTCTAACACTTCTTCCTAAGCTTCGAAGAAGCTTTCGAACACCCAACTAATACACACACACACACCACCACCTAAACTTGTTATGCAAACGAATCAGCCCGGCAGCCGCCCAGGACATGCTCACTAACTTTGCGAAAAGAAATTCATCTTGACATGCCTTCGAATCGCTGCCTCTTCGTGGTCCTGATGTGTCTTCCTCGCAGCGCCGCAAGGCAAGCCTTAATTTTCAATTCGTATCTCGTGCAATTTATACGAGGCTTAGATAGGATAACACGATAGGATAGACGACTGAGCGAGCGTGCGAACCAAAGGGACTTTTCGGAACGGAAGGGAGTGCCTTCTTCCTCTTCTTCTTCTTCTTACCGGTCATATTTGGATGGGGTAAGGCGTAAAGACGTTTAATTTTTGACGGATGATGGCTTGGATTAGAGCCGCGTCAAGGGGGTGAACTCCGTGGGAAAGCCACTTGCCGCCGTGGGGGGTTGCACACGTGTCACGTTTCACAAGGGATGGAGAGACCCGTGGGCGGGAAGCATGGAGGAGAGTGGCTCATGGGGTCCACCGCGGAGGTCGGTTTGTCACGAAGTCGATAAGCAACTGTGACGGGGTGAATTTTGATGTTTTTGGAGCGGGGAGGGAGGGAAGGGGGGTTGGGGTTCGGGGGAAGATTAGGTACTTCAGTTAGATGGAGAACGTAAATGAGACGTGATTTATTTAATTTGCAAATTTACTCGCTCGGTGGATGTTTCTAAATTTGGTGAGAATGACGAGAATGTACTGGAACGTAAACGCCGAATGTTGGAAATAAATTTGATACATTTAACTTGTGGTAAGCAAAAGATTTTTTTTTGATAAACTGTTTTTGTATGATTGTTGAAGCAACTGAATTTTGAAATGATGCTCGTTTGAAAAAAAAAAACCAAAAATCAACGTTAAAATGGCGAACTTAGTCACAAAAATAAGATAAAATCTACTTTGAACAGAGTTTTTGAGCAGAACAAATCTACAGTACAAACACGATTACCCGACCCAAGTAACATTTTTTTTCCAGGAGTTCTACAAGAGCTCTTCAAGATAGCTACAGCATAGCAGTTTGGACCGCGGTAGGATAAAACTCTCTTCAAGTACTCTTCCAAACTCCTGAGGAAGTTTTGAAGAAAATGCTTTTATCCTACCGCGGTCCAAACTGCTATGCTGTAGCTATCTTGAAGACCTCTTGTAGAACTCCTGAAAAAATGTTACTTGGGGAGTATTTTCTATTTTTATTTTTTTCATTTTTTTGTGTGTTTGAAACAGGCTTTAACTCGAAAACGGCAAGTTTTATCAAAAAGAGTAGTGCGGTGCCTGTGTGGACGCTCAGTCCTGTTTTTTCGTGTTATTTTCCGTCTCTTTTGTGTCGCTGTTCGAGTGCATGGGGTGATTGGTCATTATAATTAAATAATGGCATCAGTAGTGCGGTGCCTGTGTGGACGCGCAGTCCTGTTTTTTCGTGTTATTTTCCGTCTCTTTTATGTCGCTGTTCGAGTGCATGGGGTGATTGGTCATTATAATTAAATAATGGCATCAGTAGTGCAGTGCCTGTGTGGACGCTCAGTCCTGTTTTTTCGTGTTATTTTCCGTCTCTTTTGTGTCGCTGTTCGAGTGCATGGGGTGATTGGTCATTATAATTAAATAATGGCATCAGTAGTGCGGTGCCTGTGTGGACGCTCAGTCCTGTTTTTTCGTGTTATTTTCCGTCTCTTTTGTGTCGCTGTTCGAGTGCATGGGGTGATTGGTCATTATAATTAAATAATGGCATCAGTAGTGCGGTGCCTGTGTGGACGCTCAGTCCTGTTTTTCGTGTTATTTTCCGTCTCTTTTGTGTCGCTGTTCGAGTGCATGGGGTGATTGGTCATTATAATTAAATAATGGCATCAGTAGTGCGGTGCCTGTGTGGACGCGCAGTCCTGTTTTTTCGTGTTATTTTCCGTCTCTTTTATGTCGCTGTTCGAGTGCATGGGGTGATTGGTCATTATAATTAAATAATGGCATCAGTAGTGCGGTGCCTGTGTGGACGCGTAGTCCTGTTTTTTTTCGGGTTATTTTCCGTCTCTTTTGTGTCGCTGTTCGAGTGCATGGGGTGATTGGTCATTATAAATAAATAATGGCATCAGTAGTGCGGTGCCTGTGTGGACGCGCAGTCCTGTTTTTGTGTTATTTTCCATCTCTTTTGTGTCGCTATTTGTGTACATGGGGTGATTGGATTTCTTCTGATTCGTGTTGTTTTCATCTCTTTTGTGTCGCTGTTTGTGTGCATGGGGTGATTGGTCTTCTTCTTCTTCTTTTTCTTTATTTTTAGTTCGCGCGTTCGTTGGCCAATGAGTTTATTTTTGTTCTCTTTACATAGTTTTCGATAGAAACGATCCGAATCCTTTTTTCGAGACAAGCAAGTCGTATTGCTGGATTAAGTCCTTTCTATATCATCGATGATCGGAAGGCACGCCGACGAATATGTTTTAAGGCTTATGGTATAAAATCATTTTAATGAATAAAGCCCTTCTTACATCACCGTTGATCGGAAGGCACGCCGACGAAGAATTTCTGGAGGATCGCGGTCGAATTAATACTATATTTAAAATTCTAGATAGCTATCTTTCGGATTCGATTGTGAGTAGCGGGACTTCGCGGTTACTATGCAACGTATTTTTGGAGTCTTTTTATATTTTAAATTTATAAGTCCTTCTTTTATCATCGTTGATAGGAAGGCACGTCGCCGGTTAAGTTCGTTTAAGTTATTGTTTTAATTTCATTACAATCGGTTACGTGGTGTCCTGTTTTCTTTTCGTTTATATTCGTTGATCGTAATAATTTATTCCAACTGGCAGCTTTAGTATTAACTCATCTACTATTTTTGAAATTTGCTCGCGTTATCTAAATTGTACAAACAGTAAAAATATATTGATAAGTCCAGCCCATAGCACTACTGCTCGGTTGGCACGCGTTCGATTAAAAACTTTTTAAAGAATCAATTATTTATCTTTCCGCAGCCGGCTGCCTAAGATTTAACATTTTCAACCGATAAACAAAATGCTCATGGTCACATCACTGCCACTTGTGAATCCTGACCTCATACCCATCTACTAACCCCTCAAAACTCATGTGATACTTTGTCGGAGAAGCAGTCGATTGGGCGGTCTCTATCACTCAAGTATCGGACTAACATTCCCATCCACTTCCCCGTGACCCTACCACTGGTCGTGGCCGGCGCCGGTATTGATCAGCATGATAGGGGCCTTTGAGAAGTTGCGAAGCGAGGAAAGATAGCACCCACTTATCTTCCACGGCTCGTGGATGTAACTTCTGGAGGTCCTGGTCAATAACGGAGTAGCAACTGCGGGTGGGCACCTATGCTTATGCTTATGCTTATGCTAAAACGGCAAGTTTTATCAAAAAATCACATAAGTACTTTCTGATTTCAAATTCAATTCCAAATCCAAAAATGATTTTTGGATTTTGTATTTGGGAAATTTTTACAAAAATTAGGCCGTTGCAAATGTTTTTCAAAGTTTATGTCGCCCCCCCTCTTCAAAATCGGTTCGAAAAATCAGGGGGCAAAAAAATATTTTTTTCAAAAAACTTCAAAATTTGAAAGGAAATAGAAGTCTAATCAACTGAAAACAATTAGAAATGCATTTTCTTGCGTTTGAAATAATATTTAGCATGTCTGGGATCGATCAAACATATTTTCATTTTTTCTGGAATTCCAGTGTACAGCACCAGGGACATAAACTTCAAAAAATATTTGCAACGGCCTTACAATTTAAAAAAAATCAAACCATAACCTACAACTATTTATAAAATCTTATGTTTTTTTTGTTTTTTTTCCTAATAATCAACAAGATTTTCCAAATATTTGTTTTTGTCTTGGGTTTGTGAATTTTTGATATTCAGTGTTTAGGCCGTTTCAAATATTTTTCAAATAATTTATGTCGCCCCCCCCCCCCCCCCCTCTCTCCTTCAAGTTTGGTCCGTAAAATCAGGGGGCAAAAAAATTGTTTTTAAATTTAATCAACTCAATTTCGAATCAACCAAAAACTAATTGAATGATCATATTTCGCATGTTTGGGCAGGTTAAAAATTTTTGGGATTTTTATGAAATATTTATGTACAATACAAAGAAATTTTCGAAACTGATGATTTCCAATAACAACTGTCTGCACGTCTCACAAATGACTAAATAACGTTGTACAGAAAAAATGCGTTGTTGAAAAGTACTATAAAATTTCGTTCTGGAATCACTTAAATTTGTATCTACTTCAAAATGGGCGTGCGACAAAATGGTCAAAAGTCATGAGGTCGAATGAACAAAATGCCGAATGTCAAAAGGTCGGATGGAAAAAAACTTCGAAAGTGGACAAAAGGTTGAATGGATAAAAAGATTATCCGAAGACTTGGGATAGTTTCACTTTGGATAGTCGAATCCCAAAGTAAAAATTTCGTTGGCGTATTGTTGATTGTCGAGCTTGAGTTTAACCCTCAAACTACGCTGTTATTAAGATTTTTTTAATCCAAGATGGCGGCTAAAATGGTTGCGATGAAATCTTGCTTATCTTTTCAAAAGGTTTAATGTACAAAGAAAACCCATGGTGCATTGGTTGTTTTGAAAAAGTAATCTAGAAATATTGAAATATTGCATTTTTAAATGTAATAGGCAATCACATATTTAATTTGACTATACATTCTCGCAGAACTACAATTAGATGTTATAAGTAAGAGAATAAAATATACTTCGGATAACCGGTTCTGACCTGTATTTCATTCTTTTAAACATGAATAGTTCTCTTACTTTGAAATATGTTGAGAGATTCTATTATTTAAAAAAAAAAAAACTTTTCTTGTTGGCTGTCATATTTTTGTGAGTTTTTCCATTCTTCCAAAAAATGAGAAGATTTTTTGTGAATGAAAAATCTGGTTTCTAACTTTTTTTTTTGAAAGATTTTTCAACAAGAAATAAAGCTATCTTGACAGATATGTGATATTTTTTGGTGTGTTTCAAGGATACGCGATATTTTTTTTAGTTTTACCATTCTTTCAAACATGTGCAGTTCTTTATAAAAGTCCATTAAATTTTAATGAAAACAGAAGTTAAATTTACTGAAAACCCTTCAAAACACTTTTTCATAACAACAGTTTTTACAAAAATCACGATATCCGGCTTTAAAATTGATGAATATTTTATTCATGTATTCCAAACCAAATAGTCGAAGGTTGTGTCTAATTAAAAAATTTCATTCTAAAATCTAGCTGAAATATTTATTGCGGTGACCATGCTAATAATTCTGTGATTTAAGCAAAACAAAGCTAGACTATTGCAAAGCATAGCTGGACCTTCTGAAAAAAAAAAAGTTTGACAGAAACCTAGTACTACAAAAAAGGTGCAAAAAAAGTTTGTACACCTTTCGAAAAATTTACTTAAATAATGTTATTTGTTGACAAATCACCATGAATCCAGTGTCCCAACACCAAATGGGCATCCTTGACTGAAAAACGATGTTAGGGTTTCGTTTGAGCAACCTGCCAAAAATGTATGGAATTTCGTAATTTTTGTTTTCATGGAACAAACATACTTTTTGCCTAGGTATTTAAAAACGTGGGTTTTATAGAAAATATAGATTTATGGGTATCAAAAGATCGGACATTTTATGCCCTTCCCGATGCCACATAGGTTGACTTGTAAATTGTGGACCGGTTTGGATGCCGGCGGATTTTCCGACGACGTAATTCCGGGTTGGTACGAAATTCCAACGAAAAATCTATTCTATCGATACAAATACCCCCAAAACGGTGTTATACCCAATCCAAAATGTTTATTTAGCAATTCTATGGTAATATATTGACATTTAGATAAATTGAAAATTTTGAAAAATTAAGTTAAGATAAATTTCATATAGAATTTCCAGAGTTATAACTTCTATAACTTCTTATACTATAACTCTTATACTATGTATTTAGTAAACTTTATATTCAATCCAAATTATTTTTTTAATCAGTCAAGGATACCTATTTGGAGTTGGAAGACTGGATTTATGGTGATTTGTCAACAAATGACTTTATTTATGTTAATTTTTCGAAAGGTGTCCAAACTTTTTTTGCAACTTTTTTTATTTTTGTAATAGTATTTGTTATATAACTTTTTATAGAAATCATCTTTTCATAAGCTTTTTGTAGCAAACTGTTCGGCATGAGTTTCTGAACAAAACGTAGTACTTAGTTTCTGGCGCAGTCCTGTTTTTTCGTGTTATTTTCCGACTATTTTGTGTCGCTGTTCGAGTGCATGGGGTGATTGGTCATTATAATTAAATAATGGCATCAGTAGTGCGGTGCCTGTGTGGACGCGCAGTCCTGTTTTTTCGTGTTATTTTCCATCTCTTTTGTGTCGCTATTTGTGTACATGGGGTGATTGGTCTTCTTCTTCTTCTTTTTTCTTTATTTTTAGTTCGCGCGTTCGTTGGCCAATGAGTTTATTTTTGTTCTCTTTACATAGTTTTCGATAGAAACGATCCGAATTCTTTTTTCGAGACAAGCAAGTCGTATTGCTGGATTAAGTCCTTTCTATATCATCGATGATCGGAAGGCACGCCGACGAATATGTTTTAAGGCTTATGATATAAAATCATTTTAATGAATAAAGCCCTTCTTACATCACCGTTGATCGGAAGGCACGCCGACGAAGAATTTCTGGAGGATCGCGGTTGAATTAATACTATATTTAAAATTCTAGATAGCTATCTTTCGGATTCGATTGTGAGTAGCGGGACTTCGCGGTTGCTATGCAACGTGTTTTTTGGAGTCTTTTTATATTTTAAATTTATAAGTCCTTCTTTTATCATCGTTGATAGGAAGGCACGCCGCCGGTTAAGTTCGTTTAAGTTATTGTTTTAATTTCATTACAATCGGTTACGTGGTGTCCTGTTTTCTTTTCGTTTATATTCGTTGATCGTAATAATTTATTCCAACTGGCAGCTTTAGTATTAACTCATCTACTATTTTTGACATTTGCTCGCGTTATCTTAATTGTACCAACAGTAAAAATATACTGATAAGTCCAGCCCATAGCACTACCGCTCGGTTGGCACGCGTTCGATTAAAACAAACTTTTAAATAATCAATTCTTTATCTTTCCGCAGCCGGCTGCCTAAGATTTAAAATTTCAACCGATAAACAAAATGCTCATGGTCACATCACTGCCACTCGTGAATCCTGACCTCATACCCATCTACTAACCCCCTCAAAACTCATGTGATACTTTGTCGGAGAAGCAGTCGATTGGGCGGTCTCTATCACTCAAGTATCGGACTAACATTCCCATCCACTTCCCCGTGACCCACTGGTCGTGGCTGGCGCCGGTATTGATCAGCATGATAGGGGCCTTTGAGAAGTTGCGAAGCGAGGAAAGATAGCACCCACTTATCTTCCACGGCTCGTGGATGTAACTTCTGGAGGTCCTGGTCAATAACGGAGTAGCAACTGCGGGTGGGCACCTATGCTTATGGTTATGCTTAAAACGTAGTACTAAGTTTCTGTAAAATTTTAAATTGTTAACATGTTTCATCACAAAATGTGTATTGTGCCCAAGGGGTGTAAATTCTTTTTTTACATACTGTAGATGTTACGACGGAGTCCCATGCCATTACACCAAAAAGCTCCGCGCTGACACAACCATCAACTTCGGCGGTGCGTCAACTGTCAACCTTTCGAACAACGTTCACAACGAACGGAAGGACTGACTACGTCTCAGGAAGCGTAACCGGCCAGTCAGACGAACTAAAAGTTTTCCACGTTTTCTCAATTTTTTTCCTAACGCGCTCCAACTACTTTACTTTTTGATTTTTTACCAATAAACAGTAAGTTACTGATTGTTACTTAGAAGCTGTTGCTAAATGAATTAAACTTATCCTAGGTTAGGCAAGCGCGACACGAACTACCCGAAAAGGGCGTTTCTCTCCCCATCAAACAACGCGAAGCACCAAATTTGTGAGTTCTCTATAATAATCCCGAAAAGGGAATATTTACTGAATTTAATAAATTACAGCTAGAAGTTGTCGCACTATCAACCTGCCTGTCTTGATTTTGGTCGCCGAATTGGTATCGCCCTCATCAATGGAATTAACATAGTTTTTCAAGACCAGTTGTCCTCAATTTACTTGGAATCTTTAGACAAATATTTAAATGACTTGACCCTTAAGTCAAAAAAATCTACTGAAGGAAAAAAGTTAAAAAATAGCCTTCGAAATAGAAATAAATAGTTTTTCTTTTTTATATACAATTGTCAGAGAGAATTTGCTGAGAAATGGTTGCTAAAACAAATTATAATCAAATCAAATATTATTCTATTTAAAATGTCATTAACACTTGTAGCCCCAACGGGGTCAAAAAAGTTGGAAATGCAGCTTCACCGGCTCATACAACCATTGGAAAAAAAAGTTGGAAATGTCTTTTTTATTATAACTTAAGGTAGGCGCATCTGTTTCGGATCTACTTTGTTCGAGGTGATTCTTGACATTCTTCCGGATCGAATGCAACAAGAGTCATCCAAATCGGTTGAGTTTTCGCCGAGATACAGCCGATTGAAGTTGCATTTCCAACTTTTTTGACCCCCTTGGTGCTTCGCGTAAGTTTTGACCCCGATGGTGCTACAAGTGTTAATATTTGGAATTCGAGAAACAAATATTTTAAAGGGCTTATTAATTAATTGTTGACCTGACACATTATCTTTTAATAAATAAATAAAATATCTTTGTATTTGGATACTTAAAATATGTTGAGCTTCTAGCAAACTGTCAAAGTTAGCTATGCAAAGAAATAAACAAATTCTGCTCATTTAAGATGTCCCAAATGGAAGCAAAAATATGAACCGACATAAACTATAATCTAGAGAAGCAGTACATGAAACACCACTTGGTATCCCGGCAACGAAAAACCATTCCCTGATTACTACTCCCCGAGAGAGAGAGAAACAGTCCAAAAGCTCCTTGTCCTTGCTGCCCTTTTCCCTCTTGCCCCACTCCAGCTAGTAGTTTGAGTGTTTCATGTTTGTGCGATTGCTTTTCTGCGAAGGAAAAACAAACACCGAAATTTATGAAATAGTCATTTGTAATCTTTGGGGAGCGTCCCAGTCCCTGAAGCACGCATATGTGTTAGAAAACCGAAATAGTAGGACACACGAAAAAAAAATCCTAAATCGTATCCCGAGAAGGTCTGCTGTCGCCAGGCTACGCCGTCTGCTGCTGCTGGACCCCCGGCAAAAGGGTATCGGTTCGCGCTGGGCGTTCGGTTTATTTGCTAGTTTTTGCGCCACACTCTTGTTTTGAGGGGTCCACCCTTTGGGAAAAGAGGGGGTAGGCCGTTTGGTATAAAGTTGTTTGGCCTAAAGTCAATCGGACATTGAATCAATTTCAGTCAATCGGACATTATGCCAAAAAATGTTATATCAAACGACTTTATGCCAAACGGCACTCAACACCCCAGCAAAAACTATTAGTTTTGCCTTCCTCGGCGATATGACCTCGTTTGGATGTTCTGTAACCGGGACCAAGAGTCAACGCAACGGTCCACACACAAGACAAGACGAAGAAGAACACACACGTGTTCCCGGGGATGACAATCGTTGGGCAGGGCTGCCAGAGAGACAACAAAAAGCAAGCCTCCGAAAGACTGCGAAAGTGGGATTTCATTTTTGGACCGGGTTCAAAAACATTTTTTCAACAACTTCACATACGTGTTCACACGGACATCAGGCGATGTAGCTCTGGCAAAGCTTTGCTTGCTGCTGCTGATGTGAACGCACTGGAAAAAGCTTTTTTTTCGTGTCCTCTTCGGGAATTGGACGCGCTGTGGTCAGCGGAGGGTAATTGCTCCCAGACAGTTGAATGAATTGTCACCTCGGTGGTGTGATTTTGGGGTTGAGATGCAAAATTGGGAGCTTTTTTGTGAGGGGTTTTTTGGCAAAAGGGTAAAAAATGATGACTATATGGCTGACAAATCTGTAAGGATGATGTAATGGCTGGAGAGGAATGATTTACTGGATTTTTGTTTACGTCAAGTTTTGGCACAGAAACGAAATTTAGTGCTAGAGTAAAGTTAACTTTTAAACCTAAGCTCAACAATCAACTTTAAAAAAAATATAAATCGACAAAAAATCATCTTGTAAAACCTTCAGCATACTCTTCACGATGAACAGATTACCAAGAAACACCCCGACATAATCCACCAAAAAGCACTCTGTTCCATTATCACATTAGCCTCACTTTCCCTCGGACTCAAGGAGCTGAAAAAAACACTACGATGCAAAGCCACCGATAAACCTGCTCCTCGTAAAAACCATTTGCACTTTTTTTAACGCAAGAGTACCAAAAAAAAGGTTCCCAATATGGCACCAATTTTCAGTTGGTATCCAGAAAGCATAAACAACAGGGAAATACTGAGAACAGAGAGGAAAATCCATCACACATCAACTCCCAGCAAGCCCCCCATTTCAGCAGTAGATATATTTTATCCTCTTTTGTTACTACGGAAAAACAAAGGATCCCTGGGAGGAAAGCGTTCGTGTTTTATGCAAATTTTCCATTTTTTTCTCATGTTTGTTTTGTGTTTCGACATTTTTTTTATCAGTAGAGCTTTTTGAGCTTTGCTTTCAAACGATGACGTGTGAAGTTATATTTTACAATGATTCAAAACATAATTTAATTTTCGTGAAAAATACTCATTTGATATTTTTTTTATTTTTATCTTTTTTCAAATCTACTCAATAATCGTTAAAAGATCCATCACTCTTCTCGCAAGAACTGAGCTTCCATATGTCAGGGGGGCAGGACAACCAACTTGCGAGGGGTGGGAGTGCAGACAGGCGCCGATAATTGCCTATGGCTGCTGCCGTATGTGTGTGTGTCCCTTCCGGACCACCCCTCATACATGGCCTGACGACGGTGGCAGCGATGTCCTAAATAGCGCGACACAGGCCGACAACATCGACAGTCAACAACCAGGTTTCGGTCAGCGTGACTGTGTATTTAGTAGTAGGGTGGTTCAATAAAAAGTTAAAAAATTTTTATATATTTTTTTTTTTTCAATTATTCTTGTATTGATTTTAAAGTTTTGTGGGGTTTGAGTAATGAAAATGATATTAGTAATGGGAAGTTAGAGTTGAAAAAAGGTTTAAATTAATAGATTCACACTGTTTTAAAACTTATCTCAATTTAATAGGTCCATAAACTTGTTTTGATTTATCGATTTTTCAAAGATAACATATTAAATAAAAACAAAATTCCTTATCTCAATCTTGAATTATTTTTATCTATCTTATTTGACATAAATTTAATGTACTACTGGTGATTATGTAAGAACTAAAACTAGATTTTCTACTATTATTTTCAGAATGTTAATATAGAAACAGATTCATTTCAGGAAAAATCATTATGAATGATTAATTCGATAATTGAAGGTAATAGGCTCTTCGAATTTTCTTTATATTTGCTATGAATAAATTGTCACACGCGAACAATTGTTTTATATTTTTTATAAGAAAATTATAAATCAACCGTAATAACAAACAAAATTTTTGGGGTGAATTATTATAACTTCCAAGCAAGCAAATTAAAACCTTTTTAAAATGTGACAACACTCAATTAAAGATTATCTTTACTTGTTTCATTAATTTACACTAAATTTACGGTTTAAATTTAAGTTTTGGAACTAAAAGAATAAAAAATATCTCTTAGGCCGTTGCAAATATTTTTCAAAGATTATATTGCCCCCCCTCCCCCCCCCTTCATAATTGCTCTGAAAAATCAGGGGACATAAAAATATTTTTCCAAAAAAACTTCTAAGTTTCCATAAAAATAGAAATCTAATCAACTGAAAACAATTCACAATCCATTTTTCTGCATTTTTAGGATGTTTGGTCTTCTTTAAAAGTGTTATGATTTTTAAGAATTTCCAATGAACAGCATCGCAAAAAATTAGTTTTCGCAAAAAAATAAAATTTTCGTCAATACTTAGATAATTAGGAAACTAATGATCGCAAAACAACTGAACAAGTGTATGATGCATTTTAAAACACTTTTTTTCATTCAAAAGTTGACACCGTGGCCTGTGTTTTACCTTTTTCTATTCCCCCCCCCCCCCTTCGTCTCTGGTCAGAGCCGAGGGACATAAACTTCAAAAAATATTTGCAAGCCCTTATTTAAAAAAAGAACTCAGAGAGTTTTTGCACATCTCCTGTTCGGAGTTCAAACTGATTTTTGTTTTTTTTTTTAGATATTTGAGCTTTGAATTTTCATCGCACTACTCAGAATTTTACAGTTTTTTTTGCTCTCACCTGCTTATTTTAATTTTTTCTCGGAATCCTACTTCATGTGAAACTTTGCGGGAAATGCGATAACAATACTTTCAGACAAGGTTCAAAACACATTTTGTAGTTTCGCAAGATCTTTTTAAATGTTTTTTGAAACAAAGCAAAAATCGATTAAGAAACAAGCTGCGATTATTTTTGATTGTTTTTTTTTTTTGTTCAAAATTTTTATTCTTTTAAGCTTTGCTCATGCCTAGTTATTTATCTTATAATCTCTTTTGAGCTATTTCGAAGTTTAGATTTTCTGAAGCACCACCGGAAACATTCTGCTAGTTATTCATTTTCCATGCTTAATTTTCCATTAATTTGTGCTTCTTGATTTTTTAAGTATTACATATTATCAAAACACAGACTAATTTCGATGAAAAGACTTATTTCAAAATTGTTATTAAAAGTAAACCATGTTATAAAAGTTTATACTTTTTTTCTTGAAATTTTGAATTTTGAATAGTTTGTTAGAAGAAAAGCAAACTTAAAAGTAAAATTAATTATGTCTCATTTCAATCACCCTTCGCTTTAAAACGGATTTTTAAAAGAAACAGTAATGCAAGAGAATAAATTTATTTCCATAAAAATAATTTCAAACGAAAAAAAATATTTGGAGACCTTATCAAAAGTTATGATCGATTTTAAATTGATGAAAAATTTGCATTGAAAAGATTAGAAAGTTTTGTAAAAAATTTATATATTATCATTTAGACAAATACTTTCAGAGATATCGTCAGTTGTAAATTACAGACAAATTAGGTAACATTTCTCAAAACCCAAATCATTTCCACCGATTCTTTTTGTTTGTGTGGCTGGTTGCTCAGAAACTAGTTGTCTGATTTTCGATTAAGATTTTTTTTAAGTTTTCCAGAAATAATTTATTCTGGGGTTGCTTTCCTTCATAACGTATAAAAAAAGATTTTTTCAAATTTCCAAAAATTATAACCTAAAACTGGCTATAACTCCAAAACGGTGCACTTTTTCAAGTATTCGGTAAATTGCCTGTCGATTTCAAATCTGTTTTTGCTTTTTAAAATATCTTTTTGAATTTTTTGATCGCTTTGTCGATATTTTTCAAAGTCATTTTTTTCCAAAATGCATTTCTCAGGAACCAGATGTTGCACCATCATGCACTTTGGCTCAAAAAATGTATTTTTAAATACTCTCAAAAACATCAAAACATTTCGAAAATTTAATTTACTTCATACCATCATCTTTGGTGAATTGGGACACATTGGGCGAATTGGAACAGCTGTTTGCACCAATGTGATGCAGCAACTAATAATTTGATAATTGCTCTGAAACGTGCTATCCCTATTCAGACTGTTGTCCCAATTCGCCCCATATGACGGTACTCCCTTATCCAACAATTTGTATGTTAATTAATTCTTTATTGAAAACTTTTGAAATTAAATTGAAACTTGACTTGTGAAACTTGACAAGAATTCAGAAAACTTTAAATTTAAAATAAAAAAGCCGTTAAAAAATTAAAATTTTGCTATAGAAAAATCAAAAAAATTATGGGAAAAACTTCGATTGGCCATAAAGTTAATAACGTTGTCTAATAACCCATTTAATTATCTAACTTTTGACCTATGAGTTCTGGAGTTCTGGATGCTGTTTCAAAATATCGGAGTTTGAAAAATTTAAATTTTAACAAAAATGTTTCAAGAAATTAATATCACAAATCAAAAGACCCACCCTGCTGATCCTGAAAGCTCACATTCAGCAGTAAGTCTCGGGATAAAATGTCCTCGCACACTAGCGAAAAATCGAGATCCTGTTTCCCCGGGACAGCATCCCGAACGAACCAACAAACTCCGCCCGTGTTAGGTTTTCGCTTACTGATGGCCGGCTTACGTTTTTATTTTATTTCCAGGCTTCCTGCGGAATGAAAACTGGCAGTTGAACACGTTTATGTGCTTTGGTGCTTCCGTCGTCCGTTCGGGTGACGTCGTGTGTGGCTGGACTAAAAACGGGCATTTTTAGTACCGTTTGCTACCCCGGTGGACTCCGGTGTGAGAATGACTGAGTCGAGCTATGGGATCAGTATTTTATGGTTATGATGAAGAGTTCAGTAAACTTTTTACTTGTGATCTTCTTCTGATCAGCTTAAACATTCATATGGATCTTATAAAGCAAGCTAGTTTTTAAAAAGAAATTTTTAATTTGAAGATAAATTCCAAGATTTTTTTCCTTTTCTTGAATTTCAAAAAATACCGTGGACTGAAAATAGTTCCACTTTGGAAGATCTCATTTGCCAAATGGAATAGTTGGTTATCCCAATTTAACTCAGTAACGAGCTAAAATTGGGCTGATAATTGGAATGTGGTTGTGGTATGGTGCTATTGCACCACACTCAATTCAAACGCAATTGCGGAAAATTGTCGATTGAGCACGGCTCGTAATTACGCTTTTGTTAGAACGCTTCTCCGAATTTGCCACGTTCAAATAGACAGGGAGGTTTGTTATTTCGGAAGTGGGCGCGGTTTGCGTTTAATTTGGCAATTACACACGTTTCGTGTCCAGCTTACAGTGTTCGCATCAGGAAACTGATATTTTTGGTCAAATTTTAAAAATATTGTTAAATGCATTTTAAAACAATTAATCACATTCAATTGTGAGCTACTTTTAGTAGAATTTGACGATTAAAACGGGTAAAACTAGGTTAGTAACTGAAGTAAGCGACTTATTCACTAGCTCTCAGTCAAAGCACTTCTCATCATTTCCGACAGAAACCTGCCAAAACTTTTCCCTCTCTCCCACACCGCTGCAAAAGCAAAAGACACCTGTCAAATTGCTGTCATCGAACAAACTTTGATAACACCCAGTGCGAACGGTTTCATCGCAAAATTAAGGTAAAATTGGCACCTGGTTTTCGTTTCCCCGGGAGCCAAAAAAAAAAAATTGGAACCGAGCCTAAAAATTGTGTTTCTCAGTGTGAGAAAAACATTTTTTGTGTGCCCATTAAAGCGATAAACGATAAACCACGCGCGGGTGAGCTTTTTTTTCTCTCTCCACAAAACGCCGTGCCAAAATAATTGCTTTGCTTCGGGGAGGGGGGCTGGCAATTTCAATTTATCCGAGAGAGGTGATAGCCTGTCATACATTTTTCATCATTAGCTTACATCAGGGTGAAGAAAGATGGTGGGGAAGGAAAAGCTGTAAATTTCTTTCAGGGATAAGGTTGTGGCTGGTAGCAAAAATTGGTGTTAAAAGTTTTATCATTTTTGTTGCAAACATAAAGTAAATAATGCAAATGTTTGTTTCATTGTTTTTTTATTTTGAGATCTTAACAATTTTATCGTAAACTAGCATCTTATTCAAGCATTTTATGTCAGTTTATTTCTATTTATAAAAATAAAGCTCATCATTTAGAATATCAAGCAAAATTTTGTTTTCATAGGTGAATAGATTTTTCAAAACCATTCATATATGCAATGTAATTTTTTGCGCTAACTATCTATCATCATTTAATATAATCTTGCTAGAAAATATTAAACATGCCATTATTTTTGAAGCACAAACATGAACTTTTGCTTATCACTGATAAGAAGGTAATACTGATCGTTAACGTTCTTTTCAACGATTTCGCGGACTGCGTGAAATTCGTTTCCGAAAAATCCCGTGAAATTCAAGGGTTTATTGGAAATCATTGCATAAAAAAAACATTTTTTTTCAAATATTTTATCCAGTAAACGTTTTATGAGTAAGTTTGTTTAAATAATGTTTTTATTGGAATAAAAATGAGTACTATCGATTGCAAACATTCTATTTTATTTATTTCAATTGAAACGTTGAAATAAATAAAATAGAATGTTCATGTTCAACTTAACACTAATCAAAATTACTCATAAAACGTTTTCTGGATAAAATATTTGAAAAATTTGTTTTTTTTTTTAACTTTTTAGCTTTTTACAAATTTGAAGATTTGGAACCACGTAGCACATCAGATATTGTTTGAATTTTTTTTTGATGTTTTGTACTTTTTTCACAGTACCATGTAACAGTAAAAATGAGCGAGTTGTGGCGCTATAACCATGGCAAATAGTGTCCAGGGCATTTGTGGAAATACAATGTCCCATCCTCGAGGGCCCTGGAGCACCAAAACTTCTTAGCATGGTGCTACCAACGATTCATTGCTCTAAAAAAACAGGAACGTGAGTGGGGGATCCCCACGTTTCTTCCTCCCCTGTAGATTCAGAACTGTATAGCTGTTTGAACATTCGTGTTCAAACTCAATCCAATTCAACGAATCATCTTTGCGGTAAACTTTACGCAGTTGGCCTGGCCGCTTTAACGTTTTGTGATGTTTCAAAGCAATTTATTGCATTGGGGCACTGCAAATGTTAATAATGACAAGAGGATGCTAGGCTTTAATCAACCTAAGGCATTTTACAGGATGCCCTCGAAAGACTGGCTGCGCTAGGGTAGATTGGATTAGATTAGATTAGTACCATGTAACTGTAAAAATGTATAAAGCATCAATGGATAGTTTTGCATAAATTAGTAAATTGATTTATTGTTTTTTAGTTTTTTAAGAAACTGAACAGTATTTTTTTTAATAACATTGAAATTTAAAGTGATACCAAGTGCAATTAACAGAAAACAAATGTATTTCTGTGCATTTATTGTCAGTTTTAGCCAGATTGGGTTCGTACAAAAACAGTTTTAGCATTAGTGAAGTTTCCATGTACAGTTGGTTAAAAGTTCTTTTTTCATATTTTTCGTGAAAACTCATTTTTTTGAAAACAAATGTTAGTGTTTCATGTATTAGGCAAATTCCTTCCAAAAAAATTGAAAAAGGTAACATTTGTAAAAAGTGGTAACTAGGTGCCAAGAAAATTCTACAGTAATGCGAAAATTAGTCATAATAAATTATTTTCAAAAAAAAACAATATAAACAAATTTCATTACAATATTATTAATTTGCAATTGATTTGAATAAACAGTACAGCGTGATTTACACAAAACAGAAACAAAAAGTATCAAGAAATGAGTTTGATACATCACACCTTTTTTCTGACTATGTTATTTTCTAGTTTTCATGAATTAATTCAATGTATTGTTATAATCCTGCTGTCGTTTTTCAACGATCAGATTTTAGAAAAAAAAGTTTTTCAACAGTATTTGAAATCAACGCGAACATTTTTGGATATGGCCAGTGGTTTCGGAATTTGCGGAGATTACTTGGTGGTTCGTGTGGATCCTGTGGAGATCTCGATTTTCATACAGATGCCATCCGTATAAAAATTCGTGACTCCTTCCACACCATCGGACCGGATCAAGACTGTAACAGGACGACTGTAACAGGAGCGATCATGAAGAGAATCGCTCCTGTGGATCCTGTCAAGCTCACTTTCAATGATCATGGACAGAACTTGCAGCTGCCTACAGTCAAGCATTTTTTAAGCAATCTTTGATGATCGCAAGCTGAAGAACTGAAGATTGGCTGCTGAAAACTGGACTGGTGCAGAGATTTCAAGGATAAAAATTTCTGTTTTTGAACAACGGTGAGCACGTTCCTTTTCTATGTCAAAAACTAGAACACATATTCTAACATACATCCACATCAATGAAGATAAACAACGCAATCTTCACTAAATACGTGGTAGGGTACTACACCGGTCGTTCGCTGTGAGTGTTCGATTGCCGGCACTCTGTTGAAGGTTCGGCTGTGGGTAGTATGCTTATTAATTTCGCGACATCTCATACCCTTAATGTCGTGACGGTTAAACAAGGGCGTCTGTGTGATGTGTCCCTACACCTGTTACAAATTTCCGTTGCTTTGGGGATGGGATGGGAAATTTCTTTTGATATAAGCACTGGTATTTGTAACAACAAAATTCGTACAAAAAAACATATGTACGTGGGTGTACAGATTATTGAACATAGGATGACGAACTGTTTGATTAAGTGAACACTTGTGAACTGGACCAAGCCGCCGGCGGGTATGAGAATTATTCATTCATTCATTCATTCATTAATGTAATGTATTGTTAAAATATTTTCAAACCTTTTTAATCAGTTTCTTTAATTATTTTTTCCAAAATGTTATTTTTATAATTTTGATATTTTTTTAATATAATTTTGTCCAGTCATTGTTAAATAATTGTAATTCTGTTTTTATCATTTTGAATTGAATAATTTAATTGAAGTAGTTGATGTTTTTCTTTTTACATAAAATTTAATAGATCATGAGAGATGGGATGAAATCAACGGTGAGAAAAACATTCAATGTATTTTGAAATTCATTGGCAGCCATGCCAAATGACAGAAAACGCTCGATTTTACAGCCCCCTAACATTTCAATTATATGCACTAAAACTTTCGATTGCTATTTTGCTAAATTTTAAGAAATTGGGAATGATTTTTAGCATCAAACTGTATAAAAAATATAAATCTGCTCCTAAACTTGATTAATCTATTTCAAGGTACCAGTATCGACAAGATACAGAACAAATACAGACTTTTTTAAATTCATAAAGCAGGGGTGAAGCTCACATGAGCTTGCGGGCGATATGAGAAAAAAAATGTTTTTTTTTATTTCAATCTATAAAACAAATAAAAAAAATAGGGTATATGACCCTATTTTGGACCTAGTACCTATTTTGGACCTATTTTTATTAATCGAGGTAGTTCAGGCTTTTAAATTACGAATTCACTGAATCCAACCAACAGAAAGTGTAGGCAGGATCGTTTTGTATCTTACCTCTTCCAAAAATGTTAACATTTTTGATTATTTCCTCTTTTTCAGCCACTTTTTCCAACGCCATTCGAACTTCCTTTCATTTTCCTAGCACATCGATTAGGTCCAAAAATTCCAGCCTCGTTGCTTATCAGATTTGGCTCGCGACACCTTGATGATTTTTTCTGTTTTGCTCTGACACCAAGCAATTTTGTCCGGTTTCCGAGCAATGTAACTGTTGCTTATTTAATTCTTTCTTGTTTTCCGTCACTAAACCATTGAAATAACTATTCTATTATCGAAAAAAACTCATTTCAAAATATTTTTTCAAATCAGCCGCGTTGGATCAGTTTTTGGAGCTACTTTGCCGTCGGTTCAAGGCTATCACCAACACATGCATAACAAGGTGTTGCCAGTTTTGTTTATCAATTTATTTCGATATTTCATTGAAATTGATTGAAATTTTTAATTTAATATTTTGAATTGAATTTCTTTACTGTAATTATTTGAATGAAATCTAAGCTTTAAAAGCAAATGATTAACAGAAACAATGAAAATATGTTTTTAAACGATAAAAATGCAAATTGATGCTAGAGATTTGGATGATTGTTAGGACCGATTGCAAAGTATCCCAAAATTTGAATTTGATGTTGATTTATTTTTGTCTTAACATCATTATCACCAATTTAGCCGCATATATTTTTAATTTTTGCTTCAAAAATGCAAACTGGCTACCCTGTTGGAATTGAAGGGAAATGATTGAAAAACTTAAAGGGTCTAGTTCATTAAATCGTCAGCTGTCACCGTGACAGGAGCTGTCAACATCGCTTACGAGTGGTTTTTGAAAAAGTCGTATGAATTAAATTTAAAAAAATCTTGAGTTAGTTTTAAAAAGATCCTAAGTGCTAGTTGTAAACAAATCAATTTTTCAATTAGTTCTCGACCAATTTACGAATTATAAATAAAAATGCTTTGAATTATCATCTGCACGTCTTTTAAATGCTCTTTACTGGAAAACAAACAAAATTTGGTTTGGTTCAGAAAAAAAATCAAAAATGTGTCGGAGATCGTGATGGCTTTTAAGACGTATTGCTAACTAATCAGAGAAATATGCATATGGAAAATATATATGATTTATGCATATTTATCTATATATATACAGCAATTCCCCACGAAAACAGCATGGAAATAAACAAAAGTGCACGGATCGGGCTCAAAATTTTCTGGGATCCTTGGCCGAAATAATTAGACCCGTATTTTTTGTTTGGCCATTAGGGTGACCTACGCCGTGTTAGGGTGGTCTGAAAAATGGCCATTTTGTCGATTTTCTCAAAACCACTTTTTCAAAATCATAACTCCTCGCCATTTCAACCGATTTCAATTGTCTTATACGCAAATGAAAGGTGATAAGTTGGCCTATCAAAGAAAAATAATAAAAAGTTTCAAAAATCAAGCCTAACATATGAAAAGGTCGAATGAAACTTTAAAATGTCGTTTTAACGGTGTCTGGACCAAAGAGCCCATGTCTGGAAATATTTTTATCGGATTCCCCGGACATTTTTACATAACATACTAAAAAATGGGAGGAGTTCATTAACAGGATTCTGAGATATGATTTTTTGAAAATAAAATCCGTGTTTTTCGACGCGCCGCGCACAAAAACACGAAAATGACAAAATCGTCAAAAAATCAACTTTTTCCACTAAAACTGCGATAACTTAAAAATTTCAGCGATGACCTATACATGTCTGGGTACCAAAATTTTCGTAATTGAAAGACGCAACTTTTGGTATCCAGATATGTATAGGTCATCGCTGAAATTTTAAGTTATCGTAGTTTTAGTGGAAAAAGTTGATTTTTGCCGATTTTGCCATTTTTGTATTTTGCGCGCGGCGCGTCGAAAAACGCGGATTTTATTTTCAAAATCATATCTCGAATCCTGTTGATGAACTCCTCCCATTTTTAGTATGTTATGTTAAAATGTTCGGGGATTCCGATAAAATATTTCCAGACATAGGCTCTTTGGTCCAGACACCGTCAAAACGGCATTTTAAAGTTTCATTCGACTTTTCATATGTAAGGCTAGATTCTTGAAACTTTTTATTATTTTTCTTTGATAGGCCAACTTATCACCTTTCATTTGCGTATAAGACAATTGAAATCGGAAATGGCGAGGAGTTATGATTTTTGAAAAAGTGGTTTTTGCGAAAATCGACGAAAATTGCCATTTTTCAGACCACCCTAACACGGCGTAGGTCACCTAAAGGTCAAACAAAAAATACGGGTCTAATTATTTCGGCCAAACCCCAAAATTTTGAGCCCGATCCGTGCACTTTGTTTATTTCATGCTGTTTTCGTGTATATTTTAAAAAATACAGGTATAACGATTTTTTCACAATTGGCAGCGTTGGTTTATAATAAATTACACTTTTAAATTTTACCGTGTCAATCATGTTAGAAACACAATTAAATCAGCTAGAAAAATAAAAATCTTCGAAAAAAATAAGCATAAGAGGTTAATGCAATGTTAACATTATGAATTTTATGATTTGAGACATATAGCCGGGGAGACTTTCATAGGTTTGATATTTTTCCGCAAAATGAAGAGTAAAATTGAATACGTACGGAATGGTATGGAATCATACTGACCGTGGTAGAGAAGTGCTCAAAGTACCTCATGAAGAACTTTTCATGAAATTTTGAAAAGTTTAAAAGTTAGTTAACTACAACTAAGAAAAGGTTGATAAATAGCATTGTTTTCATCTTCTCAACGTGTCATGATTTTTCAATGAACATGATTTTGAATCGTAAAACGGAATGCATTTTCGGATTCTTCGGACAATCTTCTACTAGGAAAAGGGTACTAGGAAAAGGTAAAATAAGTAATAAAAATATTATTAAATATTATTTGTTTTTGAAACATAACTTTAAAAAATCTCACAATTTAATGGCATTTCCAGTAAAACAAATTTTATATAAAATGTGAAAACTTTTGATTCATTCTTTAAATTCATTGAAATAACTATTCTATTATCGAAAAAAACTCATTTCAAAATATTTTTTTCAAATCAGCCGCGTTGGATCAGTTTTTGGAGCTACTTTGCCGTCGGTTCAAGGCTATCACCAACACATGCATAACAAGGTGTTGCCAGTTTTGTTTATCAATTTATTTCGATATTTCATTGAAATTGATTGAAATTTTATAATTTAATATTTTGAATTGAATTTCTTTACTGTAATTATTTGAATGAAATCTAAGCTTTAAAAGCAAATGATTAACAGAAACAATGAAAATATGTTTTTAAACGATAAAAATGCAAATTGATGCTAGAGATTTGGATGATTGTTAGGACCGATTGCAAAGTATCCCAAAATTTGAATTTGATGTTGATTTATTTTTGTCTTAACATCATTATCACCAATTTAGCCGCATATATTTTTAATTTTTGCTTCAAAAATGCAAACTGGCTACCCTGTTGGAATTGAAGGGAAATGATTGAAAAACTTAAAGGGTCTAGTTCATTAAATCGTCAGCTGTCACCGTGACAGGAGCTGTCAACATCGCTTACGAGTGGTTTTTGAAAAAGTCGTATGAATTAAATTTAAAAAAATCTTGAGTTAGTTTTAAAAAGATCCTAAGTGCTAGTTGTAAACAAATCAATTTTTCAATTAGTTCTCGACCAATTTACGAATTATAAATAAAAATGCTTTGAATTATCATCTGCACGTCTTTTAAATGCTCTTTACTGGAAAACAAACAAAATTTGGTTTGGTTCAGAAAAAAAATCAAAAATGTGTCGGAGATCGTGATGGCTTTTAAGACGTATTGCTAACTAATCAGAGAAATATGCATATGGAAAATATATATGATTTATGCATATTTATCTATATATATACAGCAATTCCCCACGAAAACAGCATGGAAATAAACAAAAGTGCACGGATCGGGCTCAAAATTTTTCTGGGGGATCCTTGGCCGAAATAATTAGACCCGTATTTTTTTGTTTGGCCATTAGGGTGACCTACGCCGTGTTAGGGTGGTCTGAAAAATGGCCATTTTTGTCGATTTTCTCAAAAACCACTTTTTCAAAAAATCATAACTCCTCGCCATTTCAACCGATTTCAATTGTCTTATACGCAAATGAAAGGTGATAAGTTGGCCTATCAAAGAAAAATAATAAAAAGTTTCAAAAATCAAGCCTAACATATGAAAAGGTCGAATGAAACTTTAAAATGTCGTTTTAACGGTGTCTGGACCAAAGAGCCCATGTCTGGAAATATTTTTATCGGATTCCCCGGACATTTTTACATAACATACTAAAAATGGGAGGAGTTCATTAACAGGATTCTGAGATATGATTTTTGAAAATAAAATCCGTGTTTTCGACGCGCCGCGCACAAAAACACGAAAATGACAAAATCGGCAAAAAATCAACTTTTTCCACTAAAACTGCGATAACTTAAAAATTTCAGCGATGACCTATACATGTCTGGGTACCAAAATTTTCGTAATTGAAAGACGCAACTTTTGGTATCCAGATATGTATAGGTCATCGCTGAAATTTTAAGTTATCGTAGTTTTAGTGGAAAAAGTTGATTTTTGCCGATTTTGCCATTTTTGTATTTTTGCGCGCGGCGCGTCGAAAACGCGGATTTTATTTTCAAAATCATATCTCGGAATCCTGTTGATGAACTCCTCCCATTTTTAGTATGTTATGTTAAAATGTTCGGGGATTCCGATAAAAATATTTCAGACATAGGCTCTTTGGTCCAGACACCGTCAAACGGCATTTTAAAGTTTCATTCGACTTTTCATATGTAAGGCTAGATTCTTGAAACTTTTTATTATTTTTCTTTGATAGGCCAACTTATCACCTTTCATTTGCGTATAAGACAATTGAAATCGGTTGAAATGGCGAGGAGTTATGATTTTTTTGAAAAAAGTGGTTTTTGCGAAAATCGACGAAAATTGCCATTTTTCAGACCACCCTAACACGGCGTAGGTCACCCTAAAGGTCAAACAAAAAAATACGGGTCTAATTATTTCGGCCAGGGAACCCCCACAAAAATTTTGAGCCCGATCCGTGCACTTTTGTTTATTTCCATGCTGTTTTCGTGGGGAATTGCTGTATAATTTTAAAAAAATACAGGTATAACGATTTTTTTCACAATTGGCAGCGTTGGTTTATAATAAATTACACTTTTAAATTTTACCGTGTCAATCATGTTAGAAACACAATTAAATCAGCTAGAAAAATAAAAATCTTCGAAAAAAATAAGCATAAGAGGTTAATGCAATGTTAACATTATGAATTTTATGATTTGAGACATATAGCCGGGGAGACTTTCATAGGTTTGATATTTTTCCGCAAAATGAAGAGTAAAAATTGAATACGTACGGAATGGTATGGAATCATACTGACCGTGGTAGAGAAGTGCTCAAAGTACCTCATGAAGAACTTTTCATGAAATTTTGAAAAGTTTAAAAAGTTAGTTAACTACAACTAAGAAAAGGTTGATAAATAGCATTGTTTTCATCTTCTCAACGTGTCATGATTTTTCAATGAACATGATTTTGAATCGTAAAACGGAATGCATTTTCGGATTCTTCGGACAATCTTCTACTAGGAAAAGGGTACTAGGAAAAGGTAAAATAAGTAATAAAAATATTATTAAATATTATTTGTTTTTGAAACATAACTTTAAAAAATCTCACAATTTAATGGCATTTCCAGTAAAACAAATTTTATATAAAATGTGAAAACTTTTGATTCATTCTTTAAATTCAGTTATACATGTAATTCAAATCCATAATTTAATAAACAAAACTAGTTTCAACGAATTTCAGGCAAAGTTCTGAATTTTTAACAATATTACCTAAAATTTATATGTATCATATTGAAAAGTTTATAAACATAATTAACTAAGTATTAACATAAATGATTTTCTTAAAAATTATATCAGCAACATAAGTGATGGTAAGTTCGAAGTAAAAATAATGTTTGAAAACCTCAAATCTGCTTTTAACAAGACAAACTATGACTATCAAAGGCACCCTGGTAGTCAAACAAAGATTTTTTCAAATATTACATTGTTTTTAAAGTGCAACATGTAGTTAAACTTTTTGTCAAGCAACTGTAAAGTTTAACATGACAGATGAGAAAGTTTCACACCAAGTTAAAAGCTATAATCTACCTTTTAAATTTCTTGATTGTATTTAATTTAAGATAAGGTGTTTTTATTGCGAGTAATAACGGGTTGTCTTTAATGTTCTAATGCTTGAACAATTAGGTCATAAGAATATGCAAATTGTAAATAGGACAGAGACCTGCTAAAGATGCGTGAGTTTCCATTCAATATGATTAAAACACGTTTTCAAATTCAAATCCATTGTTTCATCATAATTGTTTAATTTCTGAAATAAATATTTTCCAAATTATAATCGTGGATAGGCCCTTTGGTTTATCAAACCGAGTTTTTGTAAGTGTGCGTGTTGCCGCCGCACGCCGCAATTCGAGTTGTCTAAATTTCAACCAGTGTGGGTCCACACTCTGATTGGTTCAGCGATGTCTCCAAAATACATTCAATAAGTCCAAAAAGCATCCAAAAAATGTTTTACTTGAAATGCTTATTACAATGGAATGGTTAAATTATTTTAAATTTTCAATAGTACACTTTGTTAAGCATAAATTAAGGCACAAAACAATCCTGAAACGAGCCAAATTAGTCAGACCGTTCCTGAGAACTATGCGAAATATGTTGACGCTTTGCATAGTAGGTCCAAAATAGGGCCATATACCCTATGTGAAAACCAAAAAAACAGTTTTGTACAAAAAAGCCTCCAATCCATTGGTTAAATTTTATTTAAATCAGAAAATCAAAAAAACATAAATATTATTCATCTGCTTTTCATTGCCACTTTCCTGCTTCAACAATCATGATTTCACAAATATAATAAAAGTTCTAAAGTTGTATTTAAATTGATGTTTTAATTTGTTTTTTAAATATATTTTAGAAGGGGTGACACAAACTTTGTAAAGTGAGAAATTTATTTTTTTAAATTATGTGCAATCTTAGTCATAAATAGTTGCTTGAGGTTTAAAAAAAAATTTCTTCAATTTTAATCAAATTTCAATAAATATTTGAAGAAAATTTTGAAATAATTTACTGTTTTTAATAACATTTAAACGTGTTACGATAAGATAGATTTTTAACATAATATTTGTTTTATATAATCTGAATCAAAGTATGGGTTTTCCATACTTTGATCCCGATTACACAATTGATTTTATATTAACAAAATATTAAAAGGTTCACAAAATAGGCATAAACTAAACCATTATTTCTAGGAATTATAAAATCACTTAAAAATGCGTCAAAGGGCCATTTTACATGATCATTCAAAATGGGCCACAAAAAATGACATCGCGGCCACGTTTGGCCCGTGGGCCATACTTTGGTTACTCCTGACATTAAGTCTTCCCAGAAAATTAATTGTTCATTTTTAGCCACATCTTTTTAACTTTGAACCTCTGATCTCCCTATGTTATTTGACATTTTCTTAGTAAATTCAAGAACAGTAATTTTGTGCAAAAGTGTTGAAATATTATTGTTCAAGTAAAATTCAACATATTTCTGTAACAAAAAGGGATACCAAATAGGATATTTAACTCAGCCATCTTTTAGCTTAATAATACATACCATTGAAAATATTGGATAATCATATATTCGGACGTTATCTTCCAATCTTACTTACAATTGTTTTATAAAATAAACTTTCTTATTCAATTCCAGTTTTGATGTTTCACAAAATATCACAGCTAAATTGAATTCTGGAATAAGATTTGCCTCTTTTTTCTAACTATCCCCCGTCTATTTGCTATTTCGATGGTTATTTTGCCTTTTTTCCTTAATTCGTTCTGTTATGTACTAGTAAACTCTTAACCCTTTCGAATCAGTAGACATATTACGATAAAAAAGTAAGCTTATTTTCTTTTTGAATCTTTTTCAAAAAGGGAAGTTTGGGTGTTTTTTTTTTTAATTTGGCTGGTTATCATAATTTTATAGAAAGAGACCAACATTACATTTACCTTTTGCCTTCTTCCTTAATTCAGTTTTTCAAATAAACTTTCCCAAAAAGCATCGCACTCTCATCACCTAGCGCAAGTTGTAAAGTTTACATTTTTCATCACGTAAAATTACATCGCACGGTAAAAACCCTGCGACGGCTATAAAACGTCCTCGCAAATAGCGTAAGGTGAGCTTTTCCACCCTCCTCTCCACGACCTCCAGCATGTATGAGTACATTTGACTAGGCGCTTTCCTGCCTATTCCCTCACACGCACACACCCGCATAGATCACCGTACAGCAGCAGTGTAACGGTGTGGGTGCGAGGGAGGAAAAGCACGACCCAAAGTTATCCGCGGAGATGAGTTTGGGAAAGAGAGAGAGAGAAAGACCAAAAAAGCCCATCATTTGTGTTCCGTAATGTTATGGCCTACATAAAGAAAAACATCGAGATTTTTTTTTGAGAGGGGTATTTCAGGGAATCCCGAAATCCGGGGTTTCCGCAAGCTTATCTGGTATTGATCCTTTGGGTGGTCAAATTCGGACGAAGTCCGGACATCACTGGACCTCCCGCAAATCTCAGGTGTTGTTCGCCTATGAATTATTGATTCGCGCGATGTATCTTCGTTCACCCTCACTCATCACTCATTATCAAATCTTTCATCTCGCTTCATCATTCACTGTGTGTACTACACAAATCTTCCTGCATCTGTCACGATTCAGGACTATTTTTGCTTGTTTTTTTTTGCTTGCTTGCATCACACACTCAGGACTCCGGGAGGTTCCTCCCGGGGATTATTCAATCACCGAATCGCACAGTCTTTTAGTCGGAGTCTCTTCCGGTTTCTTCCCACCAAAAAGCACTGCGGACTTCCAACTAGTAGAGAGCGAAGAATTCGTCGGGAATTATTTCGTAGATTCCCGCATAAAACCAAGTATCACTCACTTTCAGCTCTTCCTCGACGAAGAATCACTTTCAGAGTCCCGGAACGACGGCCGGATCTTCCGCAGATCTGTCACAATCGCGAGATTCACCAACAGTCCACTCGAAGAATCCTCCGAAATCCTGCTGCCAGAATCCAGGTAGACACACTCCACTTAAGGACCACACTCACACCCGGAACGACGACGTTCCGCGCACACTACTGCCCCGAGGAATCCTGCGGATATTGTCCTCCCGTCTGACGTCAGCGCTCCGACTGAAAAGAACTGGGCTGCCCAACTCTGTCACAACCCGGAGGAGCTGGCTTCTGCCTGCTGGTTGGTGGCCAGGTTCTTCTCTGGGACGACTTGCACAACACACCACACCGAGATTCAGCGCTGTACAGTGTCGATCCAGCTGCTTCTGCAGCATCCCAACCCAACCCAGGCAAGGATTTCGGACACACGTGCGGGGAGCGCTTAACCCGGATCGGCACGCTCTCTCTCTCCCTCTCAGTGGGAGATGGGAACGTTCCGGACGTTCGGACCGTTCCGCAGCATCCCTTTTGGGGGGAGCGAAACCTTTTTTTCCAGGGGTTTTTCGCGAGAGAGAGGGAGAGCGAGAGTTCGGCCCACCACGTGTGTTGGTCGTAGGTCAAGCTGGGAGTAGCAGCAGCATCACCTCCCGTGAAACGTGAGACGAATGCAAACAAATGGAGCTTTCGCTGTGCAGTTGAAAGCTCGCGATCTTTGAGGCACGACACGGGAGAGTGCGTTGAGATAGGATGTTGAGATGGTGAAAACAGAGAGCGCTTTTAAGAGCGTTTTTCATTGGGGAGGTCACGGTGGGTGGTTGAGTTGGGATGGTGATAGGGATTTGACAGAAGATGTCATGGAGTTGGAGGTGATACCGGATGGAATGGTTCGTGAAATAAAGAGATTTGAAACAGTCTAGAGTCATTTTGTTTTTAATAGTTTGAATAAATAACGAGTTCGATTTCGAAACTTAATAATCATGTTCAGACATGCATCAGCACTAAGAGCTCTTTTTAACGGCACTCAGTTTGTTCGAGATGGCATTTTCGGTTAAAGTAATGTTATGCTTGTTGCCAGGTAAAAAACGCTTTTTTTTTGGCATGAATAATGTGTAGAAACCCCGATTTTAGCTAAATTGCCATGTGAATGTTCTCCTAAGCTCTTAAAAAGAACTTCTTTAAAGCTCTTTGAGTGCACTGAAAGGTTCTCACCTTATATCTCACTTGTTTTTCAATATTATTTCTCAGGGTCTTCAGGAGCCTTAAAGATAAGCGTAATAAGTGTACTCTAATCACTGGCACAACATGCTGTCACGCCTGTGAATGTCACCCCTGATGACGGCAATAAAAGATGAATGCTATTGAAGTAAATAGGAATCAGTCCAATCAGAATACTGTTGATCATCATTAAGTTATCAAAAAATTCAAATGTAAGGAGGTTTGCAATTATTTCGGTATCGATCATACTTTCATTTTCTATGAATTTTGGATTTTTATTTGTTAAGGTTCGTGAACATGTTAAATCTATATGTTTATATTTTTATTTTATTTATTAATTTAAATTGACCAAACAAGTTTATAGAGGTTCATATTTAAAAGACTGCTCAGATTATTTTCAAGAAAAGAGTTTAACCAGCCTCCGGCTTATATCTGTAAGCCCATTCATCCAATTGAAATGTGGTCAAAGTCAAAGTTATGGGAAATTGGACGAGCCTTCGGTAAAAATATTTTCGAGACTGAAAAATCAAGTCGAAACGAAAAAATCAAGTCTGTCTTATAGAAATTGCCAAAACCATCAATAACCTATTTTTATCATTTTTATTCATAAAGCCGCTGTAAAATTACAATGATTGGAATTAGGACAGTGGTCAATATGAAGATTTTTATGTAAAATTGTCTGGATAATCGATTCCCACTATCGGTTTTTGCAAATTTTGATGTTTAGAGCACTTAAAAAAACCGTTTCAGTAAATGATTTTTGTATTATTTTAGATGAGTTGCTCTCATCACATCTAAGTCTATTTTCACACAAATTTTGAACGAAAAAATCGTAGACTCACCTTCAAAGTTGACTTTCAAACTTAAAAATCAAAAATCTCATAAAAGTGGAGTGTTTTTTTGTTTCAATGTTTTTTTTTTGGAAAGCCCGTCGAATTTCCTACAAGTTTGTCTTTGACCACTTTTTGATACGATGCAACGGCTTCGAGATACAGCGATATTTAAATTACGAAATACAAACATATTTGAAACACTTACGCCCTTCTCAAATGTCATTATCGAGTGTAACTGGCTTGATACACACAAAAATGGCTTGTATTAGCGTAGGATAACATGTCTACACAGTTTCATTGAAATCGGAGAGGGTCGAGAAAAAAGGTACCTAAAAAATCCTGTTTTGGGCTGGAATTGCTCTATAATAAAGAATTAATAAAGAAATTATTTTCAAAATGATTAATTTATTGTAACTATCGATTAACCGAGTGATGGTCTCCGTTGAAATTTTGTTACAGATTATATTTTTACTTCTTGGAAAGTTCTTCGACGTTCTCGAATGCGTTAAAAAATGAAAAAAACCCAAATTATGCATCTGCTTGTCCATACATTTGTTTGAGTATGCATACTATACATTGTTTAGGTTACATTTTAATTGTATGTATGACAAAAGGTCGAAAGGCACAAGGTCGAAATGCCAAAAGGTCGAATGGACAAATGGTCGACTGGACAAATTAAATTAATTAAAAAAATACAAAACTAAACTTTTGATGTGAGCCTAAATACACAAATCTTGAAAAGCGAACGTTTTTCTTTAATTTCACTTCTACGTTCTCAAAAATTTAGAAGTGATCTGAATAAAAACTTGGCCCAGATTGTTGGAGACTTTTTGAAAGGTGGGGAGGGTGAGGGGAGGGGTTCATCTTAAAAAACATAAATTAAAACGATCGAAATTTTTTATACATACAGCGATGTTTTTGAAGTCATATTTTTCTTATTTTTATAAATCAAATAAACACTTGCAAAATATTTAAGAAGTAGTATTTTTAAAAATAACCACTAATATTTGAAAGAATGAAAATGAAACTCCCAAAATCATTACGAAACTCAAGAAAAGGTTGTTCAATTTCAAAAATATTATAGAAGTCGACTTTTTTAAAAAAAAAAAGAATTGCAAGACAAAAAAAAAACAAAAATATTATGATAGTCTAGAATAGGTTGTTTTTTGCCTTCCTCACCTTACTGAGGAAAGGCTATAAAATCACTCGAAAAATGAACTTCTTAATTCGACCTCGTAGACCCACCTTCACGTATACCTATCGACTCAGAATCATGTTCTGAGCAAATGTCTGTGTGGATGTTTGTAGGTGGGTGGACAAAAAAAATTGTCTCTCGATTATCTCCGGACTTGATGAACGGATTTTGACCGTATTAGTCTCATTCGATCCGTCTTGGGGTCCCATAGGTCTATCCCTATCAACCCTATCAAAAGAAATCAGTAATAAAATTGATTTGTTAAACATGTTAAGGGAATGTTGCTATTTTTACTGAATGCATTGACTTTATGAATGTGAGGAAGGCACCTAACACCTAAAGGTGGATTAAGTATCGTTTTTTAAATAAAAAAATTACTTCCAAAATATTTAAGAAGTCGAACTTTTTTCAAAGAATTGTTCATGTTTGAAAGAATTGAAAACTCACAAAAATATTTTGAAAATCAAGAATAGGTAGTTCTTAAAAATGAAAACTTAAAAAATTATTTTAGAGGTCGAACATTTTTTTTTTTAAATACTTCTCATGTTTGAAAGAATGGAAAAACTCTTTAAACAAATTTTGGGTAATTCTCTACCAACTCACACAAAATCGGGAAAAGTTGCCCCGACCCCTCTTCAATTTGCGTGAAACTTTGTCTTAAAGTGTAACTTTTGTCCCTGATCACAAATGTGAGGTCCATTTTTTGATATCTCGTGACGGAGGGGCGGTACGACCCCTTTCATTTTTGAGCATGCAAAAAAATAGGTGTTTTTCAATAATTTGCAGCCTAAAACGGTGATGAGATAGAAATCTGGTGTCAAAGGGACTTTTATGTAAAATTAGACGCCCGATTTGATGGCGTACTCAGAATTCAGGATTTTTCGAAAAAAAAAAACACTAAATAGTTTTAAAAATTATCCTATTTTCCGTTACTCGACTGTAATTTTTTTTAAACATGGCATTTTATGGAAAATTTGATGTACTTTTCGAATCTTCATTGACCCAGAAGGGTCATTTTTTCATTTAGAACAAAATTTTTCATTTTAAAATTTCATGTTTTTTCTAACTTTGCTGGGTTATTTTTGAGAGTGTAACAATGTTCTACAAAGTTGTAGAGCAGACAATTAATTTTTTTTATATGCATACATGAGGGGTTTGCTTTTAAACATCAAGAGTTATCGTGAATTTACGCAAACAAGTTTTGAAAAAGTTGGTCTTCGTTGATCATGGCCGTTCATCGTCACCCGCGACAGACACGGACGACGAAACAAAGAGAAACGCAAAAAGTAACTTTTTTAAAACTTTTTTTTCGTTAAATTGCGATAACTTGTGATTTTCATAAGCAAACCCCTTATGTATGCATATCAAAATTTTTGTAATTGTCTGTTCTACAACTTTGTAGAACATTGTTACACTCTAAAAAACAACCCTGCAAAAATAGAAAAAACACGAAATTGACGAATAGACAAAGTTTCACGCAAATTGAAGAGGGGTCGGGGCAACTGCTGTGTGAGTTGGCGGAGAATGACCCCTATAAAAGCTAGATTGGAAAAGAATAGAAAACTTGCAACAATATTTAAGAAGTAAGACTCTTTCATTTTACGAAACTCTTTAAATTTGAAAGAATGTTAAAGTCTCTAAAATATTCCAACGATTTTAATAAATAAAATAAACACTTGCAAAATATTTAAGAAGAAGTAATTTTAAAAAGAACCACTAATATTTGAAAAAGAAACTACCAAAAACATTACGAAAGTCAAGAATAGGCTGCATAATTTCAAAAATATTTTAGAAATCGACCTTTTTTTTAATGATAGATAGTGATTATGATAGTCTAGAAATTCTCTTTTTACACCTTAGCTTCCATCCACCCCGGGATCCGAACTGACGACCTTTGGATTGTTAGTCCAACTGCTGGCAGTTTTCACAATGAGGTGAGATGTCACTTTATCATTTTGATTGGTTTTGAAAAAATGCCCCATGGTAACAGGTATCTGGAACAGTTTGAACTTATTATTATTACTTATTGAACAGTTTGAACTTATAATAAAGAATAAAATTACAGAAAAAACTTACGAATGTCTAAAATATAAAAAGGATGATTTTGTTGATTATTTTGAAACATAAATGGAATTAACAAATTGAATTAAAAAAAAAATAAAGTGGTTATAAGGATTTTTGGAATGATATATAAAATTGCTACTATTTTCACTATTTTAAACAGTCCACATTTAATCACCCAACCTGCGAAACGTCAACTAACTCCCAGCATCCTTTCAACACAGTATCCGCAACTGAAGGATGCTGCCAACCGCTGAAGGTTCCACTTTCCGTCGCGTTCCTTCATCTTGATTCGCTCTTCAAACTGTTTTTCCAGAGCTCCACTATCAGCAGAGCCCTACCTGCTATCACTCCCTCCTCGTGTGCCTGTATGAGTGTGTATTGTGCCCAACTGCTGTTTACTTGGGGCTGGCTCCGAAATGAGGTCAACCAACACAAACAAACAGAGCAATACAACCACAACGTGCTGGCGCTTAGAACCATGTGAGAAAGGTTCTGCTTTGTGAGATTTCCTTTTTTAAGGGACGATCCTGAACAACCGGAGAACACCCTTAGTTCTAGCTTCAGCCAGAACGGTAATTGCTCCACATGTGCTAGCGTTTTAATAGATAGTGAAGGTCAAATGAATAAATACTCCTTTTTCAATTTCGGAAAAAAGAATGTTGTAGACGTCTTGAAAGGAAAAAAAAATCTGAATTTTTAGACAAATTACAACTAAAACTTACTTTTTACCAGAAAATTTATAATCTCAAAATACAGAAGTTTTTGGACTCACCTGAAAAGAGAAAGGAAAAAACGAATAATTAATATTTGGAAAGAATATTCTAATGGAGACGCATGGTATTTCAAAAAAAAAAGCCAAACAAGAGAGGGAGATCATTCTCCGCTGACACACATTCCCGGTTCCACAACCCTTTTTGCGGCGCGTGTGTCTGTGTGTGTTCGTCCTGTCATCAGCACTTCATCAACCATCAATCCCGCTCATGACAGCTGGAAAACAACGTGCAGAAATCAGGCGCCAGGACGTCACAGTCCGGGCAAAAAAGAGGAAGCAGAAGAAAAATAACAAAAACAAGGACTCAAATGAACCAAAACAACTCCAGTCTTGCTCACACCAACACACTCAAACAGCCGAGGATGGTGTCATTTTTTCAGTGTCACGAGAGAGAGAGCCCTCGAAGGCGCAGGTCCGGCGGCAGGAGCTTTGGCCCCAACCGCCCTAGAACCGGGGAACAGAATGAAAACCGGGGGAACCCGGTGGTGTTTGTTGGTGTAGGTTCCTCTCCCCCTCTCCAACTCTTCCCACCGGCCCCCTAAGGATAGTGAACTTGTGAAAGGACGGAATACGGAATGAGGGGCAGGTTTTGGCGTGAGCTAGGTCGAATACGGTGTGCGTGGCCTTAAGGATGGTAATGAACTGATGTGAATGAGAGAGGAGAGCGTAATCCGAGGTTCATGAGAGTTCATGAAGGTTTGAGGTTTTGACGGTAGATGGCGATGAGATGCTGTTTGGGTTGATGTTTATGATGATAAGGAGATGAGATGCGATGAGATACCTCTGTAGATAAAGCTGGGAATCATTTTTATGATTGAATAACAATAGATTAAGATCATCTTTGAACATGACTGGATCTTTAAAGAATATCTGTAAAAGTGAAAAATGAAACATAAACTATATACGTTGTAGAATGTTTGTTCTAGAAAAATCGTAAAACTATGAGAAAAACTGCGATTGGCCAAAAAGTTAACACCGTAGGCTTATAGTCCATGTAATTACCTATCTTTTGACCTATGGGAGTTGGAGGCTGTTGCAAAAAGATATTAAGGTTTTAAAAAAATCCATTTTTGACAGTAATTTGCAAAAGCTAAGAGAAAAAGTTGAACTAATCCTGGATGTCTATGGCACATTTTGAAGTGCTTTAAAAGACCTTTCGAATGCATCTAAGAGAGTTGGAATTGATGAAGTTTTACGCAAATGCGAGCAATTTTAATATGTTTTAGGTTTTTTGGACCTCAAACTTCAAAGCCCGTTTTACCCCACTTCCCTTTGTCGTAGAGGGCTCATATTTGACATGAGTTCATCTCATGTATAGACAAACAAACGCTGAAAGTTTCATCCAAATCGGAGCACCTCGATACGACCTCTAGAACAAACCGAGCAAAATTTACAGATACTGCCTCTTAATTATAGTTAGCTAACTTTAAAAATTTAAAACATTATAAAAAGTTCTCTCTTTGAAGTACTTTGAGCACTTCTCTACCACGGTCAGTATGATTCTATACTATTCCGTACGTATTTAATTCGTACTCTTCATTTTGCGGAAAAATTTCAAACTTGATAGGTCAACACCCCGTCTACGGTAAGTAACCGTTTAAAAATCAAAATTTTATTTATTCGAATGTAGGCATCACATGACCGGGAATTAGTTATACATTTTGAACGTAATTACAGTCGACTCTCTGGTTGTCGATCTTATCGATATCAATATTGCTCCAGCTGTCAATCAATTTTTCAGTTCGTTTTGGAAGCTTTTTGTGATTTTCCGTTCTATAATTTGAAATCTCCCGTTCTCGAAAGGAGGTTTCAGTATCGACAACAAGGGGTCCCACTGTATATTTTTTTTAAATACTTAAATTTCCACAGAACTACAATTTTCGAAAAAAACACTCAAAAAACTTGCTTTTTATTTTTCCTTATATTTAAAAAAAAAATTGTAAACCACCATTTTAGAAACTTTTTTTGTATTTTCTGACAAAATGTTGTTTCGAGATAATTTGTACACTCTCAGAAAAAAGTATCATTAACTATATGAAACAATCCCGACAAATTTATACCTTTATTTGGACAAAGAAAAATTGATTATTTTTTCAATAACACAGGAAAAATACATATTTTTTTAATTTAAGAGGATTTTCAATTGCAATAAATGCAATTCCAAAACATTAAAAAAAGAAGTTTGGATGATTTTATTACAGAGTAATAACCAACTTCAGAGAAAATAGTTTTTAAAAGAGTTGGTCGTCGTTGATCATGGACGTTCAAGGTCACCCACGATAGACATGAGCTACAAAACAAAATGAAACAAAAAAATAACCTTTCCAAAATTATTTTTTCACATTCTCCTTGAATAACTGTTCAAGTTACAGAAAACTCTAAATTGTTTTGTTGGTACTAAGCTGCTTGCGAAATAGATCAGTTCAATAAAATCAAAACCAAATTTACAAAGGTCTCGGAGCAATAAGATTTGGTAATAATTGATGCCTTTTCCGATAATAATCCATCAAGAAAAAGTTTTATTTCGACTACTGAACAAAACCTATTGATCGGTAGGGGTTGTTATTTCATTAATCCCATAATCGATAGCTATGGTAATCAGAGGCATACCAGAAATCGTTCTGACATCCTTTCCTCAACAGTTCATCGCAGTCCCGAAAAACCTCAACCTACTCTTCTCCAACAGCTCAAGGAATTTGTCGGCAAGGAACCTCAAGTGCTACACCGCGGGAATGTCAACAACTTTAATGACCTTGTTTGGTATGAATGGCGGAGGGTTTTGTTTACGACTCGCGATTCGCTTCATTTTCCCTTTCGTAACCGAGTTAGAAGGCCGAAAATAGGACCGCCAGCAGCAGCTGTTGGTACACGGGGACAATATGCTGCCACGTGGACAATGTTGCGACTCAGACGACTTGTGATCCACTTCAACTCTTGTAAGAGTTTTAGGGTTTCCTTCGTAATACATCTTTAACAATCTTTGAAATTTTTAAAGCAAAAAAATGTTTTTCAATATAAGGCTTCAGCAAATCGGTGTCCTCGTTTGATAACAAGTCTGTTCCGTCCCAGGACCTGACAGAGAATTCCGGAATAATCCGCTTTAAATGACGATAATCGTTCTTACTCATTTTGTGAGCGCACTCCACTCGTTCACAGTGTGGTGTCCAGAGGCAATCAATTTTTGTTCGATGCCATTTTTTTCCAACTTTTCCCACATTTTTTGCAATTTCTATTTTTTCTCCCGCTTGCCTATTTATGCTACTCAGCGGATCATCGGAATAATCCTCGCACCAGACAAACATGTTTTTTTGCGCCACAACCCGCAATACCGCGAGCTTTTCGTCCGCACGGTTCAGTTGGCCCGTCCGTCAACAAATCGTCGTGATCGTGATATCTTGTCGTATGTCGATTTTTTTTTCTGAATTGAGTTAAGAACGCCATTTTGTGCAGCTATCAATGCCTTACCTTTGTCCCTTCTCAGTTCCCTAAAATTTGAATTAAATAGTAAGATATTCAACATAACCCGTAAACTCCCGTGCAATGTTGTCATTCTTCATATGAAAGTAGATGGGATCATGATATCCTGGCACACTTTGCACGTGGGAATTTTAGTCAAAAGTCACTCTAGTATGCACGTCTAATGTTATCATTTTTGATTGTAATTCAAAACTCTGGCAGCCAAATTTTACAAAAATTCTGGACATTCCCGCGTATTTCACGAAACGTCAAAAAGCCACGTACGCAGTAGCGTGGCTCACGGATATATGAAAAAGACAAAAGTGTTCAATTTCGAACGCCTCGACCGGAATTTTGTAGCAATATGGCCCCAGAGCATAACCTGAAATTTTGAGCGTATTTGGTTAAGGTTTAGTACTTCCACCATTGACCTGAAGTTAGTATGGAACTTCTAAAAATTTACTATGGGAAATTTTCACTTTTAACCTCTTCATAGAGAAAGTTTCCCAAAACCCAATCAAAATTTCTATTCTCAGGTTTCTTATAGTTTTTGATCCGGGGAACAACTTTGTAGAACATCGCAAAGCGCTAGTAATTGATCCCGAAAAGATACAGGATATTTTTTGGAGTACGTAAACAAAATTCAACGTTCTCTAAAAATTTGTCTGTATCTTTCCGGGATTAATTCCTAGCGCTTTGCGATGTTCTACAAAGTTGTTTCCCGGATCAAAACCTATGAGAAACCTCTATTCTGAAAAAAATCATACGGCATAGGAAAACTTTCTCGAAGAAGAGTTAAAAAGTCGAAAATAAATAAATTAAATTTATTGAAATTTCTTTATAACTTCAGATTAAGAGCATGAGCATGAGCATGAGAGACCACCCATGGTTGTCCTTCTCCGTTGCTGAACAGGACCGTAATATCCTATCAACACAACCGGTCATACGCTTCAACGATCAAATAATGTTTCCCTTATCAACAGCATGCATGAATGCGCTGAAAAGATAAAACATCACGATCATCAAAACTAGATCCGTTGCTAATAGGAAACAGTCGTTGGCCACCAACGGCGCCCGCCATGTCAGTTTGTAGATCTCGAGGGGATGGGACGGGAATGTTAGTTAGCACAGGCTGCTACCAAGGGTGGGTTCTATACGATATCCACACCCCCGCGTGTGCCGGAAAACTACTTCTACTGGGGATTTTGTTAGTGGGAAAGGGTGATAGCCAGGATTCATCATAGAGGATGATGATGCGGCCCAATAATCAATGAATTTCGTTGAGTGATAGGGTGATGTATTATTTATTCTCAAGGCAAACAATCGGATAATGCGGATGAGACCATTCCCGGTTATTTGGTGTTGAGTTTAGTATAAATGATTCAATCTTAGACAGCCGGCTGTAGAAAGATAGAATCAAAATTATGTGTAATTAAAAGGTGAAACATTATACTCAGCGTAACACATTTACGTAGAGTTGACCTGAGACTATTTATACTTTTAAGTTTTTATAAGATGAGCGACCAATTAATTACTGATGAGTTATGAGTTATCTGAAGGACTTGAACAATCGCGTTGAAACAATATTTTACGAGCTTTCTTTATAACTTCAGATTAAGAGTGGAACAACTAAACATTAACAAAATGCGCTCAAAATTTCAGGCTAGCTTCTGCGGTTACAATGCTACAAAATTTCGGTCGAAGCGTTCGAACACTTTTGTCTTTTTCATATATCCGTGAGCCACGCTAATACGCAGGCATGCCAGGTTTTGTAGATTTTCGGGCACATCACAAAAACGCAAATGAATTTAACATGATTAAATAAAAGACAATCTTTTGAAAAACGTTTTTCACTTTTGTGAGCAAATCATTTTATAAGAAATCAACGATTAGTTAAACAATACGTTAGACCATTGAGCCTGTGCTAAAAAATTTGTATATCTGGCATGCCTGTACATACGACAAGATAGCACGATCGCGTCAAACTAGGGTAGACCAGCAGTAGCAGAGATCCTGCAGAAGGCTCCAGCGGAACGTGTCTGGGGTGCGTTTTTGGCGGTTGCGTTTCATCGATTGATGTGTTTGGATTTTGTTTTTTTGCCTGCTTTTTTGCTATTTGTTATAATGAGCAAAAATAGTGATGTTGTTGGGGGTTTTTGTTTGCGTATGGGATCCAAATGGAATCACGTAAGTGATGGTGGTCATTGAAAAGGAGAGTGGAATCGTTATGGTTGCTTTAATGAGTGATGTTTATAACAACTTATTACAGCACTCTTTGTTTTCGAGAACTATGTCCAAACGGATTTTTGTCAAATCAAGAATTCAACATATATTTTTCAATATCTCGTGACAGAAGACCAACCTTATTTTTAGCATTCAAAAATTATGATTTTCAATACTTTTCAGCTTGAACGATTATGTTTTGGAAATTTGATGTTAAAAAGACTTTTATGAAAACTTAGCAAATAGATAAAATCCTAAAAAAGTCTGAAAAGAAAAAAAAAGAAGGTAAACTCAGTTGAATGCACGCAAAAAAAAAATGGCTACACTCTGATACACACGCACAGACATTTGCTCAGAATTCGATTCTGAGTCGATATGTATACGTGAAGGGTGATCTAGGAGGTCGAATAGAGAAGTTAATTTTTCGAGTGATTCTATAGCCTTTCCTCAGTAAGGTGAAGAAGGCAAAAAAGCTCATTTCAAAGTTGATTGCTCATTTAAAACTACATAATTGCTCAACTGACGATATCTCGACAACTGCACCTTTTATTTAAAAAGCTATCCCTAAAAAAAGTATTTCAAAAATTTTTAAATCAAGCCTAGCATTTCAGTGGATTTTAAAAATACCCTTTAGAAGTGCTAGATTAAAGTTTGAAATTTTAAAAATATTTATATTCAAGAGATAGTTTTTTTACATTTTTATACTGAAAACCAGACCAACAGTACCCAAGTTATCATCATTTGAAAAACTAATGGCAATTGATAAAAAAATGAAAACAATTGATTTTTTTTAATTTTAATGCACTATCTCAGCAACTATTTTTTAAATATTTTTTCAGAAATGGACATGCATAGACCCTATTCAACATTTAAAAACTTATCTACCTTAAATTTTCGTAATTATTATTATTTAATCGTACTTGTGAAACGAATCTTTTAAATTTTTGTAGGCAATCTGTATCACCAATTCATAATATTTTTTTTATTTTGTATCAGAGTGTCAAAGATTCTGAAAACAGAATGGTTCTGTATGAAAAAAGTCTCATCCATCAAATTTGTCCTTAAAAAAAACTATGTTCTTTATTGTACAACATTTTTTTAATTCTCATCAATCCATAAATTAAAATATCTTCGAACAGTTTTAATAATACAATTTCCTCAAATTTCGAAAATATTTTTTATTATTTCACTCTGCAGCTAAACAGAAAAAAAAACATTGTAATATTACATCTAAGAAGGGGTACATCTTTTATGTCAGAAAAAAGGTATAATTTTACCTCTGGAAATATGTAATTTACCACTTTTCTGGTGTAATGTCACCAGTCTAAATTGAGGTGAAATTACATCATAAAAGAGGTAATATTCAACCTTCCAAAATTACAGCTTCAAAATTTACACTATTTTTTACTGTGTAGAGAAGACTAATAATCCGATGATGATGTTAAAATTAAAGCAATAATCGCATTTTTTATATTCGCATTTTATGTTAATTTTCATTTTTGCTGTATTTGATATTTTCCATTTTTTTTTACTTTTTATCACCAAAATATGAATTCCCGAACCATCTGGACAAAAAATCACGATTTTTTTTAATTAAACAAACTGTTATTAAATTGCCTCCTCTTTTAAATAGAATAATAACAGTTAAAATCCACATAATCTATAAAAAAACAAACTAGCATAATTCAAAACATTGCACAAAAATAAATATTGTCAGCCCGTCTAGTGATTTCTTGATCTTTTTTGTAATTTAATTTTTAGATATCGGATGAGGAATTTAAAAAAACTTCAATGTTTTGATTCGTTTAGTGCACAGAAAAAAAATGGCAATATTACATCTGGGAAGGCGTACATCTAAGTCAGAAAAAATGTGTAATTTCACCTCTGGAAATGTGTAATTTTACCACTTTTCTGTTGTAATGTCATTGTTGCAGTCTTAATTGAGGTAAAATCACATTTTAAAAGTGGTAATATTTATCCTTCCAAAATTAAAGCTTCAAAATTTACACTATTTTTTACTGTGTGCCATTTAAAGAAATACTCAATTTATTTAATTTAAATATTTTTTTAACAGTACAGAAAAAAATAATGTAAATTTGGAAGCTGTAATTTTGGAAGGTTGAAAATTACCTCTTTTATTATGTAATTTTACCTCATTTTAGACTGAAAAGTGACATTACACCAAAAAAGTGGTAAAATTACACAATTTTGAAGGTAAAATTACACCTTTTTTCTGACATAAAAGATGTACCCCTTCCCAGATGTAATATTACCACGATTTTTTTTTCTGTGTGAAGTTGTAAGTAATTAATTCAATTAGTCTTTTTGACACAGTAATTTCAGTTATTATTTGGCAGACTGGCAAAAAATATATGCTTTTGGAAACATTTGGTCCCTTAAAAAAATGTGATCAAAAGAAAACTTTTCAAACATGTGGTTTCGAAAACCTTTCTTACAGAAAAAAAGTTCATACAGACATCTCTCAGGCACTTTACACCGATGCTTCTGGAGCCTCTGGAATTTATTCAACATTAAAATAAATACAGTTTGTATTGCCTTTTTAATCGGGTTCTCCACTTTATTGAAGCCCCACTTTTTCCTCAACCAAATTGAATTCACTGGTTGTAAACCAAAGCACGAGAAAGTCCTTTTTTTGGGTCATTCCCGTCCGCGTACTACATTCTTTCATTACCGAACATAATACTTTTCTGTTTCCGTTTTTCCCTCATCAAGCTCTTTTTTTATTGTCACTACACATCACACCCGGGGATTTATGGATTTATGGCGGTTTCCGTAATAATCACTTCCTCCTCCTTCTCTTCGCACTTTTATTTGTCCCCGAGAGAAAAAAAAATCTGGAACACTCTTGATGAATTGAGGGCGGATGTTTAACACCCTCGGGAACCAATCCGGGGAGGCCTCATTTTTAATAAACGGTTCAACGGCACGAGCAACGCCCCGCGAATTACGTTACTCACCCCAATTTCTGGGGTGGGTTGGGAGTTGTGTTCTCCGTAAACAACATTCTCCGGGAATTTTTGATGGGTCTATAAATACGTATTCACACAACTCCCGTCCCGACCTAGCCTGTCGCGGCAATAACGCCCTATAAAGCACAATCAAGAGGCATAATTGAAAGTTATTTAGGCTACCGACTCAGCGTTGGGAAACCGATGATGTGGAAAGTCGTGAACTTTGCGTTTTCCAATATCTACCAGCAACCAGGCACGCTGAAAGCCTCCGCTCAGAACAGCAGCCTCCACGGAGATGTCTTCATCGTTCAACAGAATCAACACAACAGGAAGAAGGCGGCGATGGTGGTGGTGGCGAAAGTGCTTAGAGGCATTAATGAATTTAGATTAATTTATTCAGTGAAGAAACACCGTCATCTCCTTGGATGGAGGAGGGAGAAGCTTTGGAGCAACCACTGCTGCGAGGAGAGAGATGCCACCACCTACAAGAAGGAGCTATTCTTGTGATGCGATGTTGTTCGAAGAGATGATGTTTACGCGCTGGCTTTAAGTCTCGTCTTGAACCAATATTGCACTTGGAGAAGAGTGACGTTGTTGGATAGGATCGTGATCGTTTTGCGATACCCGAGCAGACGGAAATAACTTGGGAAGGTCAGTTTTTGATATTGTGAGAAGATCGAAATATGTTATTGGGATGATCGGATTAGTTGTTAAAATAACAAAAATCAATAAGAAAGATTTGTTCGAAGAATAACTTAAACTGTTATTATGTGTTATTGCAATAACAAACCAATAACACAGAAGGAATCATGAAGGAATAACAAGATTTGTTATTTTTTGCGGAGAGGTGGAGCAGCATAATAACAAAAAATGTTATTGAACTGGTATGTCTCCATAACAAAAAAATTATTGTTTTGGTTTTTTTGTAATTTGCAAATAAACCTGCAGTTGCCATAACTCCTCTGTACTAGTCAGGGCTGCAGAGTCGGGTACCTCCAAGCGACTTTGAAGACAACTCCGACTCTGGATGCAGGTAACTCCAAGTAAAAGTTGCTGAAAATTAGCTGAATCCGATGCCGTCTCCGAGGTCTCACTCCAGCTCGAACTTCAACGTCAGCTCCGACTTCCTGGTTATTTTTACAGAACAGTTTTTGTTATTCACACTTCAAAAATTCTCAATAAATAAATCAATACTCTCAAAAGTTAATTTTAACGGATTAATTTTAGCTTGAAACCTCATTTCATGGTGAAATAAATGACCCCGATGAAATTGGTCAAAATTATTCCATAGTTCTAACCATTTTAAACAAAGTCCTTTAGGGGTATATCAAATAATTAAAAATCAACTTCCAAAATTTCAACTTTTCGGAATAATTTTAGCTTAAGGACCCCATTTCATGGCCAAAATAATGATCCCGACGAAATTGGTCAAAATTATCCCATAGTTCTAATCATTTTAAACAAAGTCCTTTAGGGGTACATCAAATAATTGAAAAAGTCAACTTTCTAAATTTCAACTTTTTAGAATAATTATAGCTTAAGGACCCTATTTCATGGCCAACATATTGACCCTGACGAAACTGGTCAAAATTATCCCATAGTTCTAATCATTTTAAACAAAGTCCTTTAGGGGGTACATCAAATAATTGAAAAAGTCAACTTTCTAAATTTCAACTTTTTAGAATAATTTTAGCTTAAGGACCCTATTTCATGGCAAACATAATGACCCTGACGAAACTGGTCAAAATTATCCCATAGTTCTAATCATTTTAAACAAAGTCCTTTAGGGGGTACATCAAATAATTAAAAAAGTCAGCTTTCCAAATTCCAACTTTTCAGAATAATTTTAGCTTTTAGCCATGAAATGGGGTCCCATGGCCAAAATAATGATCCCGACGCAATTGGTCAAAATTATCCCATAGTTCTAGCCAATTTTAGCAAAGTCCCTTAGGGGGTATATCAAATAATTAAAAAAATCAACTTTCAAAATTTCTACTTTTTAGAATAATTTTAGCTTAAGGACCCCATTTCATGGCCAAAATAATGACCCCGACGAAATTAAACAAAATTATCCCAAAGATCTAAACATATTTAACATAAGACAAAATATAACAGATTGTGTTATGGACACTTAGAAACTTTACCATTTGTGCGATTTATGGTAATTTTATTTCTAAGTCAGTATACCGAACGAATAACAAATTTTGTTATTAGGAGAGTTTTTGAAATGTATAACATTTCCTCTTATTAGCTTGTTATTAAACATTTTTAAATTAATATCACTTCAATACCAAATTTTGTTATTTTATCAGAAACTGTTATTATTTTTTCTTCTTGAAGTTTAACTTCAGGATAAAATAATAACACTTTTTTGTAATTTTAATAGGATTTGTTATTGAAATATTATTAATTTTGTTATTACCGTCTGCCCGGGTAGCCAATTAATTCAACGATATTAAAAAATTCCAGATTTTGAAACAAGATTACCGAGTTGGCTAAACAAGAATGTATCAAGTAATAGTTATATTTGCAAAATATTAAAATCAAGCCAAACATTTGAAATGGTTATAAAAATACTAATTTCAGAAATATTTTTTTTTGTGATTTCAAATCAATTTGCTCACAAATTAATTTTCTTTTCATGCCAAATGTTATTTCCAGCTTCAATAGCTAAAGATCAGCAATTAATTTTCTAAAAAAATATGTTTCCAGCAAATTGGCTTGACACGCATTCGAATAAATTCCAGTGAAACATGCACATTCAATTAACTTGGATCAATCAACCCATTGACTGAACAGCGTTCACAACCGCCCACAAATCGACCCGAAAACAATCTCATAAAAGCATACCCCATCCCTCCCCATCCCCCACCAACATTACCATCATGTCCCATTATCGGTGAGCCACACTGTTGCATGTAATCATTCAACCGAGCAGCCACCCCATTCGAAACAGGAATGCGCACTTCAAAGAGCTTTAAAAGCTCACCACACAACGGGTTGCAGGGTTGGCATTCCAAAAGTGGCCAAAGTTATGCACTTTTACCACTTGGATTGCTTGCACTTTATCAACCAAACATGACACCTCCTAAAAACTCTCACACTCGCATTCTCTCTCACTCGTATCAGAAACCGGAAAAAGCTCCTGCAAATTTTTAGGATTGTGTGAGTGTGTTTGTGTGAGCATCACAAACACACCAAAAAATTTGTATAATTGAAGGTTTTTAAATTTGATTGATTGAATTTACTTGTTTTAATATAAATTTGACAAAATTTTTAAAGTACAACAACTCTAAAAAGAGTGATCGTTACACTATTTTTACGGTAAGTTTACATTCTTCTCGACTGAAATTCAGTCCAACATTTTTAAATCTCAAATTGCCAAGTTTTTTTTTACTATGTAAGGACATACGATAACCTTAAGTGGGTGGAGAGGAGTATGAATGTTTCACGTATGAATACGGAATTGCAAATTTAAATATCATAAAATATTTAACCACTCCCCTCGCCACACTTCCCTTTTTTTACCACCCAGTCTGTTGCGCTAAAGCTGTGGGAGTGGAACATACCAAAGTGCAGTGCATTTTTCAGCTTGTGAACGACAGGAAGGAAAACCATTTTGAAGTTCATTCGATCAAATCGTTATGATTTTCCACTTTTGGGGTGCGAGCAGAGGGTGGAAATTTCACCATCAAATGTGCTCCCAAAAAAGACCGTGAGAGGGGGTGGGGACAAATAAGTGCATTTCGTATGCATATGATATTTAATCCAAAACGAGACCAGCTCGGTGATTGGAGGTTTCCTGGAACTGCTGGTGGAGGGGGGAAATTTAACCGAATTTATGTCACGTAACGAATCAATCATTTTGCGCTACGAAATGCAATTTCGATGTTTTTCGCCGAAATTTTGGGTGGCGTGAAATTAAATTGAGAACTTTGGATGGCGTAATTTCAAACTTATAGAAATAATAAGGGTAATTCTCCGCCAACTCACACATCACTTGCCCCGACCCCTCTTCAGTTTTCATGAAACTTTGTCCTAAGGGGTAACTTTTGTCCCTGATCACGAATTTGAGGTCCGTTTTTTGATTTCTCGTGACGGAGGGGCGGTACGACCCCTTCCATTTTTGAACATGCGAAAAAAGAGGTGTTTTTTCAATAATGTGCAGCCTGAAACGGTGATGAGATAGAAATTTGGTGTCAAAGGGACTTTTATGTAAAAATAGACGCCCGATTTGATGGTGTACTCAGAATTCCGAAAAAACGTATTTTTTATCGAAAAAAAAACACTAAAAAAGTTTAAAAAATTCTCCCATTTTCCGTTACCTGACTGTAAAAAATTTTGGAACATGTCATTTTATGAGAAATTTTATGTTCTTTTCGAATCTACATTGACCCAGAAGGGTCATTTTTTTATTTGGAACAAAATTATTCATTTTAAAATTTCATGTTTTTTCTAACTTTGCAGGGTTATTTTTTAAAGTGTAACAATGTTCTACAGTTGTAGAGCAGAAAATTACAAAAAAATTGATACCTACATAGACATAAGGGGTTTGCTTATAAACTTCACGAGTTATTGCGATTTTACGAAAAAAAGTTTTGAAAAAGTTGGTCGTCATCGATCATGACCGTTCATTTCAACCCGCGACAGACACGGACGACGAAACAAAGAGAAACGCAAAAAGTAACTTTTTCAAAACTTTTTTTCGTAAAATCGCGATAACTCGTCATGTTTATAAGCAAACCCCTTATGTCTATATATCAAAATTTTTGGAATTGTCTGCTCTACAACTTTGTAGAACATTGTTACACTCTAAAAATAACCCTGCAAAGTTAGAAAAACACGAAATTTTAAAATGAAAATTTTGTTGCAAATGCAAAAATGACCCTTCTGGGACAATGTTGATTCGAAAAGTACATTAAATTTCCCATAAAATGACATGTTCCAATTTTTTTACAGTCAAGTAACGGAAAATGGGAGAATTTTTAAAACTTTTTCGATGAAAATACGTTTTTCGAATTCTGAGTACGCCATCAAATCAGGCGTCTAATTTTACATAAAAGTCCCTTTGACACCAAATTTCTATCTCATCACCGTTTCAGGCTACAAATTAGTGAAAAACACCTCTTTTTTCGCATGTTCAAAAATGGAAGGGGTCGTACCGCCCCTCCGTCACGAGATATCAAAAAACTGACCTCAGATTCGTGATCAGGGACAAAAGTTACCCCTTAAGACAAAGTTTCACGCAAATCGAAGAGGGGTCGGGGCAACTTTTCCCGATTTCGTGTGAGTTGGTAGAGAATTACCCATAATTTAATATAGTTTTTTAAAAAGTCAACAAATTGTTTGACCCATGAGTTTTGGCCTTCATTTAAAAATATACTGGAAATAAACCCTTCACAAATACTTCAATATTTTATTCCTTTACTTTGACCTTCACTAATAGGAAGAAGAGGGCTTTTGCATAAAGAAAAAACTGAAATTTAAGGCATTTCTTGAAAATGCATGTCTGCATTTAGCCGTTGTAAATATTTTTCAATGTTTCAACGACATTAATACTTCAACTTTCGAACATTAAACTATAAAGAATTGGAAGTGAAATCGATTCGAAACCACTTTCAGGTTTTTCTCACTGAGGAACTAAAAAAAATCAATTTAAAAAAACAGAGGACCATAATAATTTCCTAAATATTTTTAATAAATATTAAAACTGTAGTAAATCTTTATTAACTTTTCATTTTCAATAAAAATTACAGTTTTCATCTTTTTCAAGTTTTATACTTTGGGCAACTTCAGTGAGGGTCTAGAGGGGTGAGACGTGATTTTTTATCGATTTTGCAATTTATCAAGTTTTTCTTTGCGAAACTTTATTCTGTTTGAAATGTTGTGTAGAGGACATCTTAAAAAAACTTTCATAAAAAAATCTCGGTCCAAGACCATATCCTGTCGTTAAAGCAGTTGTCTCAACTTGAGGTACGTTTTTGGCCGAAAAGCTTTGTTGATTTGGGTCTTCAGTATTACAAAAAAAAAAAAAAAAAAACATCAGTCTACATAATTGCTTGGTTCCTATAATTTTGGCAGCAGTACGTACAAAAAATATGTAAATTATTCAAAAATTCAAAAAAGCACATCCTTAAATATTTTTATTTATAAGTCTAGCATGTATTAAAGGATTTTTTTTTGAATATAAGAGAAGATTTGAATTATTTTGGAAGTTAGATAGTTTTTAGCTCAAAATATATAAAGAGTATAAAGGTTCACAAAAAACACGAATCACTTTTGAGAAGCAAAAAAAAAATCGGAATGTTCCTTTAATTTTTTAATATGTGCTAAAAATATTTCAAGATTTATTAAATGGAAAATATCTCAGTTTAATAATTTATTTTGAAGACTGAATAAGAATTTGTTCCAACACAACCTTGCAATGAGTAAAAATTAAGTTAAATTTCCGTTTTTTTCATTTGACATTGTTGTCGTCATTCTCAGTTAGTTTTTTGTGTTAAAAATATAACCTTCTTCAAATGTTTTTAAACTTTCCAAATATAAATTATTAATTTCTACAATACTGCTTCTTGCAAAGCCAGTTTTATTTAGGAAATTCAAAGTCAAATTTTCGATATTTTTTTCGACAAAAATGATCTTAGAAGCACTTCTGTAATGTTAGTGAAAACTTATTACATTATGCTCAATTCTTGATTTGTCATAAAGGAGCAATTCTCTGAGATTTCGGTCATTCGATTTTTTCTGTATTTTTTAATCCGGCTGAAACTTTTTTGGTGCCTTCGGTATACCCAAAGAAGCCATTTTGCATCATTAGTTTGTCCACATAAATTCGATTTTACATCGAAAAATGAAGTTGAAAAATTTTTGCGACCAATATTTCGAATTTTTGAAAAATCTGTATTGATTCAAAAATCATAACTCGGTCAAAGATTTTTGCCTATTCTGTAAATTTCTAAAAAGTTGGCATTTGATTTCCTCTAAAACATATTAAAAAAATAAAAATAGTGTTTTTTGCAAATCAAGTTTTAGTGACAAAAGTTAAATAAAAATCACCAAAATTTTTTTACCGTGTATCATTTTTTCAGTGTAGTCCGTATCCATACCTACAACTTTGCCGAAGACACCAAATCGATCAAAAAATTCCTTCAAAAGATACAGATTTTTGAATTTTCATACATCATTTTTGTATGGCCAGCTGCCCAATTTGTATTGAAAATTATATGAAATGGCTTCTTTGGGCATACCGAAGGCCAAGGCATGAAAAGGGATCTATCACTGAATGGGACTGCTCGATATTTGAAGAACTTTCTGTCAGCGATCATTTCCCAAAACGATATTTGATCGCTGACACACAACGCCTATCATGATCGTCATTGCTTGGTAACGGTCGGTGAACGTAAACACGAAGACGAAACGAACGAAAAATGAGCACCACTCAAGCAGCCGCCCGAACCGGACAACGTGCTCTTTCTCTTTCTTTCGCTTTTGTCTCTCTCTTCCTAGTGTATGCTGCGTGGTGACAGAAATCATATGATTGCTATCATTGGAGAGATGATCGGAATCTCGGTAGAGTGTCAAACGACCGCTCTCTTAGCGATTTTTTTTGCCTGGAGGGAAGTCAATGATTGTGTGAGTGACTTTGCGTAGCACTCATTCCTTTGTGTGTGAAACGAACGAAGATAGAATGTAATAATCAGGTTGTCGTGGTGAAGACGATTGGAGTGTTCTGTCAGCTATCATAAACAATGTCGAAATTTCGCAAGCACTGCCGAAGGCACCAAAAAAGTTTCAGCCGGATTAAAAAATAATTAAATTAAAATTCAAAAAAAAAGATCGATTTCGTAGAGAACTGCTCACGGGCTTTTGAAAAAAAAAAACGCTGAAGGAAAAATACACGCCACTTCTATGAAATTTTTGAATTTTCAAGTTTAAAAGCTAAATTTAAAGGTGATGCCATGATTTTTTATATTTCAAAATTAGCCTTTAGTAAATGATTTTGTATTTTTTAGGAGAGACACACCATCCTGCATTTTTCGTGAGTCTTTTTGTAACATCTGAGGCTATGTCCTCAAAATTTTGAACGAAAAAAAAATCGTTACATCATCTTCAAATTTAACTATTATTCTTTAAAATTTAAAAATCTCATAGAAGTTGCGTGTATTTTTCTCTCAGTGTATTTTTTTTTTTCAAAAAGCCCGTTCAATTTCCTATAAGTTTGTCTTTGACCATTTTTTGATACAATGCAACGGCTTCGAGCCACATTGTTTTTTTAATTACAAAATACAAAAAATATTTAAATAACTTACGCCCCTCTTAAATGTCATTTGCAACTATAATTGGCTCCATACACACAAAATTGGCTTTTATAGGTTAAGTATAACATGTCTAAAAAGTTTCATTGAAAAGAGAGGGTCGGGTGCAAAAGAACCAGAAAAATTCCTGATTTGAACTGGAATTGTTCTATAATTTTTTTAGTGGTGATGGAGATCTCATAAAAATTTTCCATTAACTTAGCTTTAAAATCACTTAATTTTTTTATTTGACTCTCCTCAATAAATGCAGCAATCCTAACTTGCATTTTTTGAAAACAATATTTAATTATTGACTGGATGCTACTTGAAAATCGTTTGTCAGTTTGAATATTAAGTTTCAAGTCTTAAAATTCTTTCTTATTTTTGACAAAAATAACGGATCCTTTTAAAACTTATTACTTTTTTGATTCCAGCTCAAGTCTGATCCATATGAAAAAAAAAATGGTTTTAAGTACAAAGTGAAGACACATTTTCATTAGTATGGCTGGTTAAGGTTTTAGTCACAGTGGGGGCACCCTTCAAAATCGGCCCGAAAAATCAGGGGGCAATTAATTTTTAATTTTTTTAAAAGTTTCAATTATTATTGGAAATTTGCAATCAACTGAAATCAATTTAAATTGCATTCCCTTACCTTAGAATCATTTTAAAATGCTTGGGTTAATTTAAAAGCTTTTGAATTTTTGTGAGTTTCTTATGCACAAAATCGCAAAAAGATGTTTTTTAGAAAAATATTTGTTTCGTCAAATTCTTTATTTTTAAAAACTAAAGATTGTTTATCAACTGATGAATTTTGCATTAGTTTTTTATTAAAACGTTGAAATTTTGGCTTGTTATTTGAATTATTATTATTTATTATTTTATGTAATTTTTATTTTTATTTTCATGTTATCAATGCACAGAATCTTCTCTGTGGCTAATGCAAGGCAGTGGCCGCTTTGCTGAGGGATATACACCTCAGGTATGCTCAAACATGTATTAATATTACAAGAATGAACTTGGGGCCAGTTCATCCAGGACACTTCAAACTTACTAACTTTGAACTAATTGCACTTGTGTTCGTTTGGATTAGATTAAAACTATGAAAAATCTTTTGAAGTGTTTGGCATATCAACAAAATTCAAATAACTAACGATTCTCTCAATCAAAAATGTTATTTAAAACAGTTATAAAATTGCATCAATTTTCAATCCTGTTTTCAAGACAATCGATATTCAACTTTAACATTATTCTGAATTACTGCAAGATTTACTTTCAAATTAAAATAACAATCTTCAGATCTTCACATAAAAAATATATCAAACCCGTAATCCTTAACCGTTCAAACGTTCTCATTTCAATCAACCACCGACATTTTCCCTGAAATGAGTATGAAGCCACTTCAAAGAGCAAGTATGAGAATTCCCCACCCGCTAAAATTCAAATTACCACATTGTGGAAATTTCAATTTTCCTGCCTCACACACACATGCTAACAAAAACATCAGCATAAAAAAACCTGCAGCAACACTCGTTACCGCGCGACGCAACGAGATTTGAGAAAATGGAAAATTCAAGCAACAGCATACAAATTGAGTTTTGGCAACAAATTTTGAGTATCTTCCGAGGAGGTGAATTCATGCCGGGGCGCTCAACTGGAATCATCGTTTGACTGGAGCTTGGGGGAAGAAAAAAAGTGACAACTTTGCAATCCGGTGAGGAACAACTTGACCAAGTTCGTTACTTACAGAGTACCCGTCGAAAAGTTTACCTTCCGAGTTTGACACGTTTTTTTCTTCTTCTTCTTGTTATGCAAAATTCACCGACACAATGTTGAACCCAGCTGCAAAAAGTGCACAAACGTTCCCAACCCAGTTGACACCAGGTCCGGAACTTCCTGGGTGATCCACCGGGATGGTTTTTTTTTGTCGTCTTGTACTACTTGTAACTACTATTATTGCTTCTCCACGTCAAATTGATATTCCGTGTACTTTGTTACGACGCGATGTTATGCTTTCGCTGGAACTACATTCGTGTAACTTTTTTTTCTGATGACCATCGCAGTGCTGGGAGCTTTTATTTCCAGCGCGGGGAACTTTTATTACCTTTTATTGGCCAATGTCAACCGTCGACGATTTGTGGCTTCTGGGTTGCTATTTTTGGGAGGCTGAAGTTGAATCATAAAATTGGAAATGCGATTTTTGCGTTTTCATCGAGTGTAAGTTCTAGGTTTTTCTAAGACGCGTAAGAGTAAGACGCGTAAGACGTAAGACGCGAGAATCTTTTCAACTTTCACTTTCTCGAAGAAAAGTTTTTCAAACTTGCATAATTCAATATGCTCGCCAATCCCCGTAATCCTGCAGCCAATTTGGTAGATTAAATCTGCGACCTCTTTTCACACCCCATTCAACGACTCGTCTCTTCATGATTCTTCTCTGAAAGCTCAAAGCCTTTGAAAAAGAGCTTCTCCCAGCTATAACAGGATGATGTGTGCAATTTCCCACGCAGCCACCATAAATCAAATTCATTTTCACACCGAGCTCTCGGAAGGGAAAAACCGCACACATCTCGTTAGCCAGTTATCTCACCTGGGTTGCAGGCAGGCTCTCCCCGGCTATGATGACAGTGTCAATAATCGATCGAGTCTTGTGGGTGCTTTCAATACCGTGAAACGAGGACGAACATCTGCGACATCGTTTGGGAGGGTCCTCTGCTGCAGTTTGTGAATGTCTGAGAACGTTGGATGTCATCAATTCCCACGACTTCGACAAGGTGGATTTGAAATCAGAGCGTTGAGATTTAGATAAAAATTGTGGTTTTGGGTGTGACTTCAGTCCTCTGTTGAACTTTGACTTGAGAAAACTAAGATTGTCTCAACTTTGATAAAAATTCATATATTGTAAAAAATATCATGTCTCCCAATATAGTTGGACAATCAAATCTACTTTCACATCCCTGTATCTTTCGCAAATCAATATTAATGCCATTTCTTGGGAAAGCCATTTCCGCTTTCCTAAAGATAAAGACTAAATCAGATGTATCTATAATGAAGGAACAGATCCGTCTGCGGGACTGTGTCTACTAAAGAGACTCAGCATTTAGCTTGGTCTGAAAATGGCACCGAAAGTAAATCAGAGCACGGCATGTGCCTGCCCGGGAGCTCAATAAAATCAATAAAATGAATTGGTTTGTTTGAGCATAAATATCAGTCTGACTGCACCGTCCTCTGTCGTTCAGTGGGAATCGTGTGTTGGAATCTGTGATTAACCGCGGAGAAAGGGCATTCTGAAATCGATAGGTGTGACAAGTTGATCATTTGAACATTTAACCAAAATAATTATTTATTCTATGAATCCACTCACTCTACCTTAAAACTGCTAATTTATTCATCATTCATCATTCATCATTCATCATTCATCATTCATCATTCATCATTCATCATTCATCATTCATCATTCATCATTCATCATTCATCATTCATCATTCATCATTCATCATTCATCATTCATCATTCATCATTCATCATTCATCATTCATCATTCATCATTCATCATTCATCATTCATCATTCATCATTCATCATTCATCATTCATCATTCATCATTCATCATTCATCATTCATCATTCATCATTCATCATTCATCATTCATCATTCATCATTCATCATTCATCATTCATCATTCATCATTCATCATTCATCATTCATCATTCATCATTCATCATTCATCATTCATCATTCATCATTCATCATTCATCATTCATCATTCATCATTCATCATTCATCATTCATCATTCATCATTCATCATTCATCATTCATCATTCATCATTCATCATTCATCATTCATCATTCATCATTCATCATTCATCATTCATCATTCATCATTCATCATTCATCATTCATCATTCATCATTCATCATTCATCATTCATCATTCATCATTCATCATTCATCATTCATCATTCATCATTCATCATTCATCATTCATCATTCATCATTCATCATTCATCATTCATCATTCATCATTCATCATTCATCATTCATCATTCATCATTCATCATTCATCATTCATCATTCATCATTCATCATTCATCATTCATCATTCATCATTCATCATTCATCATTCATCATTCATCATTCATCATTCATCATTCATTCATTCATCATTCATCATTCATCATTCATCATTCATCATTCATCATTCATTTTTTTGTTTTTTGTTTTTTGTTTTTTGTTTTTTGTTTTTTGTTTTTTGTTTTTTGTTTTTTGTTTTTTGTTTTTTGTTTTTTGTTTTTTGTTTTTTGTTTTTTGTTTTTTGTTTTTTGTTTTTTGTTTTTTGTTTTATTATTATTATTATTTATCTTTATTAATGAGCTAACAGCCGGAGGCTGGTTCAGCTCAGTTTAAGGAAAAAGGGCTTCACAATGAGAGGCCCTTCCGAGTTCAATTACAAAGTATTTTTAACAGTTATATGTTATGGTATAGGTCCGCATCTTTGAGGAAATTGAGCATTAGTTGTTCTGTCACAGGGTCGTTGCTCAACGCTTCTCTAACGCTGGAGCTGATTGAATTTTGCAGTCTGGCGGTTTGATATTCTGGACATACACTGATGATATGCTGCACCGATAATCGTACTCCACAGGTCATACAATTTTGCGAAAATTTGTTGGGTTACTGAAATCGTGACTAACGCGTGTATGCCCCGATCGCATCCTTGTTAGTATTTGTTGATCCTTCCAGTTTTCAACGTCTGTCCAGCTAAGAGTGGTATCTTTTATCATTCGTATGGGTGGTCCTCGGGTACGTCTCCATTCATTTTCCCAAGCTGACCGGACTGATGAATGGATCCATTTTTTCAAATCTTGTGCTGGAACTTCTTTACTGTTTCTGTACATTGGACCAGTGCGGCCCACCATGGCCAACTGATCTGCCCTCTCGTTCCCTGGGATTCCTTGATGGGAAGGTACCCACATGATGGTGGTGTTTTCTTGGGATGATTTTAGGATTTCCTGAATCCATGGGTGCTGTGTGTTGGGGTTCTTAAGGGCCTCAACGACGCTGCGTGAATCGGTGATTATCAAAACGGGTTCGTCAGATGGAATCGTTGCTGCTTCCAATATGGCTGCTGCCTCTGCTGAAAATATTGAACAAATGTCCGGTAATCTAAATGACAGTCCCGAACTTAGCTCCGCAATTCCGAATCCAACCCCTTCTGATGTTTTGGACCCATCCGTATAGCGATGCCTGAAGAACCCATATCTTGTAGACAGTAGGCTTGCGACACATGGGCGTAGAAGTGGTGAGCTGTCCTTGGCTCGGAATCTTCGTTGGATCGAATTTTCGAATTGGATTGAACGCTGGTCCCATCTCCTAACTCCCACCCAATGGACCCTGGCAACCGGGGGGAGTCCCTGATGGGTAACTTCCCTGAAGGCTCTGTCTCCTTCGGCAAGCAGACAGACCTTCTGATTTCCAGATGTTCTTTCCGAAAAGCTGATTGCTCGACGGCATAGTACCTCACTGACCAGATATCTAAATGGTAGCAGGCCAGTTTCTATAGCTGCTGTGTCGCCAGGGGTGGAAGGTAGAAGACCTGCGGCTAAACGAATGGAGTTGTTATAAGTGGGTCCAAGTATATCGATGAGTGAACTGCGGGCTGTGCAAAACAATTCCATGCCATATGTTAGCCGACTCCAAACGATAGCGCTCGCAACTCGCAAGAGAGATCTCCGATTGTTTGACCTGTGTGGACCAGAAATTACACGAAGCAGGTTCAGACGAGATTTACAGCTGTTTTTAACGTCTTGGAAGTGTTCTCGATAGCTGAGGGTTCGATTTATCCGGATTCCTAAGATTTTAACGGTTTTTTTGAATGGCATCTTTCCGGAGGTTGTTTTGACCTGTTTCTTAGGAGGTTTGTGGCGATGTGGGCATATGTGGGTTATTGTGCTTTTCTCCGGGGACAGATCAAACCCGACATTTACAGTCCACTTTTCTATTCCGGTTACAGCGGCTTGAAGCGTTCGACGGACTCGTTTAGGATATTTTCCTACTGCTACGAGCAAAATATCGTCTGCATACATGAGCACGTAGATGTTTTTCGGAAGCCAGCGATCTAGGCCGTGCATTGCAATCAAAAACAGCGTAACTGCGATGATTGATCCTTGGGGTACGCCAGTCTCCTCTGGGAAAGTAGAAGATCGATGGTTTCCCAGAATGACACGGAACGAACGGCCTTGAAGAAAACTGAGCAGGAACTTAATGATTCTTCCTCCAAGTCCCCAGTCAATCAGCTTCCTGATAGCTCGAGGAGTCCACGTCCGATTATATGCTTTTGAGAGGTCAAGTGCAGCTAGTTCAACGTGATTTCCTTGTACCATTGCTGTTTGAAGAATTTCACCCAGTTGCCCGAAATATATGTTTGTACCTCTTCCGGGACGAAAACCATGCTGTCGATCATCTAGCAGGTCATTGTCGATGAGATATCCCATCAGTCTGCGGTTCACCATGCGTTCAAGAACTTTGCATCCACAGCATGTTAGAGAGATTGGTCTGAAATCGGCCGGCGATTTGCCAGATTTTCCTTGTTTAGGAATGGGCACTACTAGGCTGTTGGACCATGTTTCAGGTAGATTTCCGGTGTGCCAGATGTTGTTCAGCTGTTCCAGAAAAGTTAATTTTGCATCCAACGGCAGGTTCTTCAACATTGGATAACCAATTTCATCCGGACCGGCTGAGCTACCTTGGCAGCGTTGTAGGGCGAAATTAAGTTCTGACAGGGTGAAGTTTCGGTTAATCGACGGGTGAGCACAGCTGTTTGGAACAGGGATATGGAATAGACTGTTGAGCGAGACACCGGCGGTTTTTTTGAATTTGGTGGGGTATCTTTTCAATGATGAGAGATCAGCGAAGTATTCCCAAGGGTCTCGGAAATAATCGCAGGATCTTGTGTTGGCCCATTCGGTAGCTGAAGAGTAATACCATTGTAGTTTCTGCTTCCTGAAGAGCTCGAACACGCGACCAGAGTTCGGAGGCTGATTGGTTGGCGTTTATTCCATCGATGAAATCCTTCCAGCTGTTTTGTTTCGCGTCCCTTATAACTTGCCGACACATGTTCCTTTTGAGACGGTACTGCTCGCATGCTACCAAGTAATCAGGGTGATCCGCTGGGAAACGCTTCGCAGCACGCTGCATAGTACGAAGTGCTTTCCGTCTCGCCTTCACCGCTTTCTTCGTGTCGTCGCTCCACCAGTGTAGTGCTCTACGTCCAGGCTTCGAGCTAGTGCGAGGGATGCTTTTCTCGGCAGCTTTTAGAATGATCATGGTAAAATCTTCAAAACTAGAAGGAGGTGATATCAGACAGGAAATGCCGATTTGGTTTTGGAACTCAGACCAGTCAGCTCTATGGTACATCCAGCGAGGTCGTCGTGTTGTTTCTGGAGGTGTTTGGTCGTGTTCTAGAATGATTGGGTGATGGTCGCTTCCACGGGGATCTCTTTCAACTTTCCACAGCAAACGGTTGATTATGTTAAGGCTCGTCAGCGTAATGTCGATTGCTGTTTGCCGGTTTCCGCTAGTCCGGGTTGTTTGACCTGTGTTGAGTACAGCCAGTCCGACAGATTCGATGGCATTTGAAATTTGTGTACCTCGGGTATTACACATGGCGCTTCCCCAATTGTGATGATGGCCGTTGGCATCAAAGAAGGCAATGATAGGAGACGGAAGTCCATTGAGCAGCCTCGTAAGTTTCTCTTCAAGGTCTTCGATTTTTCCGTTCGGTAAATAACCGCAAACGACAGAAACGGTGAATGGAACTGTAATTCTTACAGCAACGATTGGCAGGTCGGTGTCCAGCTGGATTCTAGTGCACGTTATATTTTTTCGAATTCCGATGGCAACGGAGTGATAAAGATTTTTGTTCGTTTTTGTGGTCCACTGATATTGGCCTCCGAGTGTCCTATCCATATCAGAATCCTTCACCCGATGCGGCTCCTGTATTGCCAGGATTTGTGGTTGGTATTCCTGAACTATCATTTCCAGATCACCCAGATTGCTCCAGTACCCGTTCATGTTCCATTGGACGGCCAGTACAGATTTAGAGTTGCCTTTTTTACTACTATGGTCTTTTTTGTTGTTGTTCGTGAGAAGGGCTGTAGGGGCTTTTAAGCTACTGTGTCTTGATGGTATAGTCCGTGAATTCCTCTCCTGGTCCGATACCTCCAAAAGTTCCTTTTGTAGTCGATCGTAGTCTGCTGGGGAGGCCCATGTTTTCGAGTGGGTGGGTGTCTCGTCTCCAACCATTATTGATCTTCTCAACCCACTATCAGGAGAATAGGGCCGTGGCTCCTTGTCCGGATCTGCTGGGTAAAGGATGTCCGGTCTGGATCGACGATCGCTCGAGTTCGGCGCGTGTTTGAGTGTTTGCTGCTTAATTCTTGCTGACCTTCTCAGATTTCGCTCAGGGGAATAGAGCCGTAGCTCCTCGTCCGTCCCTCTTCCGGCTTCCAGGGGGCGCCGAGGGTTGTCCACCAGTTCCGGGTATGCTGCGACGACCGCACTGGTGGGGCCTCGACTACCCCAGGATCTGCTGGGTAAAGGATGTCCGGTCTAGATCGACGATCGCTCGGATTCGGCACGTGTTTGGATGTGCTTGCTGGGCTTGGGCGTGTTTGCTTCGTACTTCTTGTTGACCTTCTCCGATCGCGCTCAGGGGAATAGAGCCGTAGCTCCTTGTCCGTCCCTCTTCCGGCTTCCAGGGGGCGCCGAGGGTTGTCCACCAGTTCCGGGTATGCTGCGACGACCGCACTGGTGGGGCCTCGACTACCCCCAGGATCTGCTGGGTAACGGATGTCCGGTCTAGATCGACGATCGCTCGGGTTCGGCACGTGTTTGGGTGTGCTTGCTGGGCTTGGGCGTGTTTGCTTCGTACTTCTTGTTGACCTTCTCCGATCGCGCTCAGGGGAATAGAGCCGTAGCTCCTTGTCCGTCCCTCTTCCGGCTTCCAGGGGGCGCCGAGGGTTGTCCACCAGTTCCGGGTATGCTGCGACGACCGCACTGGTGGGGCCTCGACTACCCCCAGGATCTGCTGGGTAAAGGATGTCCGGTCTAGATCGACGATCGCTCGGATTCGGCACGTGTTTGGGTGTGCTTGCTGGGCTTGGGCGTGTTTGCTTCGTACTTCTTGTTGACCTTCTCCGATCGCGCTCAGGGGAATAGAGCCGTAGCTCCTTGTCCGTCCCTCTTCCGGCTTCCAGGGGGCGCCGAGGGTTGTCCACCAGTTCCGGGTATGCTGCGACGACCGCACTGGTGGGGCCTCGACTACCCCCAGGATCTGCTGGGTAAAGGATGTCCGGTCTAGATCGACGATCGCTCGGATTCGGCACGTGTTTGGGTGTGCTTGCTGGGCTTGGGCGTGTTTGCTTCGTACTTCTTGTTGACCTTCTCCGATCGCGCTCAGGGAATAGAGCCGTAGCTCCTTGTCCGTCCCTCTTCCGGCTTCCAGGGGGCGCCGAGGGTTGTCCACCAGTTCCGGGTATGCTGCGACGACCGCACTGGTGGGGCCTCGACTACCCCCAGGATCTGCTGGGTAAAGGATGTCCGGTCTAGATCGACGATCGCTCGGGTTCGGCACGTGTTTGGGTGTGCTTGCTGGGCTTGGGCGTGTTTGCTTCGTACTTCTTGTTGACCTTCTCCGATCGCGCTCAGGGGAATAGAGCCGTAGCTCCTTGTCCGTCCCTCTTCCGGCTTCCAGGGGGCGCCGAGGGTTGTCCACCAGTTCCGGGTATGCTGCGACGACCGCACTGGTGGGGCCTCGACTACCCCAGGATCTGCTGGGTAACGGATGTCCGGTCTAGATCGACGATCGCTCGGGTTCGGCACGTGTTTGGGTGTGCTTGCTGGGCTTGGGCGTGTTTGCTTCGTACTTCTTGTTGACCTTCTCCGATCGCGCTCAGGGGAATAGAGCCGTAGCTCCTTGTCCGTCCCTCTTCCGGCTTCCAGGGGGCGCCGAGGGTTGTCCACCAGTTCCGGGTATGCTGCGACGACCGCACTGGTGGGGCCTCGACTACCCCAGGATCTGCTGGGTAACGGATGTCCGGTCTAGATCGACGATCGCTCGGGTTCGGCACGTGTTTGGGTGTGCTTGCTGGGCTTGGGCGTGTTTGCTTCGTACTTCTTGTTGACCTTCTCCGATCGCGCTCAGGGGAATAGAGCCGTAGCTCCTTGTCCGTCCCTCTTCCAGCTTCCAGGGGGCGCCGAGGGTTGTCCACCAGTTCCGGGTATGCTGTGACGACCGCACTGGTGGGGCCTCGACTACCCCCAGGATCCACTGGGAATAGTTTTCCGCTTTGATTGTGGTTGAAGCTTAGAATTCCACGGGCTGTTTCAGCCAGTTTGGCTGGAGCTTCAGAGCATTTATTTGGGGTTGTTGGGGTCTCGACTGTTTGGCAATCGTTATTTGCACGAGTTGTGGGAGTATGGTTGTGGGAACTGCCAGTTCGGATATTTAGCAAGGAGGGATTTTGTTCAGGGTTTTTATTGTGTTCAGGGAAAGTAATGGTTAGAATAAATACGGGTTGGGGAACTGGCAGGGGGAGTTACAACTCTTTATCTGCTGGATCTTCCTCTTCAGAGGAGATCGTCTGGTCGTGGTCCATTGAAAAATCATTTTCAGGGAGCACTTCAGGGTTTTCTTGTGAGCCGCTTCCTATGGTAACTTCGTAGATGATGGGTTTGTTTGATGTCGAGCCGGTTCTTTGTAACTTGTTGTGTCCGGCGGTGAAGCTGTCGATTTCTGGAGCTATTTCGTTATTAGCTCTAGCTTCTGCTTCTTGTCTTTTACGAATTGTTTTAAGTTGCTTTTTCGTCAGTTTTTGTGTCTGTGGGGTTGCTGATCTTCAAAATGTTGCGGATCGCATGGGGATGCCGTTAGTTTGAGGAGAGTGTTGTTAAGGTTCTTGATGGTATTCTGTAGTATTTGGTTTTCTTTTGAGGTCTTCGTTTTGTTTTTTGGTTTCTTCCTGAATTTTCCGATTTTCAGCCGTAAGTTCCGTAATACGGTCGTCTTTGCGTTTCAACTCGGCGATCAAAGTGTCTAGTTTGGACGACAAGTTCTCCAGTTTCTCATCGTTGCTGTTTCGAACGACTGCGGCGGTAGTAATACTCGGGTTCTCTTGCTCGTACAGCTTTTTCGCGGCCGGGTAGGAGAGGTTGTGATCTGTACGGAGGTGTTGTATCTTGTCCTCAATTTGGTAGATTGGGCATTTTCTACTAGATAGAGAGTGTTCCGTTGACTGACATCGTTTGCAATAAATGTTTCTGGTGCAGGGGGTATCTTGTACTACCGGGTGGTCGCCGGAGCATGTCCCGCAGATCGGCGACTTTGAAGGACATCTGGTTTTTGTGTGCCCGAATTCATAACACCCGTAGCACAACATGGGGCTTGGGTAGTAGACCCGCGTTGAAGCTCGGAAATAACCGAAATGAACATGACTTGGCCTTACAGATCCACTACAGGTAACCAGCATTGAACCGGTGGGCACAAGAACCCCGTTAACCTTTTTTGTGAACTGTCTAACTGCAGTGATACCTTGCTCCATAAGCTCTTCCAGAAGTTTTTCGTCTGAGTAATGTTTAACATCTTGGCAGGTAACTACGGATCTGGTGAAGTTATGGACAGGGTGATCTGTGATCGTAACATTGACTCCGCAGAACTGTGTCATCTTTCGGAGGTCTGCAGTGTGTTGATTGTTCCTAATTTTCAGCGCATAGAAATCATTGTTCGACTCCGAGAATCCACCTTCAATGTCCGCACCGCCCAGGTAATTCTTGATGGCCTTGTTGATAATGAAAGGGTCCTTGGGAAGGAACTCGCCTTTCGCTGGTGTAATCCGCAGTACTGTTAGCTGTCCAGAGGTCCCTTTTGGATCACCCCATGAAGGAAAAAGCTCTCCAACAAATGATCCATTCACATATCGCTGTGACCCCGGTGGATCACCGGGTCTTGGGGGGGGTCTCCCCGCAGACATGGCGGCTCCGTGGAGCGTGTGTTAAACTTGTAATTTTCTTTGTATCGGGCTGGTTTAACACACAATCACTACGATAACGACGTTACGTATGTGAAGTAGAGTGCGTAAACACCGACGTTCGTACGTTGTATGCGTGTGTTCGATTAGACCGACCGATGATTAGCTCGCAAAAACGACGATTACGCGAAAATCCGAGGATAAAATCAAATTTGTTTTCCTTTCCCGGAGAAATTTCACCAGGATTTTGATGCGTTGGTGTTCCCGGTTGAGCCGTCCTTAAGATGAGCTAAATTGGCACTAGGTAGACGACGTATAACACCGGAAAATAGATTTTTATTAAGCGTGGGTATGTGAACT